>NC_136986.1:9405590-9618090 GCF_032717465.1 Coenobita brevimanus | reverse complement strand
CCAATATATGTTCGAGAGGACGTGTGGACTCTCCCTAAGAGAAACAAAACACGCATAAACACACACACACACACACACACACACACACACACACACACACAGGGAGAGAGTAGTTTATAACTTCACTCACTAATTATCCTCAGTGGTTGTTTATCCCCGAGGAATATTGGCCCCACGTCTTACGAATTACTGCTTGTTGGATGACTACATAATCATTGAGCAGTATGAACTGCATGTAATATTGAAACTAGCATCGTTTTGATATTTAATATTTTACCAAAGTATTCGTTCATTAAAACTATTGCCAATTGGATGTCATATCATGGAATTCTAATGGATGTATATCCATAGTATAGCTGAATTAAAGGGTTTTTATCGGAGATACGTGTCAATGTACTGTGCAAGCTGCTATTAGAACAGCACTAGGCACTTCCACATCTAATCCGTCCCTTTCACCATCCCCAAATCCTCCCTCTCTCCTTTCCCACCATTCTGCATCATTGTGTGTGTGTGTGTGTGTGTGTGTGTGTGTGTGTGTGTGTGTGTGTGTTCTTAGCTAATTGTTCTTAGCTAATTGTATCTTTACAGGAATGAGTCAAGCTCGTACTGTCCCGTGTTTTAAACCATATTTATCGTACATATCCTTAAATTTCTTAATTGCTTTGGCCCACACTATTTCATTCGGTAGTGCATTCCACTGATCAATTCCTCTGTTTGGGAATCTATATTTCCTTACGTCTTTATCACCTCTCTTCTTACGCAGTTTTTTGCAGTGTCCTCTTCCTGATGCATCCCCATAGGTTAAGTAATCATTTATGTCTATTTTCTCCTTCCCTGATATGTATTTATATAGCATAATCATGTCACCTCTTTTCCTTCTCTCCTGTAGTGTTGGTAGATTAAGTTTTTTTAGCCTTTCTTCGTAGCTTAGATCCCTTAAGCTTGGTACCCATCTTGTAGTGGCTCTTTGAACTTTTTCAATCTTGTCTATGTGTTTTTTGAGATGAGGACTCCAGACTACTAATTCATACTCCAGGGATGGTCTGATGAATGATGACATTATCTTTCTTAGCATGTCTTCATTTATGTATGTGAACGCTATTCTCATATTTGCAAGCAGTGTATCCATGTTCCGTACCTTCTCACTGATGTGCTCAGCCGGAGATAGTCTGTTATTGATAATCACACCTATGTCCTTCTCTCTTTCTGAAGTGTGTATGGTTTTATTTCCTAACTTAAAATCCCAATCAGGTCTTTTTCCACTTTTACCAAACTTGATTACATGATACTTGTCCACATTGAATTCCATTTGCCATGTACTACTCCATTCATGTAGTTTACTTAAATCTTCTTGTAGCTCTTTACAAGAGTCTGTGTTAGTAATTCTCCTTTGTATTTTTGCATCATCTGCGAACATATTTAGATAGCTTTCATGTCCAGTGTTACTGTCTATATCATTTATATACACTAAAAACATGATTGGTGCCAGCACTGAGCCTTGTGGAACTCCACTAGTCACTTCTCTCCATGATGAGTAATTTCCCCTTAGTACTGTTCTCATTTCTCTTTCTATGAGAAAATCTTGCATCTAACAATACATTTTGCCTCGAATTCCTCCTTGATGGTACAGTTTTCATAAAAGTCTTTGGTGTGGTACCGTCAAATGCTTTCATGAAATCTAAATAGATACTGTCCACCCATCCTTCTCATTCCTGTACTGTGTCTGTTGCTCTGTCATAGTAGCTCGACAGATTAGTAACACATGATTTTCCTTTTCTGAAACCAAACTGTCTTTCGGTTATCATATTGTGTTCTTCTAGATGATTTACCCTAGCTTTTCTTATAAGCTTTTCTAATACCTTGCTTACAACACTGGTTAGTGATACTGGTCGGTAGGTGAGTGGATTTTGTCTATTCCCTTTCTTGAATAAGGGAACAATGTTTGCTTTCTTCCAGACATCAGGTAGTTTACCTTGTCTCAAGGATTTCTTGAAAATCATAGATAATGGTTTACTTAACTCCTTTGCACATTCATGTAGCACCCAACATGAAATTTCATCAGGACCATTTGCTTTTCCTTTGTCTGATTTACTTAACTCCTCCTGTATTACACTCTCTGATTTTTGTATATCTGGTAGTATGTGTGGGCATGCATCTTCTATATAATCCCTCTCAAATTTTATTTCTTCTGTAAAAACTGATTGGAAATTTTTATTTAGTGCTTCACAAATATCCTTCTCTTGTGTATAGGTGATTCCATGGTCCGTAATGGATTGTATTTTATTTTTTACTTCGGTTTTGCTTCTGATGTTGCTGTAAAATAGCTTCGGCTGATCACTGCCTTTATTTAAGATATCCTCCCCAAACTGTTTTTGGGCTTCCCTCCTTATTCTTGTATAATCTTTTCTTGCCTGTTTATAGTTGTTATATGCCCTTTCACTATTGTGTCTTCTGTATCTATTCCACAACAAATCTCTTTTTTCTTTTGATTTTTTACATTCTGTATTGAACCATTTCTGTATTTTCTTTTCTGCTTCTTTGTGCTGTTGGATGTACTTCTGGACTCCTATTTCATAAAGTTCACAGAATTTTTTATATATAGCATTTAAATCTTGTCCTCTAAGCTTCTTCTCCCAATCATTTTCTAAGAAGTACTTCTTTAGCTCATGATAGTTTTCCTATTTATAGTTTAGGCTCCTTTTGTAACTTTCATTGCTGTTAACTATGTCATATGCAATCCTGAAGTTGCAATTTAGTACTGCATGGTTGCTTTTGCCGAATGGAGGGTGATATATTAAATTGTCAGTATCGTTTTCTTGCCTTGTAAATATAAGATCTAGCATTGAGGGAACATCGAGTCCTCTTTTTCTGGTGATTTCCCTTGTATATTGCGTTAGGAAAAACTCCTGCACGAGATCCAGGAGCTTTTGGTCCCAACAGCTTTCTTGGCTTATTATATCTTGAGTAATCCAATTTATATTTGTATTAAAACCTCAAGTTAGTATAATTCTTTCCGATTTCTCTTCCATTCTATGCAGTAATGCTCTTAAACTCTGAATTGTACTCTCCGCCAGGTCCTCATATTCGCCTCTTTCCCATTTGTTTGATCCAGGTGGCATGTACAAATTGGCTACAATTACTTTCCCTTCAGATGTATTGATCTCTACTGCAATCAGTTCTACTTGTAATGGTATATCTAGTTCTATTTTCTTTGACTTTTAGATGTTTCTTAGTTAATATTATAATTCCTCCTCCTTTAAGTTCCTATCTCTTCTCCATATATTGTATTCCTTTAAGTTTAGAAAGTCATTTGATATCCTTGGTGTTAATTTTGATTCAGTTAGGCATATTGTAGGTGGTTAATTTTCTCTGATATAATCATTTATCTCTAATAATTTAGATAGCATTCCATCCACATTTGAGTACATCAACTTAATCATCTTGTTTATATACTTGTCATGACTTGGTTCTACCACCTTCCTCCTTTATTTCCCTCCTGTTTATGTACCACTTTCGTACCTGCAATCCAATTACCTTTTAAAAAATTGTATTCTTCTCCTCCTCTGATCTTCCCTCATTTTTTGTTTTTGCTTCCTCCCTCTTCTGTTTCAGTAATTCCAATTCCTCCTGTGTTTGTCATCTTTTTATCCATACATTTTTGAACTCCTCTTTTTCCATAAGATTCTTTCATTTTTTAGTATCTCCTCCACGGTGTTTACACTCTGGAAGGTTACCTTTAGAGATCTTGACTTGCTTCTCTCGTATTTCCCTAACCTTTTGTGTTCCTCTATATCTTTACTACAGATTTCCTCTGATACTTCTTTCAATATGCTCATTACATTTGCCATCTCCTTTTTGTCTCTTGAGATCTTGTTTTTTACTTATTCCTCTTCTATACCAATGATTACTATAGATTTGTTGATGTCTGCTGAACCTCAGACTAATTTAGGATTGTTTTGGAATATTCTTTTCTCTTCCTTTTTAATGTTTTTTTTTTTTTTCCACCTTTGTTTCTAAGTCTTTCTTTACTTTCACCATTTGAGCATATGTGGTTTCCACATCATTTTTGTAGCTTTGCACAGTTTCATTCACCTGTGGTATCTTCTCCTCAATATTAATGCTCTGATCTATCAGACTACTTACGTGCCTAATTGTCTCTGTATCATTTTTGAACTCTTCAGTAATACTCTCGTGGTGTACTACTGTACTTGCCATTTCATTAATTTTTCTCCTAAGTGAACCCAATTCTACTGTCAGCTCATCTATGGTTGTGTCTTTCTTGTTGATTTCCTTTCCTAATTTTTCTATTTCTTCATTTTGCAAGTGCATCTGTTTCTTAATTTCATCAATATCATTTTGAAAAACCATCTATAGTCTGTGTACTCGTTCCATTAGTTTATTGTGAGTCTCATTTTCAATCAGTTCTTGGTAGAAATCATCATGCTGCTTTCTACTTTTATCCCTTTTCTTTTCCAAATTTGATTTACTAAAGTATGTGGTAATTTTGCAATACTAAAAGCACATATAGTACTAACATTCCCTGGGGCAGTTATAGACTAAACAAACGATCAGCTGATTGTGCGCATTCTTGCGCTACTTTGTTTTCTTCACTGTTTGAACAAGTCTTACTTAAAACTTCTCCTTTTTTATATTAGAACACCATTTAGTCTAACCTGGTACAGAGCTTGACTCATATATAGATACCAATTTAGGTAATGCCACTGGCCAAGTTGGCCAGGTATGGAGTGGTGCCGACGTGCGTTTGCTCCCCTCGGTGTCTCGTGTGTGTGTGTGTGTGAGTGTGTGTGTGTGTTCTTATCTAACTGTTCTTACCTAATTGTATCTTTATAGGCATGAGTCAAGCTCGTACTGTCCCGTGTATTAAACTATTTTTATCATACATATCCTTAAATTTATGAATAGTTTTGGCACGCATTATTTCATTCGGTAGCGCATTCCACTGATCAATTGCCTATTTGGGAATCTGAATTTCCTTACGTCTTTCTCACCTCTCTTTTTGTGCATTTTTTTTTTTTCAGTGTCCTCTTGCTGATGCTTTCCCATAGGTTACATACTCATTGATGTCTATTCTTTCTTTCCCTGACATATATTTATATATCGTCATCATGTTTCCTCTTTATTCTCTCTTGTAGTATTGGTAGGTTCAGTTTTTCTAGTCTTTCTTCATAGCTTAGATCCCTTAAGCTTGGTACGCATCTCGCTGCAGCCCATTGTACTTTTTCAGTCTTATCTATGAGTTTTTTGAGATGATGATTCCAGATCACTGATGCAAATTCGAGGGTTGGTCTGATGAATGAGGTAACTATCTTTCTCGGCATGCCTTCATTTATACAGTATATGTGAATACTATTCTCACATATGCAAACAGTGTGTGCATGATTCGTACCTTCTCATTTATGTGCTCTGCCGGAGAAAAAGTCTACTATTGATAATCACTCTTAGGTCCTTCTTCTCTTCTGATATGTGTAGGGTTGAACTTCCTATCTTATAATCCCGATCTGGTCCTTTTCCACTTTTACCAAACTTAATTACATGGCGTTTGTCCACATTGATTTCCATTTGCCATCTCCTGCTCCATTTAAGAAGCTTGTTTAATTTTTCTTGTAGCTCTCTGCAAGAGTCTGTAATTCTTGTTTGTAATCTTGCGTCATCAGCAAAGATACTTAGACAGCATCTCATTCGAACGTTCCTGTCTAGCCTATATCATTAATATATACTAAAAACATAATTGGTGCCATCACTGAGCCCTGTGGAATTCTGTTAGTTACTTCCTCCCATGATGAGTAAATACTCCTTAATACTGTTCTCATTTCCCTTTTCTGAGAAAATCCTGCATCCAACAGAACAGATTACCTTGGATTCCTCCTTGATGGTACAGCTTCCATAGAAGTCTTTGGTGCGGTATTCCGTCAATGCCTTCCTTAATATCAAAATAGATACCGCCCACCCATCCTTCTCTTTCCCGTAGTGTTTCTGCAACTCCATCATAGTAGCTTAATAGATTTCAAACACATGATTTTCCTTTTCTACAACCGAAATGTCTTTCTGTTATCATATTGTGTTATTTCAGTTGGTTTACCTAAATTTTCCTCATTAGTTTTTCTAGGACCTTGCATACAACACTTGTCACAGATACTGGTCAATAGTTGAGTGGATTCTTTTTATTTCCTTTCTTGAATAGGGGAACAATGTTTGTGTGTGCATGTATCTGTGAGTGTGTGTGTGTGTGTGTGTGTGTGTGTGTGTGTGTGTGTGTGTGTGTGTGTGTGTGTGTTTATGCCCGTTTTGTTTGTGTTTTACTGAGCCAGTCTCTCTCTCTCTCTCTCTCTCTCTCTCTCTCTGTATGTGTGTGTGTGTGTGTGTGTGTGTGTGTGTGTGTGTGTGTGTGTGTGTGTTTCTGTCTGTCTGTCTGTCTGTCTGTTTATGCATGTTTTGTTTCTGTGTGTGTGTGTGTGTGTGTGTGTGTGTGTGTTTCTGTCTGTCTGTCTGTTTATGCATGTTTTGTTTCTGTGTGTGTGTGTGTGTGTGTGTGTGTGTGTGTGTGTGTGTGTGTGTGTGTGTGTGTGTTTGTGTCAGTTGGTTGGGTGGGTGGAGTTGATGAGGTTGAGTTGGTGGGTGTGGTAGTTCGGTGCATCGCCAGGGTGGGTGGACAGTGATAATGGTGGAAGGGGGGGGGAGGAGTTGTTGGGTGTGGTGTGTGGAGTGGTTTTGGGTGGGTTGTAGGGGTAATTGGGTTAGTGAGTGGATGCGTTTGGTGGGCTGGGTGGGTAGGTGGCTGGATGTGTGGCTGGTCGGGGAGGGGTCGGTAAGTTAGGTTCGGATAAAATGAGTTTGATGGATAAGTCGGGTTGAAATGGGTGAAAGGGGTGGCGGAGTGAATGGGGTTGAGTAAGAAGGGTGAATGGGCGGGTGGGTCGGTGGGAGGAGTGGGTGGACAGGATGGGTGGATGGGCAGGGTGAGGTAGGCTGGGAGTGTTCCGGGAGAGGTGGGAGGGTTGTGTGGGTGGATGAGATGGATAGCATTGTTGGGTGACCTGGGCGGGTGGAATTCATGAGTAGGAAGGGTGGGTGGAATTCGTGAGTGGTCAGGGTGGGTGGTAGGAGTCGATGGGCAAAACAGGTTGTTGGGATGTATGGGCAAAGTGAGTCGCCATGGTGAGTGGGCACCGTTGGTCGCCAGGGTGGCTGAGACGATTGCGTTGTCGGGATGATCTAAGTAGGTGGTTGGGTTGGGTGGCTGGATGGGTTCAGGATAGAGAAGTGAATGAGTAAATGAGATGAGTGGCACTGTTGGGTAAACTTCGTGTGTGGCATTCGTGGGTTAGCAGGGTGGATATCAGGGATCGATGGGCTGCGTGGGTGGCAGGAGTGAGGTCGGTGGTTTGTGTTGGATGGGTTTAGTGGGTAGGTGGATAAAGTAGGTGAGTGTACTCGTATATGTGGCTGCCCACATGACAAGGCAAGAGAGGGATTTATCTGGCCATATATCTTTTAACTTTTACTTGGATTTTAGTCTATCGTTTAGAATACATTGGATAACTATTTGGAAACCAGACTCTATACATTAAGGTCATTGTATTGAAATCTGATAAAACTTTAATATAATCACTTCTCATGGAACTGGAGATGGATCTATGCACTTGATAATACACCTAATAGTAAGATAAATAAAAGTGACATTACATGCAGCAAGACGTGAGAGTGTGCGAAGCTTCATATCTCCGATCCATCCGCCTAACAAATCAGTGTTTTGGTGGGGGTAAGGAGTGGGAGTTAAGGGGGGTTGAAGTGCAACCTGATCTCTGGTGGCAGATTACCTTGTATCACGAATTTCTGTCCATAGGTGTACCACTATGCATATAACGGGTGACTCTGCATAAATTCAGTATGTCCAATGCATTAGAAAACAGAAGAGTAAATATAATGTTATAACACTATTGGTTTTGAGGTTCTATATGGTTTACATAAAAATTAGAACATTTACTATATTTGGACCTGACGAAGTCTTTTTAAGTTATTCCACGACTCAATACTCCAACTTTCTGTTTTCAGTCTGGTCTGTATGAGCAGTGGAAAAAAGAAACACTGGAAGCCGCTGCACGTGAAAGTCGAATTAAACAGAGGGAAGAAATAAAACAACAAGGGCAGCATGGAGCAGAACACAGCCAAACTAATTTCAAGAGTCTGTCTATTATCCATATGCAGGGACCTCTGCTGCTTCTCCTGGTGGGCATCACCCTGGGCAGTGTTGCCTTTGTAGTGGAGAAACTGCTGGTGTTGGAGCCTCACCCTTCTCCTACACCTGGACCTACGAGACAACATTAGACTGATTAATTTTCCATATGACTCCCGGAGGCAGATTTTTTTTTTATTATTGATATAACACAGGAGCATAACATAATTCAGTATCTGACCTCTTCAGCCTTGGGGCAACATTACTGTTGGATTCATACTATTAGTAATCATTTGAAGGAAACATGTAGAAAAGGCGTCCAGGGGTACACTGTGTATTAATATTGTATTTTTAATCCCAAGGGAAAAAAAAACTAGTGCACAAGTCCATATACTCTTATGAAGTGCATGTAAAGTCGGACACATAAAAAAATAAAAACGAAGTAGTTCTATCTATCTGTATACCTAGGCTGCTTCCCCCAAGGACAGGGAGGTAGCCGAGACAGGACGACACACTCCCAATTTACTCATCCACTCAAACACATTCATTAGCATCTTAGCCCCAAGGGGAGAAGGGACAAATTTTCTCCGCACCACACCGCACGAGGCTCAACTGCACAGTGCAATCAGTGACATCTGCAGCAGGGCCCGACAGCAGAGCTGGTTTACCCCTGCCACATCATAATGGACCCATCCCCTTACCCACACCTGACCTGATCGACTGATGAGACCAAATGCGGGAGAATATCCCCTCAGGGCTGCGTCATCATTTATTCATTCACAATTTCTCTCCAATCATTTGTATCACGCGCAGCCACTCATGTGAATTTCTCGAAGTAATTCCCATGATTTTTTTTTTTTTTTTGACATCTCTAACAGCTCGTAACAGAAATGTGTTATCATTAACTATTCATGATAATCTTAGGCAATGAATATACTATAAAGTGAAAGTGATATGACCCTAATTCTTAACTTACTTTTTACCTTCTTATTTATAGCAGAAAATACAAATGAGTTCTTTTCTCTTCTTCACCCTTCATGCATTGAGATGGTGACAATACAGCAAGACATAAATGTGTTGTTGACATTTGACAAGCCAATTATCAAGACAGGCATTAAAAAAGGAAGCCTTCATGATGTGGCATCGATATAATTGGGCAGTTCCATTGCCTTCCTATAAACGTCCCTTAACACCCTGTCCCCCGAAATGGCGATACTGGATCTCAAGAAAAGGACAACTTTAAAATTCAGTCCACTGAGATCATATTCAGATGAACTTGCAGCAACAACAACAGTAACAACAACAATATCACCACCACCATCAACCACCACCACCACCATCAACCACCACCACCACCATCAACCACCACCATCAACCACCACCACCAACAACAACAACAGTATCAATGAAGCAGATGGTTCATATAAAAACATCAAGTATTTCAGAATTCTTAATTCAACTCTTAATCCTACAAATAACTAGTGCCACCGTGGCTCACAACGACACACGAGGAAACCTACCTACAGTACTTAACAAGTACAAATGTAGTACATAAACATATGGACTATACGGGATTTTCCTAAAGTCAGGTACCATGTAGCGATTCGCAAGAGTCACTTGCATGATAAATTCTTAGAGAGCTACACTAAAACATCAAATGGGGCTTAATAATGCTGAGCTCCTTGCGAATGAAAATCCTTAGTCGCTAAAATGAAACATTATATGAGGCTTCGTTAGAATGAAACGCCTTGAATGAGAAAATCCTTAGTGGTGCCTGAATGACTACAGTAGAGAGTCCAGTAGGCTTAAAATCTTAGCAAAAATCATCGATCTGTATACATAGGCAACTTCCCCCAAAGAAATGGGGGTAGCTTTGACAGGACGACACACTCCCAATTTACTCATCCACACACACACACACACACACACACACACACACACACACACACACACACACTCGTCTCCTAGGGGAGAATGGACTGATCCTCACCATACCACACCGCACGAGGGACAACTGCACAGTGCAATCAGCAACATCCTCAGCGGGGCCCGACAGCAAAGCATGTTTATCGCTGCCACATCATGATGGACCCATCCCCTTACCCACACCTGACCTGATCAGCTGATCAGACCAAATGTGGGAGAATATCCCCTTGTGCCTTCATCACCATTTATTCATTCACAGTTACTCTCAAGTCATCCCTATCATGCGCAGTGACTCTTCCTTGCTCTACAGACGTCCCTCTGTAATGATAAAAATTAAATTTGGCCACATCTAATGTAATGCTGAGATTTAGTCACCAGTGTAATGCTGAGATTTTCTTAGAGATTATTGGAAAATGGGGTAGCGTGATCTTATTTGAGAATTTCGGAGATTAAGAGAAACAGGGTAGCGTGATTTTAATTCAGAACTTATGGGAAATGAGGTATCGTCATCTCTTGAGGGTGCGTGAGCGGATAGATACTAGTACCCCTTGTGGGCCACTCAATCTCATCTGTACCAATCCTTAGAGGATAGCAAATTTTAAAACTCGAAATGACAACCTACTATTTACTAAACATTAAGAACTGCGACAGATTCTTCTTCAAATCGTGAATGAACCCAAACGAAATAATAATGAGGATCTACATCACTAGAAACACGAAACTTCACAAGCTAAGTTAATATTGAAAGAACACTGATACACATGGATATATTAATCTCTTGATCACAGTTGGACTCTCAGTAAGATTCAAAGAATACTGATACACATGGATATATTAATCCTGTGGTCACAGTTGGACTCATCAGGAAGATTCAAAGAATACAGCCAAGATATTCTCTTAAGATTAAACTCGTATAACTCAACAATCACATACAGTAAAGTTACAGTAATTATAAGAACAGTGATCAAATAGACTGTAATAAAAATGGACCAGCCGATATATTCGTCAATTAGGCTACAACACTAGGAAAAAAGAGGGAGAGGTGATTTAGTGTGATGCGTTTGGCAGTGGCTTGAACGGACAATCTCTGTAACGACGGAGAGAGGAGCGGCATCTCATTCTTCAGTACCTGTGGGATTAGGTGAAATATCACTAATTTAACTCACGTATATGAGGACTTATTACACAAGGGGGGGGGTGAGAGTTCGGGCACTAACCTGTAACGATGGATTGAGGAGCAGCATCTCATTGTTTGGCGTGGCTCTCCCCGCCTTTCATAAGTTTCAACACAGAGTTCAGGAATCGGCTAAAGTTTTAACTGATTACTTTGTACTGTTATCGAATGTTTAGGATCTTCAAAGAATATAAGATACACATTTGCACTTAACAAGTACATAAATGACTTACGAAGTTTAAATTTTTTGTACTGTGCGTGCAGGATAATTAAAACGAAGCCAAATCAATTAGGACTTCGAACCGTTTTATTACCCGTGCAAGCTGCATGTTCCTACGTAACTGTAAACACGACTCAGTAATATGAATTTCGTGATTCACAAGCATCTATCTTCAACAGTCTTACTTCAGACCTTTTCAATTCACCACTGCATAGTTCAAAAGGGGGATACTATTAACACTGACATGTATATCTCAAGCTCAGAACACCAAGGTTGACATTCGCAATTTTTAGTCTCTACTAATCTTCCGCGGTTATACTTCTTTGTTGAAACGGCTGGTTCATTATGTATAAACATTAATCATATTCACACCAATACTTATTTTGGTCCTATCAATAACAGAATCATGCTCACATTATGAATATCAATTAAGATTAGACCTAAATATAGAACTAATGGTTAAATCATGAACTGCACAGACTGTATATATTATATTACCTAAGATTGCACTAACAATACTAACTTATACTAAATTACAGTAATACTTAAAATTATGGCACTACACGGGTCCTTCCTCCGGAAAATAAATTTTAACATCGGAAGTCAAACATTCAATTCATTCATCTACATCTACTAGGGACTTGTGCGTGGATGGGACGGACTAACCAAATTTGACTGTGAACATGACTCTATGAACAAAAATTTATCTGACTCTTCCTCCAATAAGTGGCACATGTCGGTCCACAAGTATAATCACGTACCCCAGGTGGTCGCTTCCTTGTCACGGTGAACTCTCGAGATCCAGTGGAGTGGTGTGGCCCAGCCTACTTCCTGCCTGAGTGGTAACATGGTCGTCGCACCTGGACTAACCCATACTCTCGCTACCAAGATTTTCCCAGGGGCGCTTCCCATTCATACAACCTACTAACTATTCGCGTTCATGCTCCCATCCATTCATTCTTACGCTTCCAGCTCTCCACCTGGTAACTGACTAGTGTCTGTCATGTCCTGAAGTCACTGTTTCATCATAGACCGTGTTGACTGTAATGTGAGGGGTAGGTGCACACTGCCCCTCGAATTAAGGCAACCTAATATTCCCACCGAACTGGGCTGCGCCCATAGCCCAAACTCCTATGAACACTCTAAACTGTCACAGCCAACAGCCAGACAGTTCGACCCGCACACAGTTCCCTGGCCATCTCTTAACTTAATACTGCAAATACTAGCTTGAACACTCAACTCTCTTCAATAAGTTTCTGGGGAGGGCATCTCTCACTGGGTGGGTACTATTAATCCACCGGATCAGGGTCAAAGGCCCCCTCCAGGGGTTCCAAGAGCCACTCTTCTCTCCTGCAACAGGGCTTCACCTGTCCTGCAGCCTCCTGTATCCTCTTCCCTGTGAACACATCCTCTACTATGTACACACCTCTGTCCATCAACTCTTCCACTACACGATGGCATGATGTGTGTGAATTGTTTTATTCTGAGGGGGGAGAAGCTACCGACTTGGCTATAATGGTCCACTGAGCTACACTCGTTCTTCTTGACATGTGACCCTTAATATCCGTCAACAACTCATCTTCAGCCTTACTCCTCCTCTCACCATACCAAACCACAAAATACATAAGTTGTGTTTCCATCTCATTCTATCATCAGTGAAGAATAATTTTGCTCGTCCTCCAGGAGATTCAAAGATCATTAATTCTAGAAATATCGTGAAATTAAGTGGGCCTCCAGTGTACTGTTATTGAGGGATTCTATCTCGACTCATTAAGTGTAACGATATCTTTTCCACACCAATATCTTATTCCACAACAATATCGTATCGCACAACACTATCTTATCCCACCACTTTAGCCACCTGTGTAATGATTAAAATAAAATTTGGCCACCTCTAATGTAATGCTGAGAATTAGTCACCAGTGTAATGCTGAGAATTTCTTAGAGATTATGGAAAATGGAGTAGCGTGATCTTATTTGAGAATTTCGGAGATTAAGAGAAACAGGGTAGCGTGATCTTATTTGAGAATTTATAGGAAATGAGGTAGCGTGATCTTCTGGAGTGTCCGTGAACCGTTAGATACTAGTACCTCTTGCGGGCCACTCAATCTCGTCTATACCACTCCTTAGAGGATGGCAAAATTTAAAACTCAAAATGACTTAACCTAAGATTTACTAGGCATTCAGAACTGCAACAGATTACTCTTCAAACCGTGAATGAACCCAAACGAAGTAATAATGAGGATCTACATCACTAGAAACATGAATTTTTACAAGCTAAGTTAATATTGAAAGAATACTGATACACATGGATATATTGATCCCATGGTCACAGCTGAACTGTCAGGAAGATTCAAGGAATACTGATACACATGGATATATTAATCCCGTGGTCACACTTGGACTCTTCGAGAAGATTCAAAGAATACCACCAATAGGGTGGATCGTTTTTTCACGTTTTTCGATTTGGTTTCAGCGATAGTGCGGAAAAGTTGTGAATGGACACCAAAATAACTTGTGAAAAATCTGAAAGCTCTGAGACAATATCTTCAGCTTGCACAAACGCACTGAAAAATGGAAAACGTGGGAAAAAACAGACTCCGCTTGATTATCGTTTAAAAACATAGTTTTAATGCAATCAAGTTCCGGTAGTTTTTATTTGAAATTGATTTGAATACTCTTCAAAAAAGTTCAAGTGTGTTTTCTTCTGCGAAGTCATCTTCTGCTTCCACAAATAGCTTGAAAAATGAGAAAAATACCAGAAATACCAATAATTGTCAACTTCGATAAATGAAGCTCATCGTCGTAAATAGGGGTAATATGCCATATATTGCATTTATTTTGTTGAATAATGAATATTCTAAAATGTACAGCTCTTAGTTTATGTTTTCTCCAATTCTATTTGAAGGAGATAACACAATCCAGAACTCACCACGAGGAGGTGGCTGTACGACGAGTTCCGCCCTACCCAACCCATCCTCCCTTCCATTGTAAATATCTGTGTCTATTAAACAGAATACTGTTTTTTAGTTTCAAATTTGGGTAGTTTTTTCCTTCCCTCAATTCGGTTTCTTATAAAACCATCACGAGCAGCTGCATCTACAACTGATTTTGAAGCCTGTGTTACTAATTTAACGTGTCTTTCCACCGCCTGAGTATGACAGGGAAAGTCTGGGAGAGCAGAGGGCTTCTCTTTGGATTTAATTAGAGACATCATGTCCTCTGATGATATTCTTCTCGTGAGAGGGGGTTCTGTCAATTGGATATTCTCCCAATCGATCATCAAGTGAAAGGCAGTAGCATGAAGTAGTAGCTTCGGTTGTTGGAATTTCCGAATTGTATTCCTATGAACTGGATTCTCTCTTGCTTCCATTATTCGTCTGTAGCCAAGCTCACGAATGGTTGGAGATTCATCATGAATCATAGCAAGAAGGAGATTCTCGTGCTGAGCAAAGAAAGCATTGTTTTGCAAAACTTGGTGCACAATATTTCTGCTTTCATCTGACAAAGAACGAGACTTTGTTATCATTGAGAACAAATGCTTTGCACCATTGCTTGCAGAAGGGTTCATCTTGATACTGAACCATATTGGTACATATACTGCCATGATAAAGTTCACAATCTCAAGCAACTCAGACGAAGGACTTTCTGTTGAAATGTAAAGACGGAGAATACGACTTGCTGTTGTTAGCCATCTGGCGTGGTGTATTTTCCCTGGTTCATGAGTGCCAATTGGCTGGGACATTCACCAGATGCTACCGCTCTATATAGTTGTAGCAAATATGCTTGATCAATACTTAAATCTAATGAATCAAGTTCAATGGTTTCACTAGGAATTGGATTGAATTCTACTACAGGTAGTTTTTCACAGTCACTCAGACGTTTGCCAATGGGTCCAGTGAAACTTGATGGACCAGAAGTTTGACCATCATAATGACTTACCAAGTGACGGAGAGGTAGCTCGTTTGCATGTAAAAGACATACAAACCAGTGAAGAGGCCTGTTGAGTTTCTCTTCAAGGAGTCTTATAATTCCTCCTCTGTGACCTGTGTTTACAGCTGTTCCATCGCAGCCTACAGCCACAATGCTACTGGTATCAATATTATGTAATTGCAGATAATCAAGTATTGAAGAAGAAATACAACGAGCAGATCCTGCTATTGGAGCTAAGTGGCCGATATAAAGTGAACCAGGTTCTTGAAGCAATACTACATGCTCTTCTTGCGCAAACCTAACATACTGCTTTGATTCCACCATTTCTCCTATTTTTGTTGTGTCTTTCCTTCCATCGAAATATATACTTTCAAGTGGTTTCAATAATTCCATGTTTTCTTCAAGATCTGACCTTGCTCTCTTTCTAGCTCTTCGCACTTTATTTCTGTCAACTACCAAGGATGAGTCACATTTATTTACAAGTCCAGCTCCTTCTAACACTGCAGAAACTATTGTTGCAGCTGCTCTGTCAGACACTCCTGTTTTGTCCGACATCACTGCTAAGCTGTCAAGTGATACTCGCTGCATTTCTTCTCTCTTATCAAATCTCCTTACTGTGCTTGAACTCGCTTCAAACTCTGATGAACTGCTATTATCTGAACTGTCTGTTGAAGAGGAAATTATTGAAAGTGGCATTTCTGACTAATCTAAGTTATCAGTCGTTTCTTTGCTTGTTGAGGGCACCGGCTCAAAATGATGCAGTCGCAATATGTCTGAGAGTTTTCTCTGTGTTTTCTTTTTCATCCTGGCCGTTGATGAAGCATCCACAGAACCAATAACCATCTTTCTAGTAGTTCTTTGATCTATCAAGAACTCCCTTTCTTCAAGTGGCACTTTACTGAGTCGACTACAGGAGCACAACTGAAAATCATCACATTTACAAGCACTTGCATCAAACAGTTTTTTTTTGTGCTTGTGTTTGGAAATCTTTAAGTTTTTGCAAGTTTTTTTTCACTTTTTCTCACTTCTACTAATTTCTTCATCTTCACATATTTTGAATGATAACTTTTTAACATGTCATAGATTCTCTTCTCAGAAACAGCTGGAATTGAGGCCTGTTTCCAAATATTCATCACGTGGGAAACTACACAATCACTAATATCTTTAAATGAAGGTTTCTTGCTTGAAGTTATTTTTAGTTGCTGCCTCACGTAAAGGTTGTGTTTCATCACATCGTGATATGTAGGAAGATTAAGGTCATTAAGTTCACTAGGCTGCCCAAACACAACACACGCTTGACTGCGGCTATGTCTGGTGGTTTCTCCTGGGACAGCAGACATGGTAAGCCTGTAAGTAATTAATAAACAGTATGAATTACCTTTGATTTGTTTCAATAATTCTAAGGCACTAAAATATTTGCAAAACCTATCAGAAAAAATTTCTCACGACACACATCCACTCACAGTGACACACATCCACTCACTGTGACAGTCAGAGAGACACTGAGGGTTGAGGGAGGGAGTAACTGAATATACCCTCGGTGTGGTATTCTACTACACACTGTATATTACACACTGTACAGTGTACACTGTATAAGCAGTCGGAACCTTGTTGTAACTTAATTCAGGCTTCAATGCAAATTTTCGAATCCATACCATTTTGCAATATTTATGAGATTTATTGCATATTTTGAGGCGGTTGTGGAAGCAGAAGATGACTTCGCAGAAGAAAACACACTTAAACTTTTTTGAAGAGTATTTAAATCACTTTCAAATGGAAACTACCGGAACTTGATTGCATTAAAACTATGTTTTTAAACGATAATCAAGCGGAGGCTGTTTTTTTTTTTCCCACGTTTTCCATTTTTCAGTGCGTTTGTGCAAGCTGAAGATATTGTCTCAGAGCTTTCAGATTTTCCACAAGTTATTTTGGTGTCCATTCACAACTTTTCCGCACTACCGCTGAAACCAAATCGAAAAACGTGAAAAAACGATCCACCCTAACCACCAAGATATTCTCATGATTAAACTCGTTTAACTCAACAGTCATATGCAGTAAAGTTACAGTAATTATATGAAGAGTGATCAAATGGACTGTAATCAAAATGGGACCAGCCGTTATATTTGTTACTTAGGCTACATGAACGAGGAAAAAGGGTGGGGGCAATTTAGTGTGATGTAATTGGCAGTGGCTTTAACTGACGATCTCTGTAACGATGGAGAGAGGAGCAGCATCTCATTCTTCAGTACAAGTGGGATCAGGGGAAATACCACTAATTTAACTAATTTATATGACTTATTACACGAGGGAGAGGGGTGGGAGTGAGAGTTCGGGCACTAACCTGTAATGATGGAGAGAGGAGTGGTGTCTCATTGCTTGGAATGGCTCTCCTCGCCTTTTATGAGCATCAACACCGTGTTCAGGAATGGGCTAAAACTTTAACTGATTTCTTTATACTATTGTCGACTCTTTAGGATCTTCAAAGAATACGAGATACACGTTTGCACTTAACATACATAGATAAATTACTTATGATGTTAAAAATTTTTGTACTAAGCATGCAGGATCTTCAATCATAACGAAGCCAAATCAATTAGGACTTTGAACAGTTTTATTACCCGTGCAAGCTTCATTTGCCTATGTGACTGTAAACACAACTCAATAGCATGAATTTTGCGCTTCACAAACAACTATATTCAATAATCTTCAAACCTTCTCAACTCACCACTGCATAGTTCAAAAGGGGAATACTATTAACACTGACATGTAAATCTCATGCTCAGATTACGAAGGTTGACATTCGTGATATTTAACCCGCCCCATCCCGACGTTTTCTGGTCAGTGGTACGCCCCAGTCCCGACATTTTTGGACCTTTTTTTTTTTTTTTGGCTCAAACATCCGCTTTTGGTGAGAAACATCGAAAATTCATAGAGAAATCGCTCACCTGAGGTTTAAAATACTCGATCTAAGTACGAGTACCTCCTTACATGACTCGTTCTAACAGGCTGGCACCAAAGAAAACGAGTTCTATGGGAGGGTAACTATTTTATCCACTCATAAACAGTATTTATTTATTTACTTGGTACGAATTTATATGTAGTACAAGAGTATATTGGTTTTCAAACAGTAATATAGGCATTATAAGCATTGTTTCACTCACTAACTCATCACCATTCATGACCTTTTATTCCCACATTACCTGATCATCATTTCTGACTGTTTCTTCCTCTAATGCTATGTAAACTTTGTTCTTCACATTGTCATCTATTGGGGAATTACTCTGGCCCTGAATGTCTTTATTGGCCAGGTCACTGGTAACAGGTGAATTGCCGAGACAGTGGCGTGCAGGGGGGGGGAAAGGTTATGCGGTGTAAGGCATTGTCCCTGCTTGGCATCTTGTAGAGGAATAGAGGAAGGTGTCCCGTCTATATGTGCCAAAAATCACTCGCGAAATCACTCGCGAAAATTGAAAATTTTTCAAATTATGGACCTTGCAATGTTGCCGCGTTAATTCACGTCTCCGGGATATGAGTGCACATCGTGTGAGGAAGTGAATTCACGTCTCCGGGATGCGGCGGGTTAATCTCTACTAAACTTCTGCAGTTATACTTCTTTGTTGAAATGGCTGGTTCATAATGTATAAACATTAATCATATTCCCACCAATAGTCAATTTGGACCATCAATATCAGAATCATGCTCATATTATAGCCGCGTTTTTGTCATCCAAGCTGAGGGATCGGATTCGAAGCCATCTTCGGTGAAACCAAGCTGCCCCGATTTTGTCGGCCAAAGTGAAACGAAGCCGGCCCAAGCGTCTGCCTTCAAAAGCAAGACCGTCTTCGTATCTCACCCAAGCGTGGTCAGGAGCAGTCTTGGTGTAGCTTGGGGAGAGTGAGATTGGCCAGCAAGAACACATAAATGATAAATATAATGAAAGTAGCATTATATACATAAAATTAGGGTCCAGGTGGCTAATATTAACGAAATATACAGCCAGTTCAGCACAAATAATGGCTACATGTAAGTTGCATATTCGTCAAAAGATCTTCTTCGGCGAACCCCTCTGTTTACTTGACGATTGGCATGTAATTTATCGGTTCTACGTATCCTGGACTGTTTTTGTGGACAGACACCAAGCGCCCCAAGACGCCCTTCGAATCCCAATCTTCAGCTTGGACGACAAAAACACGCCTTATGAATATCAAATAAGACTAGACCTAAATATAGAACTTAATGGTTAAATCATGGACTGTACAGAGTATATTTATAACATTACCTAAGATTACACTTACAGTACTAACTTATACTAACTTACACCAAAACTTAAAATTGTGGCACTACACCTCTTGCATCTAACATTCTTTTCACACTGTCCATCCATCCTGTTTGTAGTCTTCCTCTCCTTGCCTTACACTTCTCACATCCGATTCAGTTATCTATTTCACCAATTACCCTTCATCCCTTCTTTCAAAACGACCAAACCATTGCCGCTTCTCTGCTCAACTCGATCAGCCGTTTCCTGCATAACTCCAGTTCTCTTTCGCACTTCATCTTTTCTCACTTGATCCATATGCGTCACTCAACACATGCTCCTCAGACACCTCATCTCCATTCCATTCAAACTCTTGCTACACTCAAAATCCAAATTTCAGCAGCATATAATGCAGCCGGTACCACTACACCCTCATACGCCATTGTCTTACATCCATTCTAATTCAATGGCATCCAAGCACTTTTTTCATTCCTCTCAGCCCCCTTCGTACTTTATTCATTCTAAACTTCACCTCTGCATCTATTCTTCCATCCACAGCACGATGTGACCCTAGATACTTAAAATAATCTACATCCTCAAGCAACTCGCCATTCAAAACTCCATTCATCCTCCTACCATCTGCCAGCTTCGCACACTTCATCACTTTACCCTTACACTCATATACTCTCAATTTCCTCCTTTCACACACCCTTCCAAACTCCTCTACCAACTGTTTCAATCTCTTCTCCGGATCAGTCACCATTGCTGTATCATCTGCAAACAGCAGGTGATTCAGATTCCACTCTCTACCATCAGCATTCACCGGACTCGAAGCTCTACCTAACACTCTCGCATTCCACTCTCTACCATCAGCATTCACTAGACTCAAACCTCCACCTAGCACTCTCACATTCACCTCCCTTACAACACCATTTATATAAACAGTAAACAACCAAGGCGACATCACACATCCCTGCTGCAGCCCCACTCTCAAGGGGAAGTAATCACTCACGGTATTTCCCACTCTTACACACGCTCTAATATTTTCATAAAAACTTTTCATTCCTTGTAACAATCAGCCATCAAGGCCATTCAGTATCATAACAGTCCACAAAGCCTCCTTATCAATTCTATCATATGCTATCTCTAAATCCATGAACACCCAAAACACATCCTTACCTTTCGCCAAATACTTTTGACACACATGTCTCACAGCAAACACATCATCCACACATCCCCTCCCTCTCCTTAAATCACACTGCTCATCACAGATCACTCTCTTCATACCAACTCTAACTCTCTTAATCTGCACTACCATATACCTTACGTACAACACTCAACAGACTTATACCCCAACAACTGGTAGATTCATACCTATCACTACTTCATACAGCGGAACCACACACGAACTTGCCCAGTCAATCGGCACCATATCACTTACAAAACACACATTCAGCAATCTTACTAATCACTCAACAATAGTCGCTCCACCACCCTTCAGACATTCCACAGCACACCCATCCACACCTACAGCTTTCCCTGCTTTCATCTCCTTAACTGCCTCCGCACTTCCTCAGTTGTGATCAAAGATTTATTCAACACTCCCAACATATTTATTCCTTTAACCTTTTCATCTGCCACAATCTTAGCCCTCCTTTCCTCCACCACATTTAACAGTCTTTCAAAATACTCTGCTAATCTCTTCCTTACTGCATCCATATCAGTTAGCATCCTTCCATCCTCTGTTTTTACTTGGTCTTCCTTCCCCGACTCCTCCCTTCGCACACTCTTCACCTCCTTGCAAAACATTTTCTTTTTTTCTTTAAAATTCTGTCAACTGCCTACCCCACCTCTCTTCTGCTGCCACTTTAGCATCATGCACAGCCCTTCTCGCCCAATTCCTCTTTTCCTTTAATCTCTCACATTACACCTCATCATTTCTCTGCAGCCACACTTCATATGCACGTCTCCTATCAGCTACAGCCATACTTACTGCCTCGCACTGCCATTCACTTCCCTTTCTTACACCACTTCCTACTTATCTCTCACTACACACCTCTTCCACATACCACACTACACCACACTTAACTGCCATTCCCTCTCCACACCACCATTTTCCTGATCTTTCACTGCATCCCACTCATCTTTCATCTTTTTCTGATACTCTTATCAGTTTCTCTTTTTTTTCCAATACACTGATTATGAAAACCTCCCTGTCACACCTAACCCTCCTAGATCTCACCCACCTCATACCTACCCTCATCTTTCCCTCCACCAGGTAGTGGTCAGACATACCTCCACCCTCCCATCTCAGAACTCTCACATCCAGCAGTCTTTCACTTACATTCCTGGACACAACCACATAGTTCATGAATGCTCTATTAACAACTCTTCCACCCTCCTGTCTCACCCATGTATACATATATCTTTCTTCCCAAACAAGGTTTTTCCAATCGCCTTTTCTCGCTCAACAGACATCCCTAACATACTTTCCTCATTACCATTTATTCCAGGCACACCATGCATACCAACTAAACCTTCAACTGCTACATCTGAAGCAGCTGCTGTTTGCAGATGATACTGCACTGGTGGCTGATTCAAAGAAGAGATTGAGACAGTTGGTAGAGGAGTTTGGAAGGGTGTGTGAAAGGAGGAAATTGAAAGTAAATGAGAATAAGAGTAAAATGATGAAGTGTACGAGGTTGGTAGATGGTAGGGGAATGAATATAGTTTTGAAAGGTCAGTTGCTTGAGGAGGTAGAGTGTTTTAAATATTTAGGGTCACATGTTGCTGTGGATGAAAGAATAGATGCAGAAGTGAAGTTTAGAATAAATGAAGTAGGTAAGGTGCTGGGAGGAATGAAAAAAGTGTTTAGATGTCATTCACTTAGAATGAATATAAAGGGAAGGCTGTATGAGGGTGTTGTGGTACTGACTGCGTTATATGGGGCTGAAACATGGATTACGGGTGTAGCAGAGAGGAAAAGTTTGAATGTAATGGAGATGAGGTGTCTGAGGAGTATGTATGGAGTGACACGTATGGATCGAGTGTGAAATGATGAAGTGCGAAGGAGAACTGGAGTTGTTTGGGAGATGGCTGTTAGAGTTGAGCAGAGGGTGTTGCAATGGTTTGGGCATATGGAGAGAATGGATAATGAGCGATTGGTGAAAAAGATAACTAGATCTGATGAGAGAAGTTTAAGGCTGAGAGGGAGACCACGAATAGGATGGATGGACAGTTTGAAGAGAGCGTTGGATGCGAGAGGCATGTCTGTTGAGCAAGGAAGAGTGCCTGTGTATGACAGAAATAAATGAGGAGAAACTGTGAATGAATAAATGATGACGCAGCCCTCACGGGGTATTCTCCCGCATTTGGTCTGATCACCTAGTCAGGTCAGGTGCGGGTAAGGGGATGGGTCTATTCTGACGTGGCATGGGTAAACCAGCTCTGCTGTCGGGCCCTGCTGCGGATGTCACTGATTACACTGCACAGTTGACCCTTGCGCGGTGTTGTGTGGTGAGGATCTGTCCCTTCTCCCCTTTGGGGCTAAGATGTGAATGAATGTGTTTGAATGGATGAGGAAATAGGGAGTGTTTCGTCATGTCTCGGCTACTTCCCTTTCCTTGGGGGAAGCAGCCTTGGTATATAGATAGACAGATAGACAGATAGCATTTAGATCTTCCATCATTACCACATCCACATTTGCTCCAAAACTTTGCAGATACTTACCAACCTCATTCCAGAAAGACTCCCTCACTTCATCATCCTTTTCACTACCAGGCCCAAATGCACCCACAAATACCCATAACCCACGTCCAGATTTCGCTTTCACCCACGTCAGTCTCGATGACACCTTCCATTCAATCACACACTGCTACACTTCCGGGCTCCCTATCAAGGCCATTTCTTCTCTCGTTCTTCCTGTATCAAGACTGACATCCTTCCAGTCACACTTCCAAACTTAGATTCATCTTTCTATTTCATCTTTGTTTCACTCAAAGCTAACACATCCAACTCTCTTCTCACATTCTCCCAATCTCCTCCCTTTTAGCCTGAATTGCACTACATCCACTCACATTCGTAGACCCAGCCTTCAGCGTATGGGTATAACTCAACCCTCTCTCAGTTTCTATGCCTTGTCTCATTGTAGGAACTAAAAATACAGAGGAGGGAATCCCTAGTCCCCTCATCCCGTCCCTTTTAGTCGCCTTTTACGACACACAGGGAATATGATGGCAGAATCCATCCTAACACAACCTGATCGCAGAATGATGGTACCACCCCATCGTGCAGCCAGATTGTATCCCCTGCGCCACAAGGACGGACACAATCATGAATACTAATAAAGAAACTGGGAGAATGCCAATAGTCTGCTACGAGAGGGAGGTTAATAGCACACATCCACCTCCCCCTCTTCACCACACACACAGAAACACTCTCCTTACCCCCACCAAAGCACTGATTTGCAAAGTTGATGAATTGGAGATCTAAAGCTTCTCTCTCTCTCTCTCTCTCTCTCTCTCTCTCTCTCTCTCTCTCTCTCTCTCTCTCAAAAAATAATAGTTTCATTTACCCCACTAGGTTTATTACTACGTGCATAGATGGACCCTCTCTTCCATATGAAGAAATTTTTTTGAAGTTTAGGCAGGATTTTGTAAAATGACCCAAATGTACCATATATATTCAAATATTTGTCCATCGTCTTCTAAACGATATGCTAAAATCCATGTAAGAGAGACATATTACTTGCGGCATAAGCCCATCTCCTGTCTTGCTATCTGGGGAGCCGCGTATTTACCTATGCACTCATCCACCTACTCACCCCACCAAACACCACCCCACCTTGGCCACTTTTTTTTTTATTTTTTCTGGCAGCACTCATTCATTCAGTCCTATTGGCAACATTGGAGTGAGTTCATGTGAATGATTCGGCAACGTCACACCTTCGCTTGTGAACAGATGAAAATATTGGAGAAACTGATTTCCCATAAGGTCTTCATCATAAGGTTTTCAGTAACCATAGCTTGGTAAAGGTCTTCAGTAACTGTGGCTCGATAATTGTTGAAAATTGAAGCCATGTAGATCAACATTTTTGCCCTCCACCTTACAGAGTCAGAGGAGGGTGGTTTTGTCATTGGAATCTATAAGTGCTGGGTGACACGACGGTTTTCAGGCATCGAGATTTCGTTTCTGGGCCAGAACTCAGGAATTATTTACTACAGAGTAATGAAATTTCACATAGTTATGTGTCTTATGGTGAACTGGTGCCTTTTGATAGGTAGAATGCTGTGTCTTAGGTAGTTATTTTTCAACAATAAAAATGTAACAAAAAATTTTTTTCCATAGATTTCAATGCGACCTGCACAAGGAGTCTGATGGGCCCAATTTATGTGTTCTGAAGGCGTTCTCCTTACACCCACCTTTAAAAGAAAATATTTGGGGGAGGGGGAGGGTCGTTATGTGCTTGGTTAGGTGTGCAGGGAGGTGGGGGGGGGTATGTGCTTTGTCAGGTGGAAATTTGCAAAAGTGTAGTGTTACTCATGTTTTACTTAGAATTACTTCATATATTATTTCCCAACTTTATGCCCACCTTCCAAAATACCCTGTATAAACTCGTATTTTGTTGGTCTTACACCTGTCAGACGATTACAATCAATTATGAACTTCATACTAGACAAGTTAATGAGGGTTATGTCCAACTTCTCGAGTTGAATGGTCTCTTTAAGGTAGTTTAAGGTGTTGAAGAGGGACGCCTTAATGTAGGGGCATCGGCATAACTGAGCTAGTCCACTGTCTGGTAATTAAACGTCTCTCGGCTCCCTCCCCATCTCCTGAAAGGAAAAAAGTTAGTTGGAGGAAAACATAATCTTAAGCCTGCAGTCCACTGGGCTCCCATTTCAGATGAACCTGGTGCCACTTCCAATTCAAGGTAGATACATTTGCTGTTATAAGTAATACATACAGAAAAGGACGTCATCATATCGGAAAGAAGACTTAGTATATATGCCTACCGACTCCACGAGGGTCATTAAGGATGACAATGTTTTACTAAGATTAAAACTTCCCCCATACTTTGTTTGTTACTGGCCACTGCCTGGCTACTAGTCTGAGGTGTGACCAGTTGAAGTTCCCATGTGAAGACACAGTCAAGTTACCTTCACAAATTGACTCAACTGCAACCCGGTTTGGAGCCCGACATATCAGCAATACTAATGATCAACTTATGTCGAATTACAGAGAAAGAAAGCAGATGGAGCCGAATCCAAGTGATGAGGACCGCCCATCTAGAATGCAGTAGCCAATTTCAGCTGAAAAACCTGGTGGTACAACCGTTTTTAAGGACTGTTGGAAACATAATGCTGCTGCTCCGATAGGTCAGTGAAAGAAAAGAGGCATGACTACTGGGATAGATGAACAGTGGCTTGATGTTGAAGAGCGCCTGACTTTCGATTCCAGTTCCCTCTAAATCCTTCTCTTAGTTGATGATTTAGTGTAAGATATAATCCAAAACATCGAGTCGTCAGTTTTTGTAAGATTTTGTGATCAACCTGTACACAGCAGCCTAGTAACATAACTGTTCCCATTTAGTAAACTATTAGTCGAAGTGTCGATGGATTTTACCTGAGTACGTTTGTAAGTGATTCTCATTAAGTTAGAAGCGTCCCACGGTGCACCTTTTATTATGAAAAAGAACCTAATTCTGTTTTGTGTTGTACAGAGATTTTTTAAGTAAAGTAATATATATTTGCTTAAGTGTCATTGCCTTTGGTTTGGCCATCACAGAAATCTCCTTGCAAAGTCCGTAGCATAATTAAATGGAGACCTCTGACAGGTTATCCTAATGATTTTGGTCTGAACCTAATTACGAAATTATCTATCATGATGTTGACGAATTTTGATGTTAGAGCATGTTTCCAATCTGACCCTCGACAATATGAAGCAGAAAATCCTGCTAAGTTTGAGCTTAAGCCGACTACTCAGGTGTTATGGGTGAAACTTCTCAGTAATAATAAGCTTAATTTAATTAGCATCCTTCCTCATACAGTAAGCAAACTGACTCCCACAAAGACACCCTGTTTGCTAGTTTCATTTCTAAAGGACTAGTGATAATTGATAGTGAAAATACTAAGGAAGTCACAATTTCCCTAGACAGGTGCTTTGGAGTCTCTTAAGCTGAAGATGATAATAAATGTTGCCGAGCCTGATGAAAGTGTTTTATTACAGGAAGTAGTTGATTATGTGTCTGTTCCCTTGGTTGAAGTGGAGCTTCAGTCAGTATTAGTTTCAGGTCCAGTATCTGTGGTCATTGTTAACCAGTTTCCTGTAAAATGGGTCCTTTACCTTTTGGGTAATGGCTTAGCAGGTCAAGTGAGTACAGTTCCCTATGTATCAGAAAGTCCCATTAGCAAGGAGAGGACAAAAGCACTGGAGGTAGAATGACTTTCACTACGCTCTGCCTGTGCTGTAACTAGAGCCATGCCGGCAAAATTTCGGCTTGATAATGATACTATTCATACTAAGTGGGTGCCAGATGATATTTCTCTGGCTTATACTTATTTTGTCCAGTTGAATGACTCTGAGGTCGAGGACTTCTCACATAGTAGTGCAGGTCTAGCTAGGATTGGATGGGATGCAGAGATCTGATTCAGAGACTGCAGTTATGACTGACCCTACAGTGAATGAGGAAGAACGTGAGGCTGAGCTGCCTGAGTGTTTTTACCTCTGAGCGAATGGTATGTTGATGCATCGTTGGAGACTTCCCCGTGCTGCTCATAATGATGAGTGGGAGAATATACATCACAACTGGTTGTTCCGAAGATGTCGAGGCAAGAGATTCTAGCAATTGCTCCTTACTCTACTTAGGCAGGTCACTTAGGGGTGAGGAAGACTCTTCCTCCCATCTTGCAAAATTTCTACTGGCCTGGAATTCGTTGAGACTTTTCTTAATGTTGAAGCTCATGCCACACTGCCAGCTGGTCGGTAAGAATAACAAGCCTGTTCTTGTTGCGCCACTAGTTCCTCCTGCTGTCTTTGATGCCCCATTCACTAGAGTTCTTGAAGATATTGTCGGCTCTGCCAAGGACCTCATCAGGCCACCAGTATACTCTGACTATGTTAGACATGACCACTACGAATCCTGAAGCCATCCCCTTGCGAAACACTTCAGCTAAAGCAGTGATATGGGAGATAATTTATGTTTCACTAAGTTTGATCTTCCAAGTTATGTGCAGCCAGATCAGAGGAACAGTTCCATGTCAAAATTTTTCACACTAACCCTCAAAGAGTTTGTGATCCCCCACATCACCTCAGCCTACTATCCTCAGAGTCAGGGAGCACTGGAGAGATATCAACTCACCCTCAAACAGATGCTAAAGAAATATTGTATCGTTCATGAAAAGGATTGGGACAAAGGTTTTCCCTTCCTGTTCTTTGCAAAGAGACGCCAACTGAGTCCATAGGGTACTCCCAATCTGAGTTGATTTTTAGTCACACATTTGAAGTCCATTAAACATGCGTAAGGGATATTGGGTCAGCGATGATCTGCTAACCTACAGACTATGTCTCATATTTCAAATAATGACTAACCAAGAGTTTTGAAGTACCGAAGGCAAATTTGAAGTCTGCTCGATAGATGTCAAAGAGTTAGTGTGATAACAGCAAGCAGGCTAGGAGCAGAGTGTTTCACCTACAGTAGTAGACAAAGTGCTAGCATTGGCTCCCTGTACATGGACAGCCATTACAGGCAAGTTTCTCAAGCCCATGTGTAGTTGAGAAGAGGGTAGGTGACCAAAGACTGGAGGACACGAAGGTTGTGCCATGTCAGAATGCAGAAGGAGTACACTGAGCGAGAGGATGAGGGAACCCCTAGCGTTGCATGTGTGGTGTCAGCTAGTGACATAGTGGATGAGACAGGCTGCCCCTTGATGTTGGACCAGACTGCCACTTGGAAAGAGAATCAGGAGGCATGGATGGAGTAATGGAAACACTCTTTGAATTAACAGCTGAACGACGTGATAACCTAACTCTCCTTCTGGTGAAGTATCCTCATGTTTTCCAGAACTTCCCTGATGGATGCAACACGGCACAATGTCGATGTTGAAGATGTCTGTCACGTAAGGCAACCTCCCAACTGTGTGAGTTCACAAACGCAGTCCATTAGCCAGCAGGAGCTGACGTACACTCGATCAAAAAAGTATCGGTGCACCTACCGGAAGGGTTCAAACAACTGCTGACATTATCAACGTCTCATTGTGTATCATCAGTGTCTGTCTGTATAAACATTACATTTGCTATATGTTTGGAAGAGGATATTGCTAGTTGGCGATATATGACACCTCCCGACATCAGGGCTACCAACATGTGGTAGGTCGGATACTAATATTTCAGTCACCTTCGTTCTGAGGTCCCAAATGTTTCACGCATGTTGTGGACCGATACTTTTGTGAACCAATGTACATGTAGAAGGGATTGATCGAACTATGCCATATCGAGTGTTGCTCCCTAGCCATCTTTAAAATCTAGAGTCCTATCGTTTTTGCACAGATTACATTAGGGCCAATTCTCTCACTAAGACTGACACCTATCCACTTTCTAGGGGAGATGAATGAATTGACAATATAGGCAATACAAAGTTCATTAACAATATTAATTTACTTAAAAGATAATAGCAAGTCTCACTTACTGATAGAGTCCATTATATTTCCTGTTTGTGGTTGATGGTAATACTTACTAATGCAAAGACATGCCATGTGGTATGAAAAATTCTCCAGCCACGTTCCAGAGGCTAATGAACAAACTTACTGGTGATATCAAGGGATGTGCCACATATAGTGATTATTTGTTTATATTCAGTAACTCCTGGGATGAACACCTGATCCGGCTAGATTCCTTGCTACAGAGACTACCATCTACTATTTTAGTAACCGGTGCAGCGAAGTGTGACTTTGTAAAGGCCCGGGTTCAGTACTTAGGTTATATGGTAGGATTGGGTAAAGTAAGTCTGCCTAATGGCAAAGTTGAGGCCATTGTTAATTTCAAGCAACCCCAAAACAAAACGGAATTGCAGACATTCCTGGGTGTGGTGCGTTGCTATCGGAGATTTGTCGTAAATTTCCCGTGGTGTAGCTCTCCTCACGCTTTTATTAAAGAAAACATTCAAATATGTGTGAAAGAAAGAATATGAAGGGGCATTTTCAAATGTTAAGGAGATTTTGTCTTGGCAGCCTTTGCTCCAAGCCCCCTAATTTCAGTAAGTCTATTAAATTAGCTATTGATTGTAATGGTTTTGGTGCCGGTTCAATTCGGTTACAAAACGATAGTCTTGGTGTTGAACAACCTGCTTATAACTTCAGCAGAAAGTTAAGTGTTGCTACTACACTATTGAAAATGAACTCCATACATTCATAATTACCCAGCAACATTTCTCAACGTATATTGGTCAATGTTCAATGCCTATTACTGTGTATGGAGATAATCACCCACTTGTCCTTTAATTTTTAGAAAATTTTAGAGATAAGAATCACCGCTTAACCCGCTGGGCTTTGTTCCTCCAAACGTATGCTCTGAATGTCCACCATGTCAAGGGGGAAAGGAATGTTTTGGCAGACTGTTTGTCGAGGATGTAACCTTCTGAAATGTAAAGAAATTTCTCCTTGTAAATTTCTTTCTTCAGGAAGGGAGGTGTTACTGCCCACTAGCCGGCCACTATCTGAGGTCTGACCATGTAAAGTTACCATGTGTTGTTGTCGTATTTCGACTGATGCTGATTCAGTTTACCATCAGTACTGACTCATCTACGACCCAGTCTGGAGCACAGCATATCAGCAGCGATAAGAATCAACACTAGGGTTGCCATACGCCTGGATTTTCCCGGATATGTCCTGCATTTCGGTGTCAAAATCTTCGTCCGGGAGGAATTTTAAAAATTTTCCAAAAGCCCGGAATTTCAGCTTCCATCACTTTTTCTCGAAAAATTTAATATACTATTACATTTTAATGACGAGAGAGAGAGAGAGAGGCCATCGTTGTTTTCGTCAGCTGTTAAGTGTTGCCAACTTGACTGGTTTAGTGCTAGCAGCTAGCTGAATTGTCCTGCCTTTTCCTGTTGTTCAGCACGAGCTTTTTTTTTTTTTTTTTTTTTAATTCCTTCACAGTGCTATTATAGCCATAAAATACATGGTAAATTCACACAATTATTAGCTTAGTGTTCATTTTCACACTGTAGCATTTGTTATTATGATTTTATCCTGCATCCTAGGCTCTTTAGCATTTTTCAGTCATAATCTAACCAATCCTGTACTTTGCCTGTTTTTCATTTTATTGTAAAAAGTGTAAAGACTGTGATACAGAACAGCAGTACTGGAGTGTATATATATATATATAAAGGTCTCATAACGACAGACCCAAAGTGCGTGTTGGGGGGGCGGGGGGGAGCAAAGGTTTCAGGGGCGTCCGGTATACTGACAGTTCAGATATGACAACCGTAATCAACACATTATGAATTACAAAGAAAAAAAGCAGGCAGAGCCGAACCCAAGTGAAGAGGACCACCTTCATAGAATGCAGGAGACAGCCCCAGCTGAATAACCTGGTAGGACCACCTTCTTGAAGAGAGTATTTGAAACAGATATAATGCTACTGTTCGGACTGATGAATGGAGGAAAACTATAAGCATGGCTACTGGGATATATGAAGAATGGCTAGAGGTGAAACAGCACTTCTTTCCCGACTCCAGTCTCCTCTAAGTCCTTTTCTCAGTTTAATGATGTGTTAGAAGTATTCCAAGAAATCGAGTTGTAAGTTAAGGATTTGTATTTAAAATGTACACAGAAGCATAGTAATGTAACTGTTCCCATTAAGTTCTCTGTTTGTTGACGTGTAACTGATATTGTTTGAGTAGATTTGTATGTGATTCTAATTAAATAAGAAGTGTTCTGTTGTGACCCGGTTTATTATACTAAAGAGTCCAATTCTCCGATGTGCTGAATGGAAATTTTGTAAGTAACGTAAGGTTTACTTGTTTAAGCGTCATTGACTAATTTGACCCTCCAGGATGCAAATTTCCCTGCATGGTCCAGAACAAGTCTAACTTGGTCCTGATTTTAATCCTTTGCACCTTAATTCCCGTAGCTCAGTGGCAGAAAAAGACACTAGTACGACCATACATCCTTCCCATAATATCTAATGGCTAGCAAGATACTGTTAAGAAGCGGGATTTGCCAGTTAGGTGCTCGAGAAGCTTCTCGGCATTTCGCATACGGTAGTTCCGGTGTCGGTACGAGTCAGAATTGCCAGTTTGCCTGCGGATTGTGAGTGTAGTTATTTTGTAAGTTATGCATTAACCCTTTCATACACTGGGGCCCAGTGTACATTCCAACCTCTCGCACTCTTTTGACTCAGGATTTGTCCAAGTGAAATCAACTGCTTACAATCTTTTGACGTAGGTTGAGTCCAACCATATAATTTGTATTTTCATCAACACAATTTGTTGTTGTGAAAAAAAATACAGTGTGTGAGTACTGTATATGAGTGTATGTCAGTGAGTAAATGAATATATTGGAAAGATCTTATTACACCTCTTGTAAAATCTGCTTCCAGGAGATTAGAATGTGCTAAGCCAACTCCGTTCTTTCTTTACCCCTGCACAATTGTTGTTTCTATACAGGGGTTTTATCCGCCCCTGTGTGGAGTACAACTCTCATGTGTGGGGAGGCTCCCCACATACAGCTCTTCTCAATAGAGTGGAGTCAAAGGCTTTTCGTCTCATTAACTCTCCTCCTTTTAATGACTCCTTTCAACCTCTGTCTCTTCGCCACACAGTTGCATCTTTATCTCTTTTCTATCGCAGCTTCAGTGGTCACTGCTCCTCTGAACTGTCTGCATGCATTCCTCCACCTCTACGACTTGCGCGTAGCACCTGTCTAGCAGCAAACTCTCATCCCTTTTCTGTCCAACTCTCTAATGCAAGAGTTAACCGTTACTCCTGGTCCTTCATTTATGCAACAGGTCAACTTTGGAACTGTCTCCCTCTGTCTGTATTTCCTGCTTCCTATGATCTCCAGTCTTTCAAACGCAGTGTGTCCAGGCATCTAGAAATGATCCGATCTTGAAATTGGCTCTCTCTTGTGTTTTGTTTTTCTTTTGAAGGAACAACAATTGCAGGCTCGCGGCCTTTGGTTCCTTCTTCCTCGCATGAAAAAAAATCTTTTTTTTTTTTTTCATTCATTAGGAAGATAATTTATTCATTTTTAACATGCATCAGTTTCACAACAATTCAGTTAAATATTAGGGCTGGGGAATGAAATGATTGTAATCACTTTTCGATGCCGCACAGATCACTGAGTGTGGAATGTGGGGAGCGTGAGGTCTGTGCTGGCAAGAATGAAATGATTGGAAAGTGTTCACTCAGAGCAGCCAGGCGTGATGAACGACTATTATTGTTCCGTATGCCATAAAAAAAAAATTCTAGTGTAGCTAGAAGTGTCATTTTGTTTACGAAATGGATCGCAGATAAATGCTCTACATTATTCTATAATCACTGCCGAAATGTTTATTTGTCTGTAAGTAAATGAGCACTGAATAAATAAGTGAATGATACAATATGGTAATTTTTTTTTTAGATTTTTTTTTCGATTCATTAGGAAGATCATTCATTCATTTATAGCATAAACCAGCTTCAAAACAATTCAATTGTAATAAGGGCGTGGGAAAGAAATGACTGAAATTAGTTTCTGATACCTCACGGACCGCTGAGTGAGGAGTGTGGGGAGCATGAGGTCTGGGCTGTCGAGAGTTTGCCACTCAGTACTTGGAAGTGGTTGGACTCTGGTGGCATTGAAAGAATGCGAGAGGGTTTATACTAATGTTTAATTTACATGACTGTTTGTTAAATCATGTAAATGAAATTAAGTTTGTTGGTAAATAATTTATAGTGTTATGTACTGTAAGAAAACTTGAATGTTTGGTTGTCTCCGAATTGGTAACTATTGTTGCTAGGGGCAAGTACAAGACCAGCATGCTCTAGAATTTTGGAGAAGCAAGGAAGGTTATATAAAGTTGGAGAAGGGATTAGTTCAGGTTCAGTCGGGTTTCCGTTCAGTTTGAGTGGAGGTCAGTTGGTTTTGGTTCAGTTTAAGTATAGTCAAGTGTCAGTGAAGACTGTATATTTTCGGTACTTGTGAAAACAGTGGCAAACAGTGATGTGTTATTGAATTTTGTACATCATCTGTACTTGTGAATATCTGTGAAGTGTTGTCAGCCATTAAGTGTAATTGCAATTAGTAAAGTGCGTATAGCTCCAGTGCAATTAGTAAAGTGCGTATAGCTCCAGTGCTTGTGAGAATAGTGAAGTGAAGTAGGAAAGCATTAAGTGTAAGCATTTAAAAAATAAAGACAGTGAACTTTAAGAAGCCAGTGTTTATTTACAACACCTCAGCTGATCTTGTGTACTGTACACCTGAAGGCTGACCATAGGAAGAACAACTCACTGAGCAATGTCCTTCTGTACTGCATTAACCCCTTAACCATGGGGCGTCACTTTCGTGACGCTTGGGAGCAAGGGATCATACCGCGGGGCGACACTTTTGTGATTCTGTGTTATTTTGAATTTGCCCGGGCTTTGAAGTGGTGGCTTGTATCATCTATCAGTACTGCCATTGGCCAACACTAGTCAGCACTCCTAATCTCATCTGTACTCCCATCCATTGTTGACAATTTAGCCATTTCTCCCCGTTTTTGACTTCCCTCCCTACCTCCCCTCCATTACCCTATCCTCTCACCTGCCCAGCCGTGCTACACTAAGTAAATCTTCTCTGGAATTTTTCACTGATTTCATTCATTGAAATAAGCCCTATGCCCTATTCTTATACCAAATAATATATACAAGAAAGAAATAAGGTAAGTGAGAGTGCCATACACCTAGAATTGGCTAATTATCACCTGACAACACCTCACGTGCACTCGTTCGCTAATTTTCGCTGTTTATTTCCCCTTGAAATATGCTGTATAATCTATTTTCGTAATAAAAATATATATAAGAAAGGAAGGGAGAAGTCCAAGTGATATTTACATTCACCTGGAACTACCTAATTATTGCAGGCCACCACACTGTATTTTATGCTAAGTAAATCTTCCCTAGAATTTTCCACTGATTTCATCCATTGAAATAAGCCCTATGCCCTATTCTTATACCAAATAATATATACAAAAAAGAAATAAGGTAAGTGATAGTGCCATACACCTGAAATTGGCTAATTATCACCTGACAACACCTCACGTGCACTCGTTCGCTAATTTTTGCTGTTTATTTCCCCTTGAAATATGCCGTATAATCTTTTTTCATAATAAATATACATATAAGGAGGGAAGGGAGAAGCCTAAGTGATATTTACATTCACCTGGAACTACCTAATTTATTATGTATTGTCTTGGTTTCCTGCCAATCATTTCATTGCTGTATATTAGCAGGTCTCATAGGGCTGAAGTTGGTAGTATTGCACCTACCCTAGCCAGGCGGCAGGAGGCCACCACTATCAGTTAACTGTCGTCTTTGAAAGTGGGAGTATGTCTGATTTGCTCCTGCTAACTTCCGCCGCTTTATAGCCCCATGCAAAGGGCCCTGTGACCTTTATCCCCTACTAAACCTCGTGTGGAAAGAGGTAAAGGGCTGACAATTGATAGAGAGTGACTATGATCTTTTTATTGAGTAAAACAGTGCAAGTGGAATTGTAAATAAAGTGTAAATAATGTGTAAACAGCAAGAAAGCAATGAATGTAAATATAAGTGAACAGTGGAAAATAGTTTTATAAGTTACTTCAAGTGACAGTGCATAACATAGTGTAAATAAAATAGAAATGTAAATAATGTAAATAAAGTAGAGAACGTAAATAGAAATGTAAATGAGTGGTATTATAAGAATACGAGTATATACACTAGGAGTAATGAAAGTGAAAGTTTCACTCTAGCATGTATGAATACTATGAGTTATTAGAGTGAAGGTGAAAGTGACATTCACTCTCAGTGCTAGCATACAGGACGAGAAAGTGAATGCTACGTATTTTACTGAAAGAAATTGAATCCCTGCAGTGACAATAAACTACTATTACTGAAGGAAACTTATGGATAAAGACTGTAGATATATATAAGTGTTATATAGTAACAGAAATATAAACTGTGAGTGTTTTTATGAATAATAGACATTCTAGCGGCGAACGATCGGAAGTGGGATGGTCATACGCCCTCGTAATTTTCATTGCTTTCACAGTGTTTTTTTGGGGGAGTATGGATTCCAAACTATTTGAGAATCATAGATTAGTGTTTCTAGTGATAATATCAGGCTGTGGTAATCATATTACGAGTTGTCGTGAAGTGTAAAGTGGAGACTTCGTTACCCAACTTCAGAGGTCTCCACAAGTCCTACGGTACTCAACGAAGGCTCAACAAACACTCAAGGAGAAAGCTGAAGGTATGTGCCATAAGTATATGTGATTTTAATATTCTAGGACTAATAACTGATTTTTGGCAAATATTTTTAGAGTCTGTCGGAGCGCGAATATGCCTGCAGGAGCCGCAAGTCAAAGCAAAACAAGCCCGTGGTTTAAGGGTTAATGCTGTTGGAGCCTGTGGCAGTGTGGAGTAGGGACACAGCACTGGTGTTAGGAGTGTGGATTATTATTAAGGGCTGCAGTGTGGCTAACCTTTGACAAGAGGCCAAGCTGGGCATGAAGAGGCATCGCTGGGTGTAATTATGAAACTATTACAAGCACAAATAGTGCATGGAAGGAAGGACAGAAAGAACTCAAATAACTATTACAGGCACATTATAAAGAACTCAAAGAACTACTGCAGGCACGAGGTGTACTATTGAAGGCAAAAAAGGAAGAACTAGAGGCACAATGTGAAAACAAAAAGAACGAGATGAACAACTTCAAGAGGCATCAGAGGAGCAACAGGGGGAATTACAACTGAGGATGCAAGGACAGCTAGATGCTTTCATGGGGGAAATGAAGAAAGAACAGCAACAGTGTAAGGAGGAAATAGATGCCAAACTAGAGCAGGAGAAGTATGAGAGGGAAGTGCAGCTTGCTAGTAGCCACAAGGGTGCTGCAATGGAAATTCCAGGCCAGATGTCAGTAGAGGAGAGGACACAGATGGAGGATGCAGATTTACAACCAGTGATAGAACGGTTGCAGCGGAGTTCAGTGGCCTCAGCAAGTATTGGCAACCGGTGGTTCCGAAGAAGATGAGGTCCGAGATTTGGATATGTCCCATAACCAGATTACTAGTGGGCACCTGGGAGTGAAGAAAACTCTAAGTCAGCTGCAACAGAGGTTCTACTGGATTGGCATGTGTCAGGATGTTGAAGAGTGGTGTCGGGCCTGTGATGTGTGCTGTGCCAAGAAGGGACCCAAGAAAAGTGGTTGTGCCCCTCTCCAGCTTTACCAAGTGGGTGCACTGTTGGAAAGAGTCACGGTAGACATTGCTGGACCTTCGCCACTCACTGAAAAAGGAAACCGGTATATACATTTCGCCATGGACTACTTCACAAAGTGGCCAGAAGCCTATGCTATCCCTGATCAAGAGGCTACGACTGTTGTTCAGGTGTTGGTTGATGAGCTTTTCTGTCGTTTTGTGATGAGCTGCATTCAAACCAGGGTAGAAACTTTGAGTCTGCGTGTTCTGTGAGTGCTGTATGTTATTGGGGATCAAGAAGACCAGGACGACCCCACTAAGGGCACAGTCAGATGGGATGGTGGAGAAATTCAACTGGACCCTAGGACAAGAATTGGCTGCGTTCATGGACAAACCGAGTGGGACGAGAAATTACCTGCATTGCTGATGGCATATCATTCTGCATCCCATTGAGTCTACTGGCTATACCCCTGCAAAACGGATGTTGGGCCACGAGTCACTATTACCCGTTGACTTGTTAATGGGAAGATCACTTGACAAAGAGCTGCCTACAGACACCACCGGGTATGTGAAGCATCTTCAGGAAAATCTAGCTGAGGTACATCACCAGGTGCGAGGAGCCCTCAAGTTTTCAGAAGAAGTGATGAAGTGTAGGTATGATGCCAAGGCAAGTGAGGTGAGCTTCAAGGATGGTGACCAAGTTTGGTTATACAATCATTGGTGAAAGAAGGGACAGTCACCGAAGCTGCAGAGCCCGTGGGACGCGCCTTGAACTGTGTTGGACCGCTTATCAGACGTAATGTATCGGATTTGGGGAGGTAGGAAGTCTTGGCCAAAGGTGGTACATGTCAACCGTCTGTGGCAGTACCATGGGCCAGGACAGTACATCTGGGACATCTCCAACGAATTATGTTCTCCCACAGCAGAGGATATTGAAGAGGACCAAGGAACCGAAGTGCAAGAGGATGGTGACAGTTTCCCGAGAGAAGAAGCAAATCAAGACGAGGACCAAGAATTTCCAAGAGGAATGGACTGTGTGGAGGAGCATGGATGTCATCGTAAGCGGCACACAAGAAGACCTGATAAGTTGAAGGATTATATTGTGTATAGTTAGATGTTTCAACAGGGTTATGATTTATGTTTGTGTATATTGTGTAGTTTTGTCGGGACGACAAAGAGTTAGGGAGGGGGTAGTGTTGAGAAGCCGGATTTGCCAGTTAGGTGCTCGAGAAGCTTCTCGACATTTCGCGTACGGTAGTTCAGGTATCGGTACTAGTCAGAATTGCCAGTTTACGTGCTGTTTGTGAGCGTAGTTATTTCGTAAGTTATGCATTAATTTTTATGCTCTCTTCCTCAATAATGTTTTATTTACGTGATTGTTTGTTAAATCATGTAACTGAAATTAAGTTTGTTGGTAAATAATTTATATTGTTATGTACCGTAAGAAAATTTGCATATTTGGTTGTCTCCAAATTGGTAACTATTGTTACTAGGGACAGGTACAAGACCAGCATGATTTAGAATGTTGGAGAACCAAGGCAGGTTATATAAGGTTGGAGAAGAGATTAGTTTAGGTTCAGTCGGGTTTCAGTTTAGTTTGGAGTTCAGTCGGTTTTGGTTCAGTTTGAGTGTAGTGCAGTGTCAGTGCAGTGTCAATGAAGATTGTATATTTTTGGTACTTGTGAAAACAGTGGCAAACAGTGACGTGTTATTGAAGTTTGTACATCATCGGTACTTGCGAAAAACTGTGGAGTGTTGTCAAACAGTGTTTAGCTCCAGTGTTTGTGAGAATAGTGAAGTGCAGTAAGAAAGCATTAAGTGTAACCATTTGGAAAATAAAGACAGTGAACTTCAAGAAGCCAGTGTTTATTTACAACGTCTCAGCTGATCTTGTATACTGTACACCTGAAGGCTGAACATAGGAAGAACAACTCACTGGGCAACGTCCTTCCTGTACAGCATTACTGCTTTTGGAGCCTGTGGCAGTGTGGGACAGGGACGCAACAATATTCTAGTGTTAACCTATTGGTACCATTCAGCTCTGAAGACTGAGGAGACAGTTTTGGCCAAATCTAAAGTGAAAAGAGCATTTTATAAGTTTCGTAACAGCCGAAATTACACTCCTATCTCCAGTTGTACGGCCAGGGGAACAAGGACGGAGGGAAACAAACTGCAGACTGCTCTGAACAGTCTGACCGGTAGAAAAAATCAAGCAAACACTGTTTATTTTTCCCTTTATGAGATGGATGTACTCACCAGTGAGCCGTCAGCCTCCCTTGTAGTAGTAGTAGTAGTAATAGATGGAATCCATGCGCTCCGACTATGAACCAAACATACTGCAGGCTGAAGTTGCCCTCCTGCATTACGCCAATTTCCTTTTGGAGAGTGTGAAGGAGCTGAGTGACGTTTTTATAACCCGGCAGCAGAACCGATGGGTTGAATTTGTGTCACAGCGAAAAGGCATCTCTCTCCAGTACGGCTTCCCTTGTAGAAGGAGTATTATTAAAATAATACATATCGTATTGAACAATGAATTATATACCAAAATCTATATATCTGTGTTCATGTAGTCTTTACTGCCCCATCTGGTGCTGGAGAAGGATGGTTTCACGTAGTTGACTGATATGACAGGCTAGTGAAGCTGCCTGGTTATACAAACATCTCTTACTCCCTTCCCTAACCCTGTCAAAAAGGAAAGTAGACTGCAGGGAAATGGAGCTTCAACCTGCAAACCACCGGGTTCACATCCAGATGACCATATAATTTCAACTACAACAACTGCCCAATCAGCTGCGTATGAACTCACGGTTAAACAACTTAGTCCTGAGCAGTAATATCGAGAGACCAACTATACTCTTTTTATTCTAACTTGGCCTAAAACTTCAAGCTTTCCACTTTCTGTACTGAGGTTTAACAACAGACTGAGACGAGAACCTGAGGCTGCCCACGAAGGAGTATAATGGAAAGCATGTAGAGACGTTGTGCTGTCTTTTTCTACGACTGAGCTACGTGAAATAAGATGCAAAAAGACAAAAATTAAAAAAAGTAATATTACAAAAAAGAAGAAGGTTATTTTCACACCACAGCAGCAGGCGTGCGCACATCGAAATTGTGCTAAACACCCAACTGACCGTCCCCAAACACTTCGCAAACATGGACGGAACCAGGTCCTTGTATCTGGGTAAGCAGTGTTCACAGGAAACGTTTTTGCCTGGAAACTACCCGCTGATGCCCCATTCAAGCCAGCACTGGATGATGTTCTGAGAATTGTAACAAAAGTGAGGATTGTAACACAGTTAATGATTATAGAATAGCTGAGGCAGATAACCCAGGTGAGGGTTTAACGCACAAAAGGCTTACAACGTAAGTAAGGATACTAATACAGTTTGTGATTATAACAGTCATGAGGATTATTACACTGGTGAGGATTATAACACTGGTGAGGATTATAACACAGTGAGGATTATAACAGGTGAGAATTATAGTACAGGTGTGGATAATAAAAATAATAGAGGATTAAAACACTGGAGAGGATTATAACACAGACGAGATGTATAAAACAGGCGAGAGTTACTGTACTGGAGAGGATTATAGCACAGTTAGAGATTTTAACAAGTGGGGATTTTAACGCAGGTGAAGATTTTAACAGACGACGATTATAACACAGGTGAAGATTATAACAGACGAGGATTATAACACTATGAGAATATTATAACACAGACGAGGATTACAACACAGGGGAGGATTATAACACATCATTGTAACACTAGCGAGGATTAAAAAAACACAGATGAGGAGTATATCACATGTGAGTAGTATAACACAGGTGAGGAGTATATCACAGGTGAGGAGTATATCACAGGTGAGGAGTATAACACAGGTGAGGAGTATAACACAGGTGAGGAGTATATCACAGGTGAGGAGTATAACACAGGTGAGGAGTATAACACAGGTGAGGAGTATAACACAGGTGAGGAGTATATCACAGGTGAGGAGTATAACACAGGTGAGGAGTATAACACAGGTGAGGAGTATAACACAGGTGAGGAGTATATCACAGGTGAGGAGTATAACACAGGTAAGGACTATAAGAGCTGAAGATCACCACACAGATGAGTCTACTGATACGTCCAAGTACATCCTAAGTTTCAGAGGAAAGTATGTGGTTTATCAGAGTGTAAGGAAAAGAGTTTATTGTCTCTAGCTATGTATTATGTTGTATATTGAGAGAGAGAGAGAGAGAGAGAGAGATTGACAGGCACAGATGAATGGATGGACAGATAGATAGTTAAACAGACAGACAAACAGATACAATGACAGATTGACAGACAAACAAATGAACAGATAGATAGGGTTACTGACCACAAGGTTACATTTCAAAGAACCATATACCGCACCAGCGATAACAATAACAATATCAAGAACAAAAACAACAACAGTCATCATCATCATCATCATCATCATCACCATCTTCATCGTCATCATATGATTAACATCAACAACAAACAACAATAATTCTATTAACAATAATTAAAAAATCAACAATAACAAAAAACAATAAAAATAACAATAAAAACAATAACATTAGCAACAAAAATAATATCATTAATTACAACAATGCTAAAAGCAACAACAAGGCAACTACACTAATAATAATAATAATAATAATAATAATAATCCATCCATCCATCATCCAATCCTACATTGCCCCATGAGGAGCGTAGGAACCCGGGGCTAGGCAACTGGTTCCGACGTTTAAGATGAGACTGACCAGCCTCACTCATCGCTGAGTGGCATTACATGAGCAATCAACCCCAACCACCCCTTGGATATAAACCTTCACCGGCTCAATCCGATTGGAGCGCAATAATTACCCACTAAACCACCTGGCGCCAAAATTTGGTTATATGATTACCACCCAGCGTAGTAAATGGTTTCCTGGTGCACAGGAAACCATTTGGCTTGTCACTCAGTGTAGAGTCACCCACAGGCTGAAGGAAGTGGAAAGAAAGAAGGAAAGAAAGACAGAAGAGGGAGTGTAAAGTCACCCGTAGGCAGAAGGACAAGGAAAGAATGAAGGAAAGAAAGATAGAAGAGAACGGAAGGAAAGAAGGATGGAGAGGAAAGGGCAGACACCTGAGAACAGCACTACATCGAGTGAGTAGATGATGAGCACCCCCACCTAACACAAATAATAATAATGATAATAATAATAATAATAATAATAATAATAATAATAATAAAAATAATGATAATAATAATCTATCTATCTATTGTCAGACGTCTTAATCCCGTAAGGGGTGGCCACAAACAAATCGCCGCCACTTCGCCCTGTCCCCTGTCATTTCACTGCCCTGCTCCCAGCTCACACACACCCTCCCTTATATACCTCTTTACTCCATCCCTCCATCTCATCCTTGGCCTCTCCCTTCCTCTTTCCCCCTCCACCTCACTCACATTCACTCTCCTCGTCAGTCTCTCGTTCTCCATCCTCTCCAAATGGCCATAATAATAATAATAATAATAATAATAATAATAATAATTATAAATAAATAAATAAATAAAAGAAAAGCATTCGGGAGCTGAATGCTAATCGCCCGCCAGAATATGCTGTTGGCCAAGTCCAATATTTAGGCCATATGTTGATACCCTGAAGGTTTCAAGATAATAGCTCAAGCCATTCATGAGACAAAATGGTGCAAAAGGCGGGTGATAAATTTTTTTTGACCTTTAGCAGTCATTTCGGTGACCTTGACCTTGACCCCAAGTGCCCATTTTCGAACTCGTCCAAGATTTTGGCCATATCTTGATACCCTGAAGGTTTCATGTTGATACCTCAAGCCGTTCATGAGATATAATGCACACACACACACACACACACACACACACACACACACACACACACACACACACACACACACACACACACACACACACAGAGGACAGCAAAAATATTATCGCTCAGCCTACTAAAGGCAGGTGATAATAGTATGAGTATGATGATACCAATGATGTTGATGATGACAAGGGTGATGAATACGAACACAAGTATTTCAATTCAGAGGCAGGGTTGTGCGAGCAGTGGACGAAAAAATCACTAGAGGCTGCTGCTCGTGGGTGCTGGATGCAGCAGCAGGAAAAGCACAGGAGACGGCAGGAACAGGAAGCCATCTTGGACAAGCCTGCCCTGACTGCCACACTGAGGACTCTGACTATCACACACATTCATGGTCCTCTATTGCTCTTAGCGTTGGGTCTTGTCCTCAGATTGGTAGCCTTTACCATGGGGAAGCTGGTATGTCAGTCACCAATTTCTCTTTCAAGTAGGATACTACTTCCTAACATTTGGGTAAAAGGATATTTCTTCTCCTTTTCTGGCAGAACCCAAAGTATATTGTGACTGCTTTTTGCTTGGTGTACTCCTTCATTTATTACTATGCTCTGTCACACACATACACATTACCCTCTTCTATTCAGGTTTCATCCTAGGTGTTAGTGTACTTGCACTGGAGAAGAAAATGAGTCCATTTGCTCGAACACGTTGACCATGTTACACAAACAATGTCCTCAAATATTTGTCATGTTGGGTCTTAATCTAGGTTCTGCATCCTTTTTCAGGAAGAGGTTGCCAAGTCCTTGACTTTGCTCTGCTTCATAGCGGGAGATCACAGACATTATGTAAAAGGATTCGTATACAGTCCTCTCTTGCATCTCATGCAGGACCTTGGGCTCGGCATTCACTGCTACACACTATCACACACATTTCGTACACCTATTCTTCACTCTCATACTGGGTACAAAGGTATTTGTGTTGGAGGGGCTGCTGGTTCAGTTACCTTATTATCTTTCATAGTGAGAGGTTATTACGTGATGACGGAAAGGTTTCATCAGTTACATTCTCCCACTCCTTCCGTTACATCATAGCCTGTGTACTGCTGCCTTTGTACTACTGATGTTCCTCTCCCCTGCACTTAATATGACACAGCATCCCACACACATACCAGGTCTCTCATGCTGTATATGCCGAATGCTGTCCTGAGTACTGTTGGCATTGTGGTGGAGAGATTGCTCCATCATCTGCATGTTTATCACAGCAGAGAGTTACGCACTAATGAACCATTTCTTAATCTATGGTAGCGATGCCCCCGGAGATGGTTTGGGGGTGTATTTCGATACAGTGTCGGTAAGTTTTAAGTTTGAAATTGTTTAGGCGTTAATACACTCTTCTTCTTCTTCTTCTTTCGGCTCTCCCCTTAGGAGTCGTCACAGCGGATCACCTGTCTCCATCCTACTCTGTCTTCTGCATCTTCTTCTGCTACACCTACCACCCGCATGTCCTTCACTACTTCCATAAACCTTCTCTTTGGCCTTCCTCTCTTCCTCCTGCCTGGTAGCTCCATTTCCAGCATCCTCCTCCCGACATAATACTCCTCCCTCCTCCCCACATGCCCAGACCATCTCCGTCTCGCCTCTCTAGCTTTGTCTCCAAACTGACGCACGTGCGCTGTCCCTCTAATATGCTCATTTCTAATTCTGTCAAACCTCGTTGCTCCTTGTGAAAAACGCAACATCTTCAATTCTGCTACCTCCAACTCTGCCTCCTGTCTTTTTATCAGTGGTACTGTCTCCATTCCGTACAACATGGCTGGCCTTACAAACTTTCTCTTTCATTTCTGCAGAGACCCTTCTGTCACAGATCACTCTTGTCACCTTTCTCCACCCACTCCATCCAACTTGCACAATCTTTTTTTTTATCTATCTGCCACACTCTCTGTTACTTTGTACAGTTGACCCCATGTACTTGAATTCATCAACCTTTGCCACCTCTACACCTTGCAGTCTCATGGTTCCCCTGTCATCTCTCTCGTTTACACACATGTACTCAGTCTTGCTTCTGCTTACCTTCATTCCCCTCCTCTCCAGTGCATATCTCCATCTCTCCAGTTCTGCCTCGGTTTCCTCCCGGCTCTAACTACATATCACAATGTCGTCTGCAAACATCATTGTCCGCAGAGACTCCTGTCTAATCTCGTCTGTCAGTCTGTCCATCACCATTGCAAACAAGTAGGGGCTCAAAGTCGATCCTTGATGCAATATCTCCATCTTGAAACCCTCAGTAATTCCTATTGCACATCTCATTGCTGTTACACTATCGTCGTGCATGTCCTTCACCACCCTCACGTATTTCTCTGCCCTTCCTGACTTTCTCATACAGTGCCACAGGCCCCCTCTTGGTACCCTATCATAAGCCTTCTCCAAGTCTATAAAAACACAGTTCAACTCCTCCTGGCCTTCTCTATACTTCATCACCATTCTCAGTGCAAATATGGCGTCTGCAGTACTTCTCCCTGGCATAAAACCAGATTGCTCCTCACAGATCCTCACTTCTTTTCTCAGCCTAGCTTCCACCATTCTTTCCCATAACTTCATTGCATGGGTAATCAGCTTAATACCTCTGTAGTTGCTGCAGGACTGCACATCACCCATGTTCTTGAAAATCGGAACTAGAACACTTTTTTTCCACTCCTTCGTCATGCTCTCACTCTCAAGCATTTTGTTAAACAATCTGTTAAACCACGTCACAGCCATCTCTCTTAAGCTCCTTCATGCTTTCACTGGTATAACATCTGGGCCCACTGCCTTACCATCCTGCATCCTCTTCATGGCATTCCTCACTTCCTCTCTGTTGATCTCTTGCGCTTCCTGATTCACTACCTCCAACGCCTCCAACCTTCTCTCTCTCACATTTTCTGTATTCATCAGCTCGTCAAAATACTCCTTCTACCTTCTTAGTACACTCTCCTCACTTGTCAGTACATTGCCATCTGCATCCTTTATCGTTCTAATATGCAGCACATCCCGCCCAGCTCTGTCTCTCTGCCTGGCTAATCGGTACAGTTCTTTTTTCTCCCCTTTCTACTATTCAACTTCTCGTGCAGCTCCTGGTCTGCCTTTTCTTTTGCCTTAGCATCCTTTCCCTTGGCTACGTTCCTCGTCTCTTTATACTCCCTGTGTCTAAGGAGTTAATACACTGACTGATATATTACCACGTATATTATTTTCACTGGCCTTAATTGTATTGGTTCTAGTGTGTGATTAGCTGTAGACAGAATTGCATAATGTTCTATCTTTTATACTCCACCCCACACTAGCTGAAGTCAGCATATGTCCAGAAGTACTAGGGACAAAAATGGTTCAGGACAGACGGACTTGAGTTTGTATATAATGTAGTAATTCTTATGGACAGACAATGATGCCATATTCCATAAATAAGTCATTATATTATTGGTGAAGAAGCTAGTAACGAAAAAGTTATTTTTCAGTTGTTTCCACGTTTGTTCATGATAAGTCGATGTGAGGGAAATATTTCACGCCATGAAGCAGAACGATTATGTTGTAGGACTTCCAGGACTGAGCCATATTTGACCTTATTATTCTAGCTACTAAAATATATATCTTAATTCGAGATTCAGTTTAGCTACATCAGAGTTTAGTATCCTTTTACCTTATACTCCATCAACCCACTGATTGGTTAATTTTTGGTAAAGACAAATGATTTCATAAATCTCAGTGGAGACTTTTTGTACGTACGGGGTCAGTAGCATCAGTATCTAACTCCCGATATGGAAAACCTTCCTCAAAAATGTAATACATCGTCTGTAGGTAGAAAAATTAAATAAGGAATACGTCATCAGACTGAAGAGGTAATGTCTAATCCTACATTATGATTTAATAATAACGGTAATGATTAACAAAGTAACTTTCTCTACTGCCACCAGGAATGAGATGGTAAGGTTAAAGAAACAGGATTAGTCACAGAAAAGACATCAATATCCTTTGGTAATGACCATACGAGTCAATTCATATATTTATTTATCTCATCCAGTCTTCTGCTGGGTCACAACGAGCGTATGGAACCGAGACGCAAATTTCCGCTCTGTATACTATTCCTTCACTACCAGCTAAGTTTGATTTTCCCACACTGAACATTCTCTCTCTCTCTCTCTCTCTCTCTCTCTCTCTCTCTCTCTCTCTCTCAATCGTGACCTAACTTACCATAACATAATAACCAAACTGACTAACCAACTAACCTAACCCAACACAAAGAAAACAACCCAACGTAGACTTTCCTGTCTGAGAAAATGAGTGAAAACGGCGAGGGTGATCAGTTTCCTGCACCAGGGGACAGTTTGAACAAAAATGCCGACCATTTTCCTATGTAAACCTTTTTGGGCAACAACCGGTTGTCATTAGCTGGAATATAATACTAGAACTGTCCCGAAAAAGAGGCCCAATGATCTAGTCACGTATTCTCGTCGGCCAAGGAAGCTCCCTATCACCTCTTCCCAAGGTATTTATTTTTCTTATTACACCTACTCCCCTTTTGTGTTGTTTAGTTCAGTCTAATATCGCCATAATCTGCCCAAATGACGCGCAGAATTATGCTAAACATCCGTTTACAAAAATAAATCGTTAAGGGGTGCTACAGAGCCTCCTCCATAGTCACCAAAGTTAGTTTATCCCTGTAGGTGCAGAATGTCCTGAACCCCACGACGGAATTCGACTAAACTTTTCTTAGTGATGCGGAATGAAACGACGATGAACTGATTAGGTCAGCAAAAGTCATGGTGTCAAAGGCCAAGGTCATGTGGGCGTGGGTGCGACATCTGAACCCTCGACGGATTCCGACCAAACTTCTGTCAGTTATACAATATGAAGGGACAATGAACCGATTGGGTCAGCAAAGTCAAAAGGTCAAAGGTCAAAGTCACATGGCATCGACTTAGTTTATCTTTTGTCCCAGTTTAACCCACAGTGAACCCTGTCAAGGAAGTTGTGTGGCGAGACCATGAAGAAGGCTTGGCTGACACCAAGCAACGCTTTGTATTGACAGGTAGTGGCCCGAGCACTCGGCGTATCATTTTTTTAAAACTTATTATGAAGTTGCTATTCGCAATAATGACTGACTGTCTTTTAGATAGGGTTCATAAACTTGCAAATTGCCCTAAATTACCATTTCTTGGATGCTGAAGCAACATCATTGTATCTGGAGAGACAGAGTGTCGTGGTACTAAAGGGGTCAACATAGCATATTGCTCTCACTTTCCAATATTGAATGATTCCATTTACTGTCACATGGTGTACGCATCCAGGAAGGCCGCAAATCTTGCATATGACAATTATCACAATATCGTGGGTACAGATGGTATGAAAAAAAGTAGCAAAAAAGTCGTAATGGTAGGGAAAGGCTTACGGTATATCGAAGCATCATTATCCGGTAATAATGGACTTCTTCAGGCACGTCAAGAGCTTCTTATGAACCGCAATGGTTTTGTAATAATATTTTGTGAAGATAGACGGTAGCACGAATATAATACAAATATGTAATTAAAAAATGAACATAAAATTTGGCTAATGCTCGCATTTAAGGACCAGCTATTTGTTACCTCCAAGTGTGCTCATCTTGTCGAGTGTCTGAATTTACAAATGCCCCTCAATCAGCACTTTGTAAGACTAGACGGAACCTCCCTACTGTATCTGGCAAAGCAAAGTGTGCTGAAGCTGCTGTTCGTTGGCATATGGCACATGATGCTTCCTATAATCAAGCACTGGATGAGAAACTTACGAATAGAGTTCAGGTAGGTATCAATATAACTGGTAGTGCAAAAACTTTTTCAGACATCATAGCAGAATAATTCACCCAAAGATACCCGTACTTTGTAGACACCATTGCTCGTATTCTCGCCATTTATAGAAGCTCCCCAATCCCTTTCTCTTAAAGATGTGTTTTTGGGTATGGCTGGGTAATATCCTTTTATCAATCATTTATCCAGAGTATGCCGATAATGGAAGGTTTTATGTAACACAGAAGGGGACAGTAAAGCGTAATAAACAAAATATATCGCTTAGGTAAAGATGTTAGGGAGCTTTCTCAGCTGACGAGAATTTGCCCATTACTTTAGAAGAACCAGTCTCAGCATAGTAAGAAGAGTTTGTAGAGAGATTCATTGACTCTTGGAAACTTTTTGGACGTCCATCCTTTCACCATCATTCTTACAGGTTTTACCTTTTTATTTTAATCCTGTTCTCTTGCATCTCTATCAACTGATTTCTAACAGTAAAGTCCATAAATTCGGTGGCGTATTTTCAAATTAATATTTGTTAGTTTCAAATTATTTAATAACTTGTAAAAGACATCTTCAGTGAAAGGGGTTATGAAGGCTATATCTCACTCCTCCCGTTTTAAATCTATCTCGTGTTGAAGAAGATCGTCTGTAGGTAGCAAGGATAAAAGAAAAAGGACATCCTACGAGGTAAAAATCAGTTCAATTATATGTTGACCCGTTTCCTAGTTACAGTACAAAATACAAAGCAACCTAAAAGTTAACCCTTTGGGTGTGAATTACCTCACTTTGCACTGTATGCTGGCAAATGTTAGACAGTTTTAAAAGTCATAAGATGAACCTAAGACATCTAAAATTAGGGAAAACATCTTTTGGTTTACATTTTGACTGAGAATACAGGATTAGTAAATTAATTCCAGCTTATTACGAACTGCTTCATTCATCACCTGGAAACTTAATGTAGACAGCGTTTAATGTAGATGGCCTTCAGCTCTTCATTGCAGCGAGCCCCTATGATGCCAGGAAAATCCTAGGTCATTGGTCAAAAGGATTACTGATAAAAAAAGGGCAAATTTTGGTTGTCATATTACCAAACCATTAACTGAATGTTTTATGTTATGAAACACAGTGTTCTTATGTTGATACATGTCTCTCTTGTGTCGCATTCAGGCTGGCTTGTATGAGCAGTGCAAGAAAGAATCCTTAGAAGCAGCTACCCAAGAACGAAGACTGAAGCATCGGGATGAACTGAAGCACGAGTCGATGCAAGTGGCATCAGACAGTTCCTCATCCAGATTCAGAAGCCTGACCTTAACTCATATGCAGGGGCCTGTATTGCTTCTCCTGTTTGGTCTCAATCTTGGAGCTGTGGCTTTTGTGCTGGAGAGGCTGATGTCTCCATCAAACTCACACTTACCCCACTGAATCCCAAACATTTTGCTCAGCAATAATGGTTAGGCATATTCAGTGAGTAAAAAGTATACTTTGAAGATGTGCCGGTTGGCCTGGGAGGAATGTAGAGTCCCGGTGGATTGGAAGTCAGGTATAATTGTTCCCTTGTACAAAGGAAAATTGAAAAAATAAATGTGTGGCAATCATAGGGGCACTTGTCTCCTCAGTGTAATAGGAAAAGTATATGGGAGCATACTTACTGACCGAGTAAAGGAAATAACAGAGGAATTATTTGGAGAAAAACAAAGAGGTGTTAGGAAGGGAAGAGGTTGTGTAGATCAGATATTCATTCTTAGGTCTGTAGTGGAAAAGTTTCTAGAGAAGGGAAAGAAGTTGTATGCAGCCTTCATGGATTTGGAGAAAGCATATGACAGGGTGGATAGACAAGGATTGTGGAAAGTATCAAGGATATATGGTGTAAATGAGAAGTTGCTGAATGCCGTGAGGAGTATTTATGAGGGTGCTAAGGCTGCAGTGTGTGTGGATAATGAACCGAGTGAATTTTTCTATGTGAATGTTGGATTGAAACAGGGATGTGTCATGTCACCATGGCTGTTGAATCTGTATAAGGATAAGGTAATAAAAGAGATACAAGATAGGGCAATGAATGTTGAAGCGACCCTAATGAGAGAAGGCAGTGTTTCGAAACTCTTAGTATTATTGTTTGCAGATGTTATTGTAAAGTGAAGATACAGGGGAACTGCAAGGCTTGGTGAATGAGTTTGGGAGTTTGTGTAAGAAACGGAATCTAAAGGTGAATGTACAGAAGAGTGAAGTTATGGTCTTTGAGAGAAATGAAGTCATTGGACGTACAGTGGGGTAGGATGAGGAGGAACTGGAAAATGTGAGTGCATTTGGGTAAGGTAATGAATAAGGATGAAAGTTTAGAGGGTGAAGTGCTTGAAAGGGTACAATGGAGAAGGAAGGTAGCTGGTTCTTTGAAAGCAGTAGTACGGAACAGGGAAGTGTGCATGGAAGTAAAAAAGTAACTGAATGACAGTATTGTGATACCTACTCTAACGTATAGATGTGAAGCTTGGACCTTGTTGGAGAAACACAAGTCAAGAGTGAGAGCAGTGGAAAATGAGTTATTTGAGAGGAACATGAGGAGTTACACGAAGAGACAGACTGACAAATGAGGAAGTGGAGGAGCACTATGGTGTGGATGTGGATGTGACAGAAAGTGCTAGGAGAAATACATTAAGGTGTTTTGGCCATGTGGAGAGGATGGAGAGCGAGAGACAAATGAGGAGAGTGTATCCGAGTGAGGTGGAGGACGGGAGCAGGAGAGAGAGGCCCAGGATATGGAGGGATGGAGTGAAGAGGTATTTGAGAGAGGGGGATGTGAGCTGGGAGCAAGGCAGTAACGTGACACTAGGCAGGGCAACATAGAGGCGATTTGTTTGTGGCAACCCCTAATGAGATTAAGGCATCGGGCAATAGATAGATAGATAGAGACAAAGTATACTGTAGTGAAGGTACAGAAAAGAGGAAACACTGTCAGGGATCCTCAGCAACATTGTAGCCTCTGCCTTGATGCCTGATCTCCTCAACAGATGGCAGCATGTGTCAGTCAACTAAGAGAAAACACATCCTCTATGGTCCCAATCAGACCTGATTTTCCTCATCTTTCTCATTTATTTTTAGTGCTCTATTGAAAGGTAAGCAGTAGTTCTGTACCATTTTTGTGTTTTCTATACATAGTTGATGATTTTTAACCCACCACATCCCGTTGACGTATATATGCGTCCGAACGTTTTGTCACTATGACTCCTGTTGATGTATATAAATGTGCCGCAATTCCAAGGTCTGTCATTTGCACATTTTTTGAACTTTGCTCATAATTTTTGGTACGTATACATGGGAAACCTTCCTCTACATGATGCCAGGCAAGGACAATGCCTTACCCCGCATGACCTCCCCACCCACACGCCATTGTCTCGGCAATTCACCTGTTACCATTGACCTGGCCAGTATAGACATGTCGTGCCACGGTACGAAATTCAAGGCCAGAGTGATTCCTCAATCGGTGGCAATGGGAAGGACAAAATTTACGTAGCATTACAGGAAGAAACAGTCAGAAATGATGATAAGGTAATGTCGCCAAAAAAGGTCAGGTATGTTGATGTGTTTGGTGGGTGAAACAATGCTTATATTGCTTATATTACTGTGTGAAAACAAATATACCCTTGTACTACATATAAATTCGTACCAAATGAATGAATAAAAACCGTTTATGAGTGGTGTGGAATAGTTACCCTCCCATAGAACTCGTTTTCTTTGGAGGCAGCCTGATAGAAAACCCAGTAAGATAAGGAGTGCAGCTACCTGTATGCAGTATTTTAAACCTCAGGTGAGCGATTTCTCTATGAATTTTCGATGTTTCTCACAAGGAGCGGAGGTTTGAGCCAAATTTTTTTTTTTCCAAAATTGGTTGGGATTAGGGGAAGTCAGTGGTGGAAAATCGGTCGGGAGGGGACTGGTTAATACTAGTATCGTATGATAAATGATGTGTAATATATTGCAATAGATGCTTGAATAATGCTTAACAGTTTTGTTATGAGACATGTTTATAGTACAACTATATGGCATTGAAACAGTTCAACAAAACAGTTAACATAGAAACACAGTTTTTATGAGTGTTTACACTTCTTTCAGACATTATAATCAATGCTCACACGTTTTTTGGTGAAAAATTTAAGACTTAGTGGCAGTAGTACCTAATGATGCAGGCCATTCAGATGATAGCCCTTTAACCTATTGTTCAACAAAAGTGGTGAGGCATATACAACGAATACAAGGTATATTGAAGTGGAGGTACAGAAAAGAGAAACTGCTTCTGAAATTGATGCATTGAGGAAACAGGCTATAGAAATATATTTATGTGAGGCAAAACGTTCAAGAATACTCCCCCAGTATCCCTGCTTGTCATATGAGGTGATTAAAAGGATTGGAAAACAGCTAACTAAAAAGATAAACAAGAAGCCTCGGACAAGGACTGACCAAAAGATGACGACCAAGGACCGGACAAAGGACATGGAATGGATAGCGACATGGAATGTAAGCGGTGCGAAAGATGAGGTGAAAGAGAGAGAGATTATCCAAGTGTTTGAGGGTGCAAAAGTGGATGTATGTGGAGTAACTGAAAGTAAATGGTGAGGACAGAATGTGAGAGAAAGGGAGAATGGATGGGGTATAGGTGCAGGACTAGGTGAGAATGAGAGTGGAAAAGAAGCAATGTGTATTGTGAGTAAAATATGGAAGGAGAACATAAGAAAGTATGGATCAGTTGGGTCAAGGATTGTGTGGGTAACATTGAAAGTTGGAATACAAATGTGGGGGACTGTGTGCGTGTATGTGCCAACACAAGATCGTGCAAGCAGAGTGAGAGGAGAGTTCTGAACAAATGTGGAAGTGTGCATGGAAAAGTTTGGAAGGAATGAGAGAGTGTTTTTGATTGGTAATATGAATGATAAAGTAGAGAATGTGAAGGTGGATGGAATAGTTGGTGAGTGGGGTGTGCCTGCTGAGATAGATGAGAATGGCAGTGTGTTAGTGGACATTTGTGCGGGGAGGGGGTTGGTGATAGCTAATACCCTCTTCAAGCACAAAATGATCCACAGGTATATATGGCGAGTGATGAGAAAGGTGGGTCGTGAACTGAATGAAAGGAAGGCAATGATTGATTATGTGTGTGTGGATGAAAGGATGTAGAGATGTGTAATGGATGCAAGAGATTATAGAGGTTTGTGGAGTGGACTTTCTGAGCACTACTTGATGGTGACTAGAATCAAGATCCAAGTAAGATGGAGAAATAGAAGAAACGTAGGATGGGAAGAAGTAGTTGCAAGGAGTGTGGAGAGGCTAGAAGAGGATGAGAAAAAGGCAGAATATAAGAGAGAAGTGGAGGAACGATTGGGTAAATATGAATTGGAGCAGATGGGGGACGTGGAAGGTGTGTGCAAGATATTCACAGAAGAAATATGTGCAGCATGTGATGTGGTGTGTGGAGTGAAGAGAAGACAGAAGGGGGTGCAAGGAGCAACATGGTTGAATGAAGAGATGAGACAGGCTGTGGCACAAAAGAAGAAAGCATACAATGAATGGATGAGAAATAGGGGCGTGGAAGAAGTTGAGAGGTGGAAGGGAGAGTTATATGTAGAAAGGAAGAGAGAGGTGAAAAGATTAGTAAGAGAGAGTAAGAAGAGAATGGATGAGGAATTTGGAAGGAATTTGAGTGTAAAGTGGAGGGACTGTAAGAAAATGTTCTGGAAAGAGGTGAAGAGAGTAAGACAGGGTGACTGAAGTTAGCAGGGGAGTGAAAGATAAAAATGGTAGATTACTAGTGGAGAAGGGAAAAAAAGTGTGCAGATAGAGAGAACAATTTAAGGAATTGTTGAATATAGAGAATGGAAGTAATGCGAGTATAAGTGGCTGGGGAATGGCTGGGAGAAGGAGGGAGGTGAAAAGACAGGAAGAAATCAGTAGGATAGAAATTGTGGAAGCAATGGAAAGTCAAATTGGGAAAAGCCCCAGACAGGGATGGAGTGTGTGGTGAAATGCTGAAGGATGAGGGAGAGACAGTAGTAGAATGGATGTGGAAGATGTCCAGATTGGCTTGGGAGGAAGGTAGAGTCCAGGAGGATTGGAAGTCAGGTATAATTATTCCCTTGTATAAAGGAAAAGGGGAAAAAGAAGTGTGTGGTAATCATAGGGGCATTTGTCTTCTTAGTGTAATAGGAAAAGTGTATGGTAGGATACTTATTGACGGAGTTAGGGAAATAACAGAGGAATAAGTTGGAGAAGAACAGGGAAGATTTAGGAAGGGAATAGGTTGGGTAGATCAGATATTTAATCTTAGATCTTTAGTGGAAAAGTTTCTAAAGAAGGGAAAGAAGTTGTATGCGGCTTTCATGGATTTGGAGAAAGCATATGACAGGGTGGATAGACAAAGATTGTGGAAAGTATTAAGAATATATGGAGTAGATGGGAAGTTGGTGAATGCTGTGAAGAGTATGTATGATGGTGCTAAGGCTCCAGTGCATGTGGATGGTGAACTGAGTGACTTTTTCTCTTTGAAGGTTGGGTTGAAACAGGGATGTGCCATGTCTCCATGGTTGTTCAATCTGTACATGGATGGGGTAATAAAAGAGGTACAAGGTAGGGCAGTGGATGTTGGAGTGGCCCTAGTGAGAGAGGGTACTGTTTGGAAACTAACTGTACTGTTCTTTAAGTGAAGACGAAGGGGAGCTGCAAGGCTTGGTGGATGAGTGTGGGAGAGTGTGTAAGAAACGGAATCAAAAGGTGAATGTAGGCAAGCGTAAAGTGATGGTCTTTGAGAAAGGTGATGTCAGTGAATGTACAGTGAGGTTGGATGAGGAGGAAATGGAAAATGTGAGTATGTTTAAGTACTTGAGGACTGTGATGAGTGTGGATGGAAATTTGGAGGGTGAAGTGCTTGAAAGTGTACAACAAGGAAGAAAGGTTGCTGGTTCCTTGAAAGTAGTGATAAGAAACAGGGAAGTGAGCATGGAAGTGAAAAAGTTACTACATGACAGTATTGTAATACCAACTCTAACGTTTGGAAATGAAGCTTGGACGTTGTTCAAGTCAAGAGTTAGAGGAGTGGAAATGTGTTATTTAAGAGGAGCCTATGGAGTCACATGGAGAGACAAGCTGACAAATGAGGATATAAAGGAGCATTGTGGTATGGATGTGGATGTAATAGGAAGCGTTAGGAGGAACACACTGAGGTGGTTTGGCCATGTGGAGAGGATGGAGGGTGAGAGACTGATGAGAGTGTATGTGAGCGAGGTGTAGGGGGGAGGGGGAGGGGGATCCCGAGGATGAGGTGGAGGGAAGGAGTGGAGAGGTATATGAGAGAGGGGGGCGTGAGTTGGGAGCAGGACAGTGAAATGGCGGAGGACAGGGATACGTGGAGGCGATTTATTTGTGGCCACCCCGTACGGGATTAAGGCGTCTGGCAATAGATAGATAGACAGAGTACAAAACACCCCAATGATATTAATGATTGCAAAGGTTTATGGATGCATTTTTTTTTTTCCCAAAGCTGGAACTGAGAATAACAAGGTCTATTTCAAATACAGTACACTTATTTTTAGATTGCCAGGTACATTATTAATTATGAGCAATGCCAACTTACACAGGCACTGAACAAAATTGCTGAGACTCGTATTATGAAAACTAAAGATAATATGAAAAAATGTTGAAATACAGGCTGTTCCTTTTTCATAAAAATAAAAGAAGCTCTTGCAGTTGTAATTTTTTAAGCCGTAAATTTGCATGTTCCTATTAAAGGGTTGACTTTTTTGTCTTAGTACCATTAGACGATTCTTTGCAGCTAACCATAATAATTTTGAATCAGAAAGATTAGATCACAGTCTTCATTAATTCTTTGGTACCTGGGAGCTCCCGTAAGGTAATTAAAAGATCCTAAAGAAAGTGGAAATAAACAACAGAAAAATGGCCTTCATGCTGCAGGAGGAAAGCACAGCACAATATATATATATATTACAGAATTGAAATAAAATTCAAAACCACCCAATTACTAACATTCTTAAGCATTTTCAGAAGTAACTTATCTTGACCACTTATGTCTTCAGCTCAAGGTCGTTCCACTTCGTTTCATTTTTGATGGGTCCAACATGCTTTTATGTGCCTCTCTGTTAATTCCATTAATCCTAAGGTCACACTTAATGACCTCATCCCAGGTCTTTTTTGGTCTACCCCTCGAAACCCCACCCCCAGTATAAACACTTCTCACCTTCTGCACCCAATTATAATCCCCCATCCTCCCCACATGATCAACCACCTCAGTCTACCTCTTCTAATAACAACACCAGTACACTCCAGTCCCATCATACCTCCCAAACTTCCATTGTAAACCTAAACCCCCCAGGCCTTGCACTTAGCAGTGCACTGCACATCCACCTAATCATTGTCATTTCTGTATGTTTGAGCCTGCGAATATCATCTTCCTTTCTTGCCAAGGTCTCACTACCATAGAACATTATGCTCTTAACACATGCTGCATACAAAGATCCCTTAGCACGTAGAGAGAGCCCTCTCGGTGTCAGGAGAGGCAACAGCTCCCTGAACTTCTTCCAACCACTTCTCACCCTAGCCACAGAACTAGCTCCAGCCCCACCTCCAGCACATAACACGTCTTCCAAATAACACACACTCACGCAAGAGATTCACCAGCAAGTTCAATCCTTTCACATCTGACAATCTCCACCTGCCCTCCCTGACAGATCGCACACATAAAATCATCATTATCTCGCAGTCTACATCAAATACCACTACATCTCTTATGCACCCACATATCACAAACACTGCACAAGATGGAATTACTTCCCACGTCCTTGTGGCAAATGCACATGGCCTCCCTCCCTCATCTTTTACAGTATCGCAACCAACCTTAGATATCATCGCTTTTATTTTATCTGCATTTACTCTTAACCTGCCCCGTCCCGACCACTTTTTAACCGCTGGTACCCCCCAATCCCGACCATTTTTCGACCCTTTTTTTTTTTGCTAAAACTTTCGCTTTTGGTGAGAAACATCGAAAATTCATAGAGAAATCGCTCACCTGAGGTTTAAAATACTCATTACAGGTAGGAGAGCCTCCTTACCTTACTGGGTTTTCTATCAGGCTGGCACCAAAGAAAACGAGTTCTATGGGAGGATAACTATTTCACACCACTCATAAACGGTATTTATTTATTTACTGTTACGAATTTATATGTAGTACAAGAGTATATTGGTTTTCAAGCAGTAATATAGGCATTATAAGCATTGTTTCACTCACTAATACCTGACCTTTTTTTGCCACATTACCTGATCATCATTTCTAACTGTTTCTTCCTCTAATGCTATGTAAAGTTTGTCCTCCACATTGTCATTGATTGGGGAATCACTCTGGCCCTGAATTTCGTACCGTGGTATGACATGGCTATACTGGCCAGGTCACTGATAACAGGTGAATTGCTGAGAAAAGGGCATGCAGGGGGGGGGAGGAGGTCATGCTGGGTAAGGCATTGTCTCTGCCTGGCATCTTGTTGAGGAAGGTGTCCCGTGAATACGTACCAAAAATGACTCGCGAAAATTGAAAATTGTGGAAATTATGAACCTTGCAATTGCATGACGTTGAAGTACGTCCTCGGGATTAGCTGTGACAAAACGTGAGGACGTGGAAGTACGTCCTCGGGACGGCGCGGGTTAAACCATTGTGCCCCATACCATCTCTCCACTTACTAAATCCTCCCTTTCATTCTCTGCAATAAACACCAAAATCATGAGCATACAACATCTCCAACGTGAGTCCATTTCCCAAGTCATGTGAGAAGGCTTCAAAAACCATGATAAAACAACAGGGGATTCAAGGTCGTCTGTAATAATTCACTCAAGCAACCAGAAAATAATTTACTCAACTTATTTGGTAGTCACTTCGATGGCAAAGATTTAATGCAAAATACATCAGTGGGCTGAATGGAATAACTTGGCATAATATGGATCACATTTGACTGGAATAACAAATCTTTTTCACATAATCAGTACAAAACATTTTACTACTTTAACTTTTCAATATCTTGAACCCAAAAAGTTTTTTTTTTCCCTCTCTAGCTAATCAGGCTGTTTCAACTTAAGTCCATCCTCCCCCTCCCCTCCCCCTCCCCTGCCACTAGTAGCGACAGAGATAATGAACAATATACTTACCTCCTTTTGTTTAAAAACTGTCTACTAAGCCTAATACTTTCGACTGCTAATTAAGCCAACAAACTTTCAAGAACGTTATCTTACTGAAGGTAATTGTGACTTTTTCAATAAACCAAGAAAGTGATTTATTTTGTCAGTCAGAAAAAAAAAACAAAATTATTGTGCTTTGATAAGGAAAGAACATGGACATAGAGGATGACAACAGTAAATGCTGTTACAGTCTTATGCCCTTCCTGTTTCCCATCTTCTCATCACAAGAAATAATTCGTCAGATTTCATTGTTTTACTAGAGATGCAGTAGTTTGATCTACATCTGGTTTGTGCAAATTATACTGAACCGAGGCCAGATGAATTACAAAAGATTACAACCAGGGTCAGGTTAGCATAATGAACAGCCTTCTAACTTTGTTGAACCATGAGATCTGTGGTTCCAGAGACTACTCATTAGTACTATGTTAGTTATCAGTCACCGATAAGCGGAACGTGAGGTAAAGCACATACTATTGCGGTAACATCGTACAAGTAACGTTTTAAATGTTTTATTTACATAATACAATAATAACTCTTAACACCAGGGCATGTCGTGTTTAACTGAGGAACATTAGTATGTTCGTGTCCATTGATGAACGACTTCAGTAGCAGACTTGATAAATATTTTATTTTTTATGTGTCTGACTCTGGGCAAAGGTTTCAGGGCCTGTATCTCTGGGCAAGTAGCCTGTCCCACGGCCCAGTAGTCCTCCTACGCCACATGTCACCACTTCGGCGTTAACACCCACCGTCCATATTGAATACATGCTAAGACTATCTCACACAGGACTAGTATACTGGTATTAACATGGTTATTTTTATATGTCGGCGGGTCTTATGGCAGATCAGTAAAATCTGCTTCTAAGAAATTCATATCCTTGTACTGTTCTCTGCCCCACCCAGGATTCGAACCTGGGTCCACGAGGTGCAGGCCACTTCTCCTCCGTCTCGGCCACCGCCTGGCCACAAACCCCAAATACTCCTCGGTTGCCTTACAGGCCACATCCGAACTTAATACTTTCACCAGTAGACCGCCAGGTCTTTATGCCGTTCTTTGGACTACACGAAACCATTTGGGTTTTCAGTCAGTGTAGTGTCACCTGAAGACTGCATTACACACAGTGTGTGGGTGGTGGACGATCTAATTTAATAGTGGTGCAAAAGAATGGGGCATTTTTGAGGATATAGTGGAAATGCTAAGACGGTAGCATGGCAAAAAGAGAGAGAGAGAGAGAGAGAGAGAGAGAGAGAGAGAGAGAGATTCTTCTCAATGCGACAGCAAAGATTTCCTTGAGACGAAAAACCCAATATTACAATGCGACCCTGTCCTGGGTCGTACCTTCCTGCTTGCTGCGTATATAAATGTGTGTCTTATTAAGTGTGCTTAAACGATTTCAACCATCTACGTTTTGAAGTAGCCAGAATTAGTTCGTGGTACAACAAAGAGCTACATTTGGGCTGGAAGATCATCGTCCATAATTACGTTTCAGCGTTCTACAACCGTTGTTTGATGTGGGACTTTTTCAGTAAGAAGCAATGAAATTTGTTAATGGAAAAATGATGCAGCTTTCTGTATGTGTTTTTTTTTTTTTTTCTGCTCTGAATGTATTAATTATTCACAAAATCATTGGCATTCAGCCCACATGACATAGGGTCACAGTGGACAACTTGACACTGGATTGGCCACAAAACCTTAATGTCACGACCTCCCAAACTATTACCGATTCTTAGTGTCAGACCGACATGTTAGAAGAGTGTTTCTTTACATGATCTTGACTGGTTATGAAATACTTTGTTTAAGTCTTGGATATGAAGTAAGAAATTAACATTCATCTATCGAACACACACACACACACACACACACACACACACACACACACACACACATGCCAGCTGCATGAGGCCATTGCTATCTGTTGGAAGCTTTGTATTACTTGTATGATTTAACGTTACTTATAAATGACATGTCCCGTTCAATGTTTTACGTAAATATTCTGCATGAATTAACCAAAAGAATAATTTATTAATTAATGCTATGCATATAATTTTGGTGCAAGCATAATTACATGGACAAATAAGACAATGTTCATTTACATTTATATATCATACGTGAGCTGGACTACGGATATGTGCCGTAATATATTCCGTCAAATACCATACTGTATATTTTCAAGATTTAATACACTATAGAGAGAATAATAACATCGATGATCAGTTCTCTTGGGAGGCATTTACTGTTATTTCTAAGGTAAGTTTGCTGTTTTTGTTCTCGTCACGTTGTTTATTCATCCCGGAAAACAAAATGTCAAGCCAAGCAAAATGCGGCAGAGCAGAGCATGTTCTGCGTCGTCGCTCTGTGCCTGGCGCTGATGTATAAAAGTGAGATGATCGAGAAGACACTCAGTAGGGAAGGTATCCGAGTGATGGAAGTTTCTGCTGTTTGGAAACCTGACGAAGACAAGGTAGGCCCTGCCATGCCCTTAAAGAGGTGTGTTAATACTTCGTGATTTATTTACAGTTGCAACATTCTCTCTCTCTCTCTCTCTCTCTCTCTCTCTCTCTCTCTCTCTCTCACACACACACACACACACACACACACACACACACACACACACAAACACACATTGGATTATCGGTTGGCTGCATTGTTAATTTTACACTACGTCGCCAATATACCATTACTCAGTTTAAACGTGATGTTATCACCAGTGAAAATACTGGTGTATTGTTTATGTTGTGGTGTAACTGGGTAAATATGCAATGAGTATTAATATAACAGACTGGAACTGAACCCAGGTAGTCAGAAGCGAACCAAGTTAGTTCATCGTTAACATATTCCCAAACATATACACAATACTCTTGTCTGCAGTGGGGAATAATGTCTGCCTTTTTTTTTTTCATGTTTATTGCTCGACTTCAAATTCTTAGTTAGACACTGTTGATTGTTATACCGTTTATTCTGGTCACTTCATCTCCCTCTGTGGCTACAAATCATTGACCCCGACTCTCAGCTGTCTCTCCTCCCCAGGTATCAATCGATCCCATTCCGTTTTGCTCCATATCCGCCTTACCTTCTCCTAGGTATGCGAGACTCTGTACTTCGAAGCCCTGCCTCTTTCACACCATCATTCCATCTCCTCTTCGGTATCCCTGTTTCGTCATTGCCTCTACCTCTAGTTTTCTTATTTCCCTGGAAGTCTCTCATCACTCTTCTCACAAGGCCACTGTCAGCCATAGGCCTGTATTAGTGTCAGTTAAGGAAGCTCCCAAACACCTCTGCCTTAGCGATGTAATTTTCGATATGGCTAGTTAATATCAATTTCTATGTTATTTATTCAATGATGATGATGTTATTTATGATGATTCATAGCGACGATGGTAATGAAGAATAATCTTACCTCCTTTTATTTAAAAACTGTCTACTAACCCAAATACACTTGACTGTTGATAAAGCCAACAAATTCTCCAGAACTAATAATCTTTATAAGAATGCAATTTCTGCATTACTTCATAAAAATACAGGAAAAAAAAAAGGAATATATTTCTAAGGCTCTGAAGGTAGAAACAATGGGAAAATTGTGAAAAAATCAATGCAATTATTAAAAAAAATAACACCAAAATACACTTTAGCTTGGGTAAACTTTTCTCTAAATTTATGACCCTTTTCAAAGATAAATATCTGCTACACATTCAGTATCCTCGCAAGTAGTTACAGCTGCACTGTTTGGTTCTATTCAGTTGTCTTCAGGGCCTGGGGACTTCTTTATCTTGTTCAGTCTGAAAACCACTTCTCAGATTTTTACCATATATTTAAAAATCCAGTATTAATAAGACTTTGTCCTCCTTATTTCTTTCTTAGTTCTGGCAGCATTGTACAGACCCTACCCTGGCTACCTTGTACACAGTCACACGGTCAGTCTTCTTCAACAAGCTTTACGCTTGTATCTTTCTGTGATGCCAAATTTGATTTGTTATCAGAAATTTCAAAACCTCAAACTGCTTCATGTCCCAGTCTGTGATCTGGCCTTCTCTCGACGGGCAGCCCAACACTTTATCACTTTACCACTGCTGAGTGTGTAGTTGGTATTTTACAGGGGAAGTGGGTATAGTTCAGGAAAGTTTAGGTTCACTTAGGTTAAGTGATTCAGCGTTGCTCCAATACATCGATCCATGTGCATCAAAGGTAAATAACATTCATATGGTCATATAAATCTGGTTCTTTTAAGCCCATTCTTAATCACATCATCTTTTCGTTTTATGCCTGGAATTGTTCTAAGTCTGTTCTTCGCTCTACTAAAAATAATTTCATCCATACTAAATGCTCTCAACTCTCCAACTCGAATTCTTCCCGCTCCTTCTGGCACCTTGCCAAAAATCTTTCTAGCAACTTTACCTCATCATCCTTCCCTCCTCTTTTCTACTCTGATGGTTCTGTAGCTATTTTTTCTACTGATAAAGCAGATCTCTTCGCACAGACTTTCTCCTCCAATTCCACCTTAGACGATTCTGGTGCTGTTCCTCCATCACTTCCCCCCTCTGACTTCCTCATGGCTGACATTAAAATTTCTTCAGCTGATGTATTTTCTGCCATCGCTGGCCTCAGTACTAACAAGGCATATGGGCCTGATGGGGTCCCTTCTGTTGTTCTCAAGAACTGTGCTTCTGTGCTTACACCCTGCCTAGGCAAAAATCTTTCGCCTTTGTCTGTCAACTTGTACCTTTCCTTCTTGCTGGAAGTTTGCTCTCATTCAGCCAGTCCCAAAGAAGAGTGACCACTCCCAACCCTCCAACTATCGTCCAATTGCTTTAACGTCCTGTATTTCAAAAGTTTTCGAGTCAGTTATCAATAGAAAAATTTTAAGGCATCTTTCCTATCACAACCTTCTTTCCGATCGTCAGTACGGGTTCCGTCAGGGACGCTCCACTGGCGATCTTCTCACCTACCTTTCAGACTCCTGGTCATCCTCCTTTCGGGACTTTGGCGAAAGCTTTGCCATTGCACTTGACATCTCAAAGGCTTTCGATCGAGTCTGGCATAAATCTTTAATTTCCAAACTGCCCTCCTACGGTTTCTATCCTTCTATCTGTGCCTTCATCGCTAGCTTCCTTTCTGGTTGTTCTATAGCCGCTGTTGTAGATGGCCATCGTTCTTCTCCTAGATCTATCAACAGTGGTGTTCCTCAGGGCTCTGTCCTGTCACCAACTCTTTTTCATTTATTCATCAATGATCTTCTAAGCTGTACATCTAACCCTATCCACTCATACGCTGATGACTCCACCCTTCACCTTTCCATTCGGTTCTCGCAACGCCCATCTCAGCAGTTACTTCAACAAGCAAGGGATGAGGCTATGGCACACCTAATGTCTGACTTGGCTCGTATCTCTGACTGGGGTAAAAAGAACATGGTTGTTTTTAATGCACCTAAGACTCAGTTCTTACACCTATCAACCCGACAAAATCTTCCACAGGTATACCCACTAATGTTTAATAATATTCAGCTTAATCCTGCATCATCCTCGAACAGCTTGGTGTTTCATTTACTCGGGACTTATCTTGGAAAGATTATATTACATCTCTTGTAAAATCTGCTTCCAAGATATTGGGTGTGCTAAGCCGACTCCGCTCTTTCTTTACCCCTGCACAATTGTTGACTCTATACAGGGGTTTTATCCGCCCCTGTGTGGAGTACAACTCTCATGTGTGGGGAGGCTCCCCACATGCAGCTCTTCTCAATAGGGTGGAGTCAAAGGTTTTCGTCCCATTAACTCTCCTCCTCTTACTGACTCCCTTCAACCTCTGTCTCTTCGCTGCACTGTTGCATCTTTATCTCTTTTCTACCGCTACTTTAATGGTCACTGCTCCTCTGAACTGTCTGCTTGCATTCCTCCACCTCTACGACGGGCGCGTAGCACCCGTCTGGCAGCAAACTCTCATCCCTTTTCTGTCCAACTCTGTAATGCAAGAGTTAACCGTTACTCCCGGTCCTTCATTTATGCAACAGGTCAACTTTGGAACTGTCTCCCTCTGTCTGTATTTCCTGCTGCCTATGATCTCCAGTCTTTCAAACGCAGTGTGTCCAGGCATCTCAAAATGATCGGATCTTGAATTTGTCTCTCTATTGTATTTTGTTTTTCTCTTGGAGGGAACTGTTACTACGGGATCAAGGCCTTTGGTTCCTTCTTCATCGAATAAAAAAAAAAATTGTCATTTTAAGTGAATCTGGAAATAATTAGGGTATTTCAGCTTCAATTAATCATACTAATGTCGTCTTTTATACATTCTGATTACAATAAGACTCATCAGATATGTTTAATTTCAGTCAGGTTAGGTCAAGGCCATTTCTGTCAACGGGACTTCAGTGAAGTTCATTCAGGTTAGCTACACTTCCGAAGAAATTAATATAGGTCCTCTGTCGTTACATCAGAAAAGTTTTTTTTTTTTTTTTTTTTATCAAACTCATCAAATTCATTCAGGCCAATGCAGATCAAGCTACAGCTTTGCGGTCATTTTGAAAATTGCCAGTTCTTTCCAGGCAGTGGTTTCAGAGGTCTGTCTGCCTTTCTATCACGCAATAATTTTGCCTCATCAGGGGCTTAGGGAACCTGGGCCATGCTACATAATTTAGAACGTGAGTGACCATTTAATCGCCCTCGAGCGATATTATGTGAGCATTTGTGTGTGTGTGTGTGTGTGTGTGTGTGTGTGTGTGTGTGTGTGTGTGTGTGTGTGTGTGTGTGTGTGTGTGTGTGTGTTCTTACCTAATTGTTCTTACCTAATTGTATCTTTACAGGAATGAGTCAAGCTCGTACTGTCCCGTGTCTTAAACCATTTTTATCCTACATATCCTTAAATTCATTAATTGCTTTGGCACACACTATTTCATTTGGTAGTGCATTCCAGTGATCAGTTGCCCTAATTGGGAAACTAAATTTCCTTACGTCTTTATCGCCACTCTTTTTATGCAGTTTTTTACAGTGTCCTCTTGATGATGTATCCCCATAGGTTATGGAATCATTTATGTTTATTTTCTCCTTCACTGATATGCCTTTATATATCATAATCATGTCTCCTCTTTTCCTTGTCCTGTAGTGTAGTCAGATTCAGTTTTTCTAGTCTTTCTTCATAGCTTATACCTTTTAAACTTGGTACCCATTTTGTAGTGGCCCTTTGAACTTTTTCAATATTATCTATTTGTCTTTTGAGATGAGGACTCCAGACTACTGATGCATACTCCAGGATTGTCTTCATTTTTGTATGTGAATGCTATTCTCATATTTCCAAGCAGTGTATACGCGTTCTGTACCTTCTCACTGATGTAGTCAGCCGGAGATAGTCTGTTATTGACAATTCCACCTACGTCCTTCTCTTTTTCTTGTGTGTAGGGTTTTACTACCTACAGTAGCTTATAATCCCAATCACGTTTTTTTCAACTTCCACCAAACTTGATTACATGACACTTGTCCACACTGAATTCCATTTGCCATGTATTGCTCCATTCATGAAGTTTATTTAATTCTTCTCGTAGATCTTTACAAGAGTCTGTTAGTAATTCTCCTTCGTATTTTTGCATCATCAGCAAACATATTTAGATAGCTTTCATTTCCAATGTTACTGTCTGTATCACTTATATACACTATAAACATAACTGGTGCCAGCACTGAACCCTGTGGTACTCCGCTAGTCACTTCCCTCCATGATGAGTAATTTCCCCTTAGTACTGTTCTCATTTTTCTTTTTTGAGAAAATCTTGCATCCAACAATACAGTGTGCCTCGGATTCCTCCTTGATGGTACAGTTTCCATAAAAGTCTTTGGTGCAGTACTCTGTCAAATGCTTTCTTTAAATCTAAATAGATACTATCCACCCATCATTCTCTGTTCTGTAATGTTTCTGTTACTCTATCGTTTAAGCTCAACAAATTAGTAAAACATGATTTTTCCCTTTCTGAAACCAAACTGTCTCTCTGTTATCATATTGTGTTCTTCTAGATGATACCCAAACTTTTCTTATCAGCTTTCCTATTACCTTGCTTATAACACTGGTTAGTGATACTGGTCGGTAGTTGAGTTGATTATGTCTATTCCCTTTCTTGAATAAGGGAACAATGTTTGCTTTCTTCCAAATATCAGGTAGTTTACCTTGTTGCAAGGATTCCTTAAAAATAACTCCTTTGCACATTCATGTAGCACCCAACATGAAATTTCATCAGGACCATTTGCTTTTCCTTTGTATAATTTACTTAACTCCTCCTGTATTTCTTTTTCTTATATTTGTATAGCTGGCAGTATGTGTGGGCATGCATGTTCTACATAATCCTTCTCAAAATTATTTTCTTCTGGAAAAAGTGATTGGAAATTCTTATTTAGTGCATCAAAAAATATCCTTCTCTTGTAAGTAGGTGATCCCTTCATCTGCAATGGATTGTATATTATCTTTTACTTTGGTTTTGCTTCGGATGTAGCCGTAAAATAGCTTGAGTTGATTGCTACATTTATTTACGATGTCCTCCTCAAACTGTTTTGGGGATTTGCTCCTTATTCTTGTATAATCGTTACTTTCCTGTTTATAGTTGTTATATGTCCGTTCACTAATTGTGTCTTCTGTATCTGTTCCTCAACAAATCTCATTTTTCTTTTGATTTTTTACATTCTGTATTAAACCACTTTTTTTTTTTTTCTGCCTCTTTGTGCTATGGGGGTCTGTACTTCTGGACACCAATTTCATAAAGTTCACATTATTTTCTATTTATAACATTTAAATCTTGTCCTCTAAGTTCTTTTTCTCAATCTCTTTCTAAGAAGTATTTCTGTAGGTCATGATAGTTGCCCTTTTTGTAGTTAAGGCTCTTTTTGTAACTTTCATTACTGTTAGGTATGTCATATGCAATCCTGGAGTTGTAATTTAATACTGCGAGGTCACTTTTGCCGAATGGAGGGTGATGCATTATATTGTCAATATCATTTTCTTGTTTAGTAAATATAAGCTTTAGTATTGATAGTATTTCAAGTCCTCTTTTTCTGGTGCTTTCTTTTACATTTTGTGTTAGGAAATACTCCTGCACAAGGTCCAGGAGCTTTTGGTCCCAACAGCTTTCCTGGCATTTTATATCTAGAGTATTCCAATTTATATTTGTATTGAAATCTCTAGTTAGTATAATGCTTTCAGATTTTTCCTCCATTTTGTTAGTAATGCTCTTAAACTCTGAATTGTTTTCTCTGCCAGGTTTTCATATTCGCCTTTTTCCAAATGTTTGATCTGGGTGGCATGTATAAATCTGTCACAATTACTTTCCCTTCAGACATATTAATTTCTACTGCAGTCATTTCTACCTGTGAGGGTACATCTAGTTCCATTTCCCTGACTTAGAGATTTTTCTTTGTTAATATTATATATCCTCTTCCTTTTTTTAAGTTCCTGTCTCTTCTCCACATACCGTATTCCCCTAGTTTTAATGTATCGTTTGATATCCTTCGTGTTCATAATATTTCAGGCAAACAATATGTCGTTCCTTTTCTTTGATATAATCACTCATCTCTAGTAATTTAGATACCATTCCATCTACATTAGAGTACATCAACTAATCATCTTGTTTACATACTTGTCATGACTTGGGTCTACTACCTTTCTCCTTTGTATTCCCTCCTGTTTATGTACCACTTTCGAACCTGCAATCCAATTACTTTTGTAAGAAAATGTATTCTTCTCTTCCTCTGATCTTTCCCCATCTTTTATTCTTGCCTCCTCCCTCTTCTCTTTTAGTAATCCAAGTTCCTCTTGAGTTAGTCATCTTTTTATCCACACATTTGTGAAGTCCTCTTTTTCCATAAGTTTGTTTGCATTTTTCAGTATTTTCCTCCACAGTGTTTGCTCTCTGGAAGGTTACTTTCAGGGGGCCTTGATTTTTTCTCTCATATTTCTCTAGCCTTTTGTGTTCCTCTATGTTTTTACTACAGATTTTCTCTGACACTTCCTTCAATATGTTCATTATATTTGGCATCTCCTTTTTGTCTCTCGAAATCTTAAGTTTTATTTCTTCCTCCTCTATACCAGTGATTACTATAGGTTTGTTGATTGCTGAATCTTTGACCAATTTTGGATTGTTTTGGATTATTTTCTTCATTTCCCTTTTAATGTTCTTTTCTTCAACTTTTGTTTCTAAGTCTTTTTTTTACTTTCCCCATTTCAGCATATGTCGTTTCCACATCATTTTTGTAGCTTTGCATTGCTTCATTTACCTGGGTTATCTTCTCCTCAATATCACTGCTATGATCTATTTGAGTGCATGCCTACCTGATTGTCTCTGTATCATTTCTGAACTCTTCCATAATACTCTCACGGTTGACAAGTGTACTTGCCATTTCACTAATCTTCCTTCTAAGTGTACCCACCTCAAATGATAATTCATCTATTGTTGTCTCTTTCTTATTAATCTCCTTTACTTAATTTTCATTTTCTTCCTTCTGCATGTGAAATTGCTTTTTAAATTCATCTATTTCACTCTGAATTGCCTTCTCTAATCTGTATACTCGTTCCACCAGCTTATTATGCGTCTCCATTTCCACAAGTTCCTGGCAGAAATCATCATCCTGCTTTCTACCTTTGTCCCTTTTCTTAACTTCTTCCAAAGTTGATTTGCTAAAGATGGTGGTCAGCTTCTGGTACTAACAGAAAGCTTCTACTTACAGTTTTGCATATCTCTACGTCGTAGACTAAACAGTCAACAGTGAAACAGCCGATTTGCTTGTTTTGGCATTGCTGCCTACTTCGTTGTATTGTGTTATCGGAACAACACTTTTACTTAAACTTCCTCCTTTTTATTAGAACACTATTTAGTTGGACCTAGTACTAAGCTTGACTCATATAAAGATAATTAGGTATAGCCATGTGAGGGCTGAGATTCACCCTGTGTGGAGTGATGCCATGCACGTCCTCTCACTGTCGCGTCTTGTGTGTGTATGTGTCTGTGTGAGCGAAGGCTTAACAGCCCGATTCCAGAGGCCCATCAGTCCTTTCATGTACTATGGATTTTCAAATACCATCCATTTCAGCACTAACACCCATCGTCCATACTGAATATATGCTAATAGTGGGGCAGATAAGCCAACCGATTGTGCATTTTATGACTAAAGCATGTGTCGTGTTTTCACGGGCACACCAGAGTTTAAAGTTGCGTGAAAAATAAGAGAAGCCTGGGTGATTTTGTCTTTCTTTTCACGTAACACAACAATAACATATTTATATATATACAGACTTCACTTTTCACTCTTAATTTCCTGGTGTGAGCAAAGTCTCTTCCTCAGCCTACAAAAGCAGTTTTCCTGTCCCCTTGACACAGGGTAAACAGTCATAGTTTCCACACTAATCACAATCAAGGGTGAGCACAGTCTCAGCAATAATCCAGCGTGAGCAAAGTCTAACAATTTCCAAGGTGAAATGAAGGCACTATGTTTTCCATGTCGAGAATCCCAAGTCACTCTCCGTCTCTTCAACTTTTAATCCTCATCTCACCTCATACTAGGATCCTCAACCAATCATAGATCAAATACCTTTCCCCACCAATCAGTTATCAGATAACATGAACTTTACCATTAACCAGTCACTTCTCGAGCACTTTCGCACCTTCGACACCCCCCATTCCTGAGCATTTTTGGATTTTTTTTTTATGGCTAAAACCTCCACTTTGGTCAGAAACATCGAAAATTCATAGAGAAATTGCTCACCTGAGGTTTAAAATACTCGATACAGGTAGGAGTACCTCCTTACCTTACAGGGTTTTCTATCAGGCTGCCTGCAAAGAAAACGAGTTCTATGGGAGGATAACTATTCCACACCACTCATAAACGGTATTTATTTATTTATTTCGTACGAATTTATATGTAGTACGAGAGTATATTGGTTTTCAAACAGTAATATAGGCATTATAAGCACTGTTTCACTCACTAACTCATCACCATTCCTGACCTTCTTTTGCCACATTACCTGATCATCATTTCTGACTGTTTCTTCCTCTAATGCTATGTAAACTTTGTCCTCCACATTGTCATCGATTGGGGAATCACTCTGGCCCTGAATGTCTTTATTGACCAGGTCACTGGTAACAGGTGAATTGCCGAGACAATGGGGGGGGGAAGGTTATGCTGTGTAAGGCATTGTCCATGCTTGGCATCTTGTAGAGGAATAGAGGAGGGTGTCCCGTGTATACGTATGAAAAATCACGTGCAAAAATTGAAAATTGTGCAAATTAGGGACCTTGCAATTGCACGACGTACCAGTACGTCGACGGGACTGACAAATGCAAAATGTTGCAACGTACCCATACAACGACAGGACGTCTCGGGTTAGAATATAATTTTATAAGTTCTCATACAAAATATATACTTCTGCTTCTTACAAGGAAATGCCATAACCATTTCCATAATATATAATATGAAAATAAATTAACACTAGAGCAATTGTGAATTAGTTCATATCTCGAACAATATCACGAGAAACAAAACGAGGCTTCAGACAAACCCCCATTAAACCTAGATGGCACTAGCAAACCTTTAGACCAATCCTATAAACAGGATGTAGTTCCCAGATGAATGCACAAATGAACCCATTGAGTCAATACAAATTATCGTCTCCAAAATAATGACCTACAGATACGTGATAAACAGTTCTTTAGTTGTGTGTGACATATCCTCCCACTAAATCTATTCAAAGTACTTTAATGCCACAATTTACGTACAACTAAGGAAATCTGCTAGCTTATTATCCATCCCTTTTATTATTCTGACTTTGTAGGTGTAATTCTGCAAGAATAAAGCCCATCTGAAGAGTCTAGAATTTTCCTGTTACTTCTTCTGTAAATATTCTAATGCTGAATTGTGAGTACATACATCAAACTCTTTACCGAACAAGTACCTATCAAACTTACTGACTGCAAATACCATGGCTAAACATTCTCGTTCATATGCTGAGTATCTTGTCTCCCTAGGCTAAAATTTTCGACCGGCAAATGCAACTGGTAGATCATCCTTAAACTCTTGCAATAGTACTGCTCTGATAGCGTAGGCAGATGCGTCTGTGTGAACTAGAAAAGGCATATCAAAGTCTGGTGTTCTCAGCACAGGTTCATCTGTAATCCACCTTTTCAGTTCCTCAAACGCACACTCGCTCTCCTCATCCCACTTTATGTTGTTGGGCTGCTTCTTCTGTAACAGATTTGTTAATGGGATTGTTATTTCTGGGTACCAAGGAATAAATTTCTGGTATCAACCTATCAATCCTAGAAATGATCTTAATTGCTTCTTAGTAGTAGGAAGAGGAAACTCGAGTACACATTGCACAGTGTGATTTAAAGGAGCAATTTTGCCATGTCCCACCTTGTGAAACCCAAAAGTCACAGTTTTGTATCCTAGCAAACACTAGGTTTAATAGTAAGGCCTGCGCTTCTGATCTTTAAGAATAACCTGCGTAACATGGCAAGATGCTCCTCCCAAGTGACTGAATGACTTAGAACATCATCAACATAATTATTGTTTTCATTCTCTCCATATAACAGTTTCCTCATCATTCTATTGTAAGTAGCAGGGGAATTTACCAACCCGAAGGGTAACCTGGTAAACTGATAACATCCACTTGGAGTGTGAAGGCAGTGTACTTTTTTGAATCAGCATGCATTGGAGTCTGCCAAAATCCTCTACTGAAATCTATTTTAGAGAAGTATCTTTTCCCAGATTAGTTAACCAAGATATCCTCGGGTTGGCTCATAAGTTCATTGTCAAATTTAGTTTTCTTATTCAGCTTCTTATAATTCACGCAAAATCTGTGTGTCCCATCAGGTTTGTTAACCAAAACAATTGGAGCACTGTCATCTGACTTTTATTTCTCTATAATACCTGCTCGTAACATGGATTCTACCTCATCTTCAACAGCTTTTAGTGTAGCAAATGGTATAGGGTACGGCTTTTTCTTTTAGGTTCTTTGTCAGTTCAATAGTGTGTGATACTAAGTTGGTTAACCCTGGCTTCTCAGTAAAGATATATGAAAACTCTTCAACAAGTGCCTTTAAATCATTTCTCTGAGTAGGTAATGAATCAGGATTTATACTTACATCTTCAAATGTCTCCCTACCCTTTACCTCTGGCCACCGTAACAACTGTTCATCTTCCACCAGGTCACTGGGAATGACAGACACTGCAATTATCTCTCTCTCTTCATACTGCTTGACTAGGTTCACATGATATATCATAGTCTTTTCATTTCCAAGCAGAACTCTGTATTCAAAGTCGTTGATAACTTCCACAATTTCAAGTGGGCCCTTCCAACTGAGTAACAACTTATTTGAACTTGTGGGCAACAAAACCAGTACTTTATCTCCCACCTTCAAAGAGCGATTTCCAGCCCTCTTATCATAGTGGTGTGCATACCTTTCACTTGCCCTACTCAAGTTTTCCTGCAATATCTTAAAAGTATCTTCCAACTTATTTCTTAATTCCATCACATACTGATAGGTGTTGAAAACCTGGCTTCATCTCCCTTACCTACACATACATCCCTAAGAAGTCCCAAAGAACCCTTAACTGACCTACCGTAAAGGAGTTCAAAGGCAGCAAAGCCTGTACTTGTTTGAGGGACCTCTCTGTAGGCAAACAATATTGCCAGGATATACTGATCCCAGTCTGTAGGCCGTTCTTGACTCATTTCCTTCAATATTTGCTTTCGAGTTCCATTAACTTTCTCATTTAATCCATTAGTCATAGGGTGATAAGGGGTAATGAATGCCTGTCTTACACTTATGCATCTGCAAACCTTTTCATTAATCCTGATGTAAACTGAGATCCCTTGTCACTTAAAATTTCACACGGAAATCCTAATCTGAAAAAAATTCCAAAAGAGCATCTGCTATAATCTCTTTATTAATGTTTGCAATAGCTACTGCCTCAGGCCACCTTCTAGCATAGTCAACAACAGTCAAAAAATATTTATTACCTCTTGAAGAAGCTGGAGCAATGGGTCCTACTAAGTAAATGGCTATTCTGTGAAATGGAGAATTCATTAATGACATTTTACCCAAAGGAACTTTAGTTACTCTACCTTTTAGAACAGTTCTTTGACATATCACAGCTTTTACACCATTTTTTGATATCTGCTGTTATAACTGGCAAGAAAAAGCATGATCTTTATCTTTTGTCTTTTTGGCTCCTAAATGGCTTCCAAGCAAACATTTATGTGCAAGTGTCATAAGAGTTGCTCAACGACTAATTGGAACCAATAACTGTTTCCTCTCCTTGTCATTTAGCTTATCTATTTTATACCAAAGTCCTTCGTGTTGTTGAAGTCTGCAGTTACCAGTTTTCGATGTCTGATGTCGCTGTAACATCCTTTGGATAGTCAGGTCAGCCTCTTGTTCCTCTCCATTGATGGGAACCCTATGCTGTTCCAAGTCAGTAGTTGCCACCTTCAGAGGTGTTGTAGGCTTCTTCATTCTCGCTTGTTGACGTGTAACCACTGCTCCGCCCAAGTCCTCTGCTGTAACATCCATGACGGTAAAGGGGTTCCCTTCCTATTGCATTGTTGATTCCTTGAACTATTCCTTGGAGCGAGTTCTCCTGTCTAGCTCCAGGATGTTGGTGTCTGTCGATTCTCCTGGCAGATCAGGAGTGGGAGGGGATGCACCGGGGATATTTCCGATGATCAGGTCACATATTGCACCTGGCATGCAAGTGGCTTCTACCCTACCAGTGTAGAAAGGGATTTGGATGAAAACTTTGGCAACAGGACACACACAAGCAGTACGGTCGATCAGAATACACCTCTTCTCGCCACCAGTCAGCTGCTGAGGTCTCACAATTTCCTTTTAACTACTATGCCTGTGCACCCTGTGTCTCGTAGCACCTCCACCCTTTGTCCATCAATAAATCCTGAAGTCACCTACAGACCTGCTCCCACTGAACTCGATCCAAGTATGAGAGATACAGTTTCACCTGAAGGAAGCGTCACAGTGGTGGGTTGTTCTGAACAAGCTGCAGTCTTTTCTTCCTTAGGTTGGCTATTTCTTGGTACCCTAACGAAAACCTTGCAGTCCTTGGCGATATGCCCTGTATAAGAGCATAAAAGGCACCTTTATCTTGATTTCTCAAATGCTTCTGTGATGTATAACCTTCAGCAGAGTTCATTTCCTTGGCGCTCAGACTCGTATATGAATCAAACTTATCGTGTTTTGTAGTTTGTTTCATCGTCGGTTTCCACATTGGTCCTCCATGTGCCGACAAATACTGCTCTGTTAGGCTAATCATTTCTTTAAGTGTGGAGGGTGTGGATTATTTTAGGAAAACCCGAAGGTCAGGATTGGATTTCATAAGAAACTGTTCCCTCAGTATCAAGTCTCTTGAGTTTTCATAATCCCTGGTGATTCCCGACATTTCTATCCACCTTTCAAAGTACCTACACATTCTTGATGAAAATTGATTAACAGTCTCACCCTTTCCTGGAAAAGTGTCTCTGAACTTCTGCCGGTATCCTTCCTGGGTTAACATATCTCTGTAAAACCGTCTTTTTCCCTTCATCATAATCAATAGCACTAACTCTGCCTAGGGATGCGTAAACTTGTAGAGCTTTTCCAGTCAAAAATGAACTTAAATTTTTGTTCATATTTCTTTTTTCCAGTTTTGTGTCTCTCCATATCTTTCAAATCGTTTAATGAAGGCATCGATATCATCACAGTTCTCGTCAAATTTGAGGAGTTTTAACTTCATAATATTTTGAGATTCCGTGTTAGAACCGATACCTTGACCTTCGCTAGTCATATGTCTGCTTCGTTCTATTTCCAATTCTTTTTCCTAAATGGCAAATTCTTTTTCTTTAATCTCTAATTCTGCTCTAGTTCGTTTCTCCTCTACTTCTAGCTCCCTTTCTCTTATTTCACGTTTTAGTTTTTCCTCTTCCCATATTTCACCCTTTCTTTGGCGTTCTTTCTTACACATGTCACTTACAAACGTTCTTAGTTCTTCACCATTGTAACCATGCTGTTTACAGAGTTGCAATGGTTTATCCATGACGTAAAGTTCATTCATGGTCAAGGGTTGTATGGCTTATTCACTTTCACAGTTTACAGTTCATCATTCACCTGACCTTAATGCCGCCAACATCTGGTGTGAATCCTTTTTTTTCTTTCTTTCTTTTTTCTTTTTGCCTATCGATCATTGGGTCCGGTGCCTCTGGTCATTAATGGAATATATATGTCTGTTTAGTACCTGGATGGGTGACCGCCTGGGAACACCAGATGCTGTTGGCATCCCTACGTGTCAAGTGGGGTTGGTGGAGGATTAGTGCCCCTCCCTGTAAAACAATTAACTCTAAGCCCTTGGCCACCCCGTTTGGGATACATGGCGTCTGGCAATGAATGAATGAATGAATGAATGAATGAATATATATATATATATATATATATATATATATATATATATATATATATATATATATATATATATATATATCTCCATGCATATGAACACACTTTCATGCACACGTACATATATATATATATATATATATATATATATATATATATATATATATATATATATATATATATATATCTCCATGCATATGAACACACTTTCATGCACACGTACATATATATATATATATATATATATATATATATATATATATATATATATATATATATATAATAATTTTTATTTTATACTTTTTTGTATTTTTATTTTTTTTTATTTTTAACCTTATATTATAAACAAAAATGCCTAATCTAAAGATCCTAAAACTATTCACCTAACAGACAAATCACCAACCTATACTAAATCCTAAGAGACAAATAACTAGACCTACACTAACGGTAAAAAAGCCCCGACCAAGAGAACACCATCGACTGCAGATATGTAATGCCTTTCTACATGACATACCTACACTCATCACCTGGTGACTGTCAGTCGAGGCACAACCTAATATGGGGGACATCAATATATGAAAGGGAACTAGACGAGTCAGGAACATTTCCATATACGTCAGCTTTCGGCCCTAATTAGAATAATTTAAGGAAGATGGTATAATGTATTTTCATAATATGTACAAAATGTGAAGAACCTCGCCCAGCAGACCACCATCGACTGCAAGTGCCCAATACCTTTCTATATTGCACACTTGCACTCATCAGCTGGTGACTGTTAGTCGAGGAACGGGGTTTAATGTAGGGGACATCAATATTAGAAATAGGTCAGTGGGAGGAGGAACTATTTCAAATACGTCAACTGTCAACCCTAATTAACAGTACAATATATACATATTTACAGTTGATAAAAACCATAACCATACAGTAAAAAAGTCACATCACTCTGATCAGTCCCGTCTCTCTCAAGAAAGGCATCAATTTATCAGTCATAACAATGTCCCCATCACCCAGGATGATGGAAAGGGTGAAGGGGACGTCTACTGCACCGCAGTAATTTATAAGTGAAGCACGTTCACGAATAAATCACCGACAGCGCAGGATGATATGACTGATAGATAACACCGCATTACAGATGTCACAGTGCGGTGGGAATCGTCTTTCCATATATGGTTTCATGTTAGTTAAAATGGTGGCATTGAGCCGTAGCCATGCCAATACTTTTTCTTCCAGGCGACTGGGACGGATGGCAGTGGCCCAGTCGCCTAAGTACGGCTTACATGTTGGAATGTTAAGTCTGGTCCACTGACCTTGCCACAGAAGATTTATTGATTTCTTCTCGAGAGAGAGATTCGACTGAAGATCACTAGGAACGTCCCAAGTCTCCCCGAGCTCTACAGCCGACTTTGCAAGTAAGTCAGCCTGCTCATTGCCGTAGATACGACAATGACCAGGCACCCAGATCAGCGTGAATGACTTGTTGCATGAATGCAGCTTATTAACAGTGCGGCCCTGGATCTCGTGCGAGTCCGTAGTGCAAGATGCAAGTGCCTGAAGGGCTGATTTCGAGTCTGAAAATATGACAAATGAGTCATGCATAGAACTGAGAGCATAGTCTATGGCTTTGTCAATAGCAAAATGTTCGGAGGTAAACACAGATGTACGAGTCGGCAGCCGATACCTGAGGGCACATTCAGTCGACCACACATTTGCACCCACACATTCACTCGACCTGGAGCCGTCGGTGTACAAGTGGTGGGACCCCAAGTGACGAATGATGATGTTACGAAACACGTGGTGGGCCTCCGCCTCCGGCGCCTTGGCCTTTGGAGCTGGGAGCCATGTAACATCAACAGTAAAACCAGGTGGCTCCCAAGGCGCTATATTTTTAAGCACCAACTTGTCACAGTCACTGGGGTCCACACCAAGCTTCCGAGTCAGTAAGTGGAGGCGAATGGCAAGTGGCCAACGCACCCCCCGCACGAGATGGTGGACGCAGGGGGGTACAGGCCACATTGCCGATATTACTTTTCCTATATGTTCGTATGGCATACGAAAAAGCCAGGTGGTCACTGCGAATATGGAGGGGAGGCACATTCGCCTCCACTTCCATACGAGCTACACGGGTACACCGGACAGCTCCAAGGCACATTTGCAAACATTTATTCTGTAACACATCCAATCCTTTCAGCATGGCGTCGGATGCTGAGCCATACACCTGTGCACCATAGTCTAGCTTCAATCGAATAAGGGACTTATACATCATTAATAAAGATTTTCTGTCGGCACCCCATGTAGTACCTGCTAGATACTTAAGGACATATAACGGTTTATCACAACAAGCAAGCAAAGTATTAATGTGAAGTTTAAAATTCATTCTGCGATCAAAGTGGAGGCCCAAAAACTTTACAGAATTTTGAAAAGGTACCGCTTGATTAAAAATAAACACAAATCAGGGACGTTGCGAGTTGTAAAAACTACAGCGGCACACTTAGGGATGGACTACTTAAATTTCCACTGCAAAGCCCATTGGTGGACAGAGTCAAGGGCTGCTTGAATCCGCCCAGCCGAAAATTGTGCATTACGGGAGGAGTGCCATATTGCACAATCGTCAGCGTAGAGCGAGTATTTAAGATTCCTGGGGATGGGAGCTGATGACAGAATATCATTGATCATAATACTAAATAAAGTAGGACTAAGCACACTTCCCTGCAGCACCCCGTTTTCCTGGATAAATATATCCGATGCTACATTACGGGGCAATTTGACTGATAAAGTCCTGTCCCTTAAGAAATTAGAAATAAAAATCGACAAATTTCCTCTTAAACCATAAGCATAGAGCTTAATTACTATACCGTGTCGCCATGTCATGGCATAGGCCTTGTGGATGTCTAAGAACACCCCTATCATGAATTCTCTTTTGGCAAATGCCTCTGCAATACAATGCTCCAAATTCATTAAATGATCTAGTGAACTTCTGTATTTATGGAAGCCACATTGTTTATCATTTAACAAATTCTTCGACTCTAAAACAAAAAGAAGCCTATTGTTTACCATTCGTTCCATGACCTTACATAGACAAGAAGTCGACACAATAGGACGAAATGAAGTGGGATTCATAAGACGACCAGCCTCTTTGGGTATCAGTATGACGTGCGCAAAGTGCCATGAGTTTGGGAACGTTCGAGACGCCCAAATCTCATTGTACAATGCTAACATCTTAATCAGGTTGTCCTGATTAAGGTGCTGGATCATACCGTACGTGATGGTGTCTGGTCCAGGGCTGGTGTCTTTACAGGATTTAAGGGCAAGGAGCAGTTCATCTAGCTTAAACTCTTTGTTGTACGGGGAGTCTACGTCTTCTGTGGCAAAGTCAATAATCTGTAGCTCAGCCGTGCGTTTATGATGTTGGAAACGAGGATCATAATTCCTCCGCCTCCCTTTCATTCTCTGCAAAAAACACCAAAATCATGAGCATACAACATCTCCAACGTGAGTCCATTTCCCAAGTCATGTGAGAAGGCTTCAAAAACCATGATAAAACAACAGGGGATTCAAGGTCGTCTGTAATAATTCACTCAAGCAACCAGAAAATAATTTACTCAACTTATTTGGTAGTCACTTCGATGGCAAAGATTTAATGCAAAATACATCAGTGGCCTGAATGGAATAACTTGGCATAATATGGATCACATTTGACTGGAATAACAAATCTTTTTCACATAATCAGTACAAAACATTTTACTACTTTAACTTTTCAATATCTTGAACCCAAAAAGTTTTTTTTTTTCCCTCTCTAGCTAATCAGGCTGTTTCAACTTAAGTCCATCCTCCCCCTCCCCTCCCCCCCCCTGCCACTAGTAGCGACAGAGATAATGAACAATATACTTACCTCCTTTTGTTTAAAAACTGTCTACTAAGCCTAATACTTTCGACCGTTACTTAATCCAACAAACTTTCAAGAACGTTATCTTACTGAAGGTAATTGTGACTTTTTCAATAAACCAAGAAAGTGATTTATTTTGTCAGTCAGAAAAAAAAAAATCAAAATTATTGTGCTTTGATAAGGAAAGAACATGGACATAGAGGATGACAACAGTAAATGCTGTTATAGTCTTATGCCCTTCCTGTTTCCCATCTTCTCATCACAAGAAATAATTCGTCAGATTTCATTGTTTTACTAGAGATGCAGTAGTTTGATCTACATCTGGTTTGTGCAAATTATACTGAACCGAGGCCAGATGAATTACAAAAGATTACAACCAGGGTCAGGTTAGCATAATGAACAGCCTTCTAACTTTGTTGAACCATGAGATCTGTGGTTCCAGAGACTACTCATTAGTACTATGTTAGTTATCAGTCACCGATAAGCGGAACGTGAGGTAAAGCACATACTATTGCGGTAACATCGTACAAGTAACGTTTTAAATGTTTTATTTACATAATACAATAATAACTCTTAACACTAGGCCATGTCGTGTTTAACTGAGGAACATTAGTATGTTCGTGTCCATTGATGAACGACTTCAGTAGCAGACTTGATAAATATTTTATTTTTTATGTGTGTGACTCTGGGCAAAGGTTTCAGGGCCTGTATCTCTGGGCAAGTAGCCTGTCCCACGGCCCAGTAGTCCTCCTACGCCACATGTCACCACTTCGGCGTTAACACCCACCGTCCATATTGAATACATGCTCAGACTATCTCACACAGGACTAGTATACTGGTATTAACATGGTTATTTTTACATGTCGGCGGGTCTTATGGCAGATCAGTAAAATCTGCTTCTAAGAAATTCATATCCTTGTACTGTTCTTTGCCCCACCCAGGATTCGAACCTGGGTCCACGAGGACTGCAGGCCACTTCTCCTCCGTCTCGGCCACCGCCTGGCCACAAACCCCAAACACTCCTCGGTTGCCTTACAGGCCACATCCGAACTTAGTACTTTCACCAGTAGACCGCCAGGTCTTTATGCCGTTGTTTGGACTACACGAAACCATTTGGGTTTTCAGTCAGTGTAGTGTCACCTGAAGACTGCATTACACACAGTGTGTGGGTGGTGGACGATCTAATTTAATAGTGGTGCAAAAGAATGGGGCATTTTTGAGGATATAGTGGAAATGCTAAGACGGTAGCATGGCAAAAAGAGAGAGAGAGAGAGAGAGAGAGAGAGAGAGAGAGAGAGAGAGAGAGAGATTCTTCTCAATGCGACAGCAAAGATTTCCTTGAGACGAAAAACCCAATATTACAATGCGACCCTGTCCTGGGTCGTACCTTCCTGCTTGGTGCGTATATAAATGTGTGTCTTATTAAGTGTGCTTAAACGATTTCAATCATCTACGTTTTGAAGTAGCCAGAATCAGTTCGTGGTACAACAAAGAGCTACATTTGGGCTGGAAGATCATCGTCCATAATTACGTTTCAGCGTTCTACAACCGTTGTTTGATGTGGGACTTTTTCAGTAAGAAGCAATGAAATTTGTTACTGGAAAAATGATGCAGCTTTCTGTATGTGTGTTTTTTTTTCTGCTCTGAATGTATTAATTATTCACAAAATCATTGGCATTCAGCGCACATGACATAGGGTCACAGTGGACAACTTGACACTGGATTGGCCACAAAACCTTAATGTCACGACCTCCCAAACTATTACCGATTCCTAGTGTAAGACCGACATGTTAGAAGAGTGTTTCTTTACATGATCTTGACTGGTTATGAAATACTTTGTTTATGTCTTGGATATGAAGTAAGAAATTAACATTTATCTATCGAACACACACACACACACACACACACACACACACACACACACACACATGCCAGCTGCATGAGGCCATTGCTATCTGTTGGAAGCTTGTATTACTTGTATGATTTAACGTTACTTATAAATGACATGTCCCGTTCAATGTTTTACGTAAATATTCTGCATGAATTAACCAGAAGAATAATTTATTAACTAATGCTATGCATATAATTTTGGTGCAAGCATAATTACATGGACAAATAAGACAATGTTCACTTACATTTATATATCATACGTGAGCTGGACTACGGATATGTGGCGTAATATATTCCGTCAAATACCATACTGTATATTTTCAAGATTCAATACACTATAGAGAGAATAATAACATCGATGATCAGTTCTCTTGGGAGGCATTTACTGTTATTTCTAAGGTAAGTTTGCTGTTTTTGTTCTCGTCACGTTGTTTATTCATCCCGGAAAACAAAATGTCAAGCCAAGCAAAATGCGGCAGAGCAGAGCATGTTCTGCGTCGTCGCTCTGTGCCTGGCGCTGATGTATAAAAGTGAGATGATCGAGAAGACACTCAGTAGGGAAGGTATCCGAGTGATGGAAGTTTCTGCTGTTTGGAAACCTTACCAAGACAAGGTAGGCCCTGCCATGCCCTTAAAGAGGTGTGTTAATACTTCGTGATTTATTTACAGTTGCAACATTCTCTCTCTCTCTCTCTCTCTCTCTCTCTCTCTCTCTCACACACACACACACACACACACACACACACACACATTGGATTATCGGTTGGCTGCATTGTTAATTTTACACAACGTCGCCAATATACCATTACTCAGTTTAAACGTGATGTTATCACCAGTGAAAATACTGGTGTATTGTTTATGTTGTGGTGTAACTGGGTAAATATGCAATGAGTATTAATATAACAGACTGGAACTGAACCCAGGTAGTCAGAAGCGAACCAAGTTAGTTCATCGTTAACATATTCCCAAACATATACACAATACTCCTGTCTGCAGTGGGGAATCAGGTCTGCCTTTTTTTTTTTCATGTTTATTGCTCGACTTCAAATTTTTAGTTAGACACTGTTGATTGTTATACCGTTTATTCTGGTCACTTCATCTCCCTCTGTGGCTACAAATCATTGACCCCGACTCTCAGCTGTCTCTCCTCCCCAGGTATCAATCGATCCCATTCCGTTTTGCTCCATATCCGCCTTACCTCCTCCTAGGTATGCCAGACTCTGTACTTCAAAGCCCTGCCTCTTTCACACCATCATTCCATCTCCTCTTCGGTATCCCTGTTCCGTCATTGCCTCTACCTCTAGTTTTCTTATTTCTTTGGTAGTCTCTCATCACTCTTCTCACAAGGCCACTGTCAGCCATAGGCCTGTATTATTGTCAGTTAAGGAAGCTCGCAAGCACCTCTGCCTTAGCGATGTAATTTTCGATATGGCTAGTTAATATCAATTTCTATGTTATTTTTTCAATGATGATGACGTTATTTATGATGATTCATAGCGACGAGGGTAATGAAGAATAATCTTACCTCCTTTTATTTAAAAACTGTCTACTAACCCAAATACACTTGACTGTTGATAAAGCCAACAAATTCTCCGGAACTAATAATCTTTATAAGAATGCAATTTCTGCATTACTTCATAAAAATACGGGAAAAAAAAGGAATATATTTCTAAGGCTCTGAAGGTAGAAACAATGGGAAAATTGTGAAAAAATCAATGCAATTATTAAAAAAAAAAAAAAAAATACACTTTAGCTTGGGTAAACTTTTCTCTAAATTTATGACCCTTTTCAAAGATAAATATCTGCTACACATTCAGTATCCTCGCAAGTAGTTACAGCTGCACTGTTTGGTTCTATTCAGTTGTCTTCAGGGCCTGGGGACTTCTTTATCTTGTTCAGTCTGAAAACCACTTCTCAGATTTTTACCATATATTTAATAATCCAGTATTAATAAGACTTTGTCCTCCTTGTTTTTTTCTTAGTTCTGGCAGTATTGTACAGACCCTACCCTGTCTACCTCGTACACAGTCACACGGAGAGTCTTCTTCAACAAGCTTTACGCTTGTATCTTTCTGTGATGCCTAATTTGATTTGTTTTCAGAAATTTCAAAACCTCAAACTGCTTCATGTCCCAGTCTGTGATCTGGCCTACTATCAACGGGCAGTCCAACACTTTATCACTTTACCACTGCTGAGTGTGTAGTTGGTATTTTATAGGGGAAGTGGGTATAGTTCAGGAAAGTTTAGTTTCACTCAGCTTAAGTGATTCAGCGTTGCTCCAATACTTCGATCCATGTGCATCAAAGGTAAATAATGTTCATATGGTCATATAAATCTGGTTCTTTTAAGCCCATTCGTAATATTTAAGTCATTTCAAGTGAATCTGGAAATAATTAGGGTATTTCAGCATCAATTAATCATACTAATGTCGTCTTTTATACATTCTGATTACAATAAGACTCGTCAGATATGTTTAATTTCAGTCAGGTTAGGTCAAGGCCATTTCTGTCAACGGGACTTCAGTGAAGTTCATTCAGGTTAGCTACACTTCCGAAGAAATTAATATAGGTCCTCTGTCGTTACATCAGAATTTTTTTTTTTTTTTTTTTTTTTATCAAACTCATCAAATTCATTCAGGCCAATGCAGATCAAGCTACAGCTTTGCGGTCATTTTGAAAATTGCCAGTTCTTTCCAGGCAGTGGTTTCAGAGGTCTGTCTGCCTTTCTGTCTATCATGCAATAATTTTACCCCATCAAAAGCTTAGGGAACCTGGGCCATGCTATTTAGTTTAGAACGTGAGTGACCATTTAATCGCCCTCGAGCGATATTATGTGAGCATTTGTGTGTGTGTGTGTGTGTTTTTTATGTGTCCGACTCTGGGCATAGGCTTCACAGCCTGCTATCAAGGCCCAGCAGTCCTCCTATATACCATACACCTCTACATGTCACCACTTCGGCGCTAACACCCACCGTCCATATTGAATACATGCCAGGGCTGTCTCATACAGGACTGGTGTATTGGTATTAGCGGAGGTATTTTTACGACATGTCGGCGGGTCTATTGGTAGATTAGTAAAGCCTGATTTAAATGAAATTCAAATCCTTAAACTGTTCCCTGCCCCAGCCGGGATTCGAACCTGGGTCCGTTAGGACTGCAGGGCACCTCTCTACCGATTGAGCCACCGTGTGTGTGTTCTTACCTAATTGTATCTTTACAGGAATGAGTCAAACTCGTACTGTCCCGTGTCTTAAACCATTTTTATCCTACATATCCTTAACTTTATTCATTGCTTTGGCACACACTATTTCATTCGGTAGTGCATTCCACTGATCAGTTGCCCTAACTGGGAAACTAAATTTCCTTACGTCTTTATCGCCACTCTTTTTATGCAGTTTTTTGTAGTGTCCTCTTGCTGATGTATCCCCATAGGTTATGCAATCATTTATGTCTATTTTCTCCTTCCCTGATATGCATTTATATATCATAATCATGTCTCCTCTTTTCCTTCTCTCCTGTAGTGTAGGCAGATTCAGTTTTTCTAGTCTTTCTTCATAGCTTAGATCTTTTAAACTTGGTACCCATTTTGTAGTGGCCCTTTGAACTTTTTCAATATTATCTATTTGTCTTTTGAGATGAGGACTCCAGACTACTGATGCATACTCCAGGATTGTCTTCATTTTTGTATGTGAATGCTATTCTCATATTTCCAAGCAGTGTATACGCGTTCTGTACCTTCTCACTGATGTAGTCAGCCGGAGATAGTCTGTTATTGATATTTACACCTAGGTCCTTCTCTTTTTCTTATGTGTGTAGGGTTTTACTACCTAGCTTATAATCCCAATCACGTTTTTTTCCACTTCCACCAAACTTGATTACATGACACTTGTCCACATTGAATTCCATTTGCCATGTATTGCTCCATTCATGAAGTTTATTTAATTCTTCTTGTAGCTCTTTACAAGAGTCTGTGTTAGTAATTATCCTTCGTATTGTTGCATCATCAGCAAACATATTTAGATAGCCTTTATTTCCAATGTTACTGTCTATATCACTTATATACATTATAAACATAACTGGTGCCAGCACTGAGCCCTGTGGTACTCCGCTAGTCACTTCCCTCCATGATGAGTAATTTCTCCTTAGTACTGTTCTCATTTTTCTTTTTTGAGAAAATCTTGCATCCAACAATACAGTGTGCCTCGGATTCCTCCTTGATGGTACAGTTTCCAGAAAAGTCTTTGGTGCAGTACTCTGTCAAATGCTTTCTTGAAATCTAAATAGATACTGTCCACCCATCCTTCTCTGTTCTGTAATGTTTCTGTTACTCTATCGTGTAAGCTCAACAAATTAGTAACACATGATTTTCCCTTTCTGAAACCAAACTGTCTTTCTGTTATCATATTGTGTTCTTCTAGATGATACCCAAACTTTTTCTTATCAGCTTTCCTATTACCTTGCTTACAACACTGGTTAGTGATACTGGTCGGTAGTTGAGTAGATTATGTCTATTCCCTTTCTTGAATAAGGGAACAATGTTTGCTTTCTTCCAAATATCAGGTAGTTTACCTTGTCGCAAGGATTCCTTGAAAATAACTCCTTTAACATTCATGTAGCACCCCACATGAAATTTCATCAGGACCATTTGCTTTTCCTTTGTATAATTTACTTAACTCCTCCTGTATTTCTTTTTCGTATATCTGTATAGCTGGTAGTATGTGTGGGCATGCATGTTCCACATAATCCCTCTCAAAATTATTTTCTTCTGTAAAAAGTGATTGGAAATTCTTATTTAGTGCATCACAAAAATATCCTTCTCTTGTAAGTAGGTGATCCCCTCATCTGCAATGGATTGTATATTATCTTTTACTTTGGTTTTGCTTCGGATGTAGCCGTAAAATAGCTTCAGTTGATTGCTACATTTATTTACGATGTCCTCCTCAAACTGTTTTGGGGCTTTGCTCCTTATTCTTGTATAATCGTTTCTTTCCTGTTTATAGTTGTTATATGCCCTTTCACTAATTGTTTCTTCTGTATCTGTTCCTCAACAAATCTCATTTTTCTTTTGATTTTTTTATATTCTGTATTAAACCACTTTTTTTATTTTATTTTATGTCTCTTTGTGCTGTGGGATGTACTTTTGGACTCCAGTTTCATAAAGTTCACATAAGTTTCTATATATAACATTTTTAAATCTTGTCCTCTAAGTTCTTTTTCCCAATCTATTTCTAAGAAGTATTTCTTTAGGTCATGATAGTTGCCCTTTTTGTAGTTAAGGCTCTTTTTGTAACTTTCATTACTGTTAGGTATATCATATGCAATCCTGGAGTTGTAATTTAATACTGTGAGGTCACTTTTGCCGAATGGAGGGTGATGCATTATATTGTCAATATCATTTTCTTGTTTAGTAAATATAAGCTTTAGTATTGATGGTATGTCAAGTCCTCTTTTTCTAGTGCTTTCTTTTACATTTTGTGTTAGGAAATACTCCTGCACAAGGTCCAGGAGCTTTTGGTCCCAACAGCTTTCCTGGCATTTTACATCTAGAGTATTCCAATTTATATTTGTATTGAAATCTCCAGTTAGTATAATGCTTTCAGATTTTTCCTCCATTCTGTTAGTAATGCTCTTAAACTCTGAATTGTTTTCTCTGCCAGGTTTTCATATTCGCCTTTTTCCAAATGTTTGATCTGGGTGGCATGCATAAATCTGCCACAATTACTTTCCCTTCAGACATATTAATTTCTACTGCAATCATTTCTACCTGTGAGGGTACATCTGGTTCCATTTCCTTGACTTGCAGATTTTTCTTTGTTAATATTATAATTCCTCCTCCTTTTTTTAGTTCCAATCTCTTCTCCACATACCGTATTCCTCTAGTTTTAGTGTATCGTTCGATATCCTTGGTGTTCATATTATTTCACTTAGGCAAACAATATGTAGTTCCTTTTCTTTGATATAATCATTCATCTCTAGTATTTTAGATACCATTCCATCTACATTAGAGTACATCAACAAATCATCTTGTTTACATACTTGTCATGACTTGGGTCTACTACCTTTCTCCTTTGTATTCCCTCCTATTTATGTACCACTTTCGAACCTGCAATCCAATTACTTTGTAAAAAAATGTATTCTTCTCTTCCTCTGATCTTCCTCCATCTTTTATTCTTGCCTCCTCCCTCTTCTCTTTTAGTAATCCATGTTCCTCTTGAGTTAGTCATCTTTTTATCCACACATTTTGGAAGTCCTCTTTTTCCATAAGTTTGTTTTTTCAGTATTTTCCTCCACAGTGATTACACTCTGGAAGGTTACTTTCAGGGGGCCTTGATTTTTTCTCTCATATTTCTCTAGCCTTTTGTATTCCTCTATGTTTTTACTACAGATTTTCTCTGACACTTCCTTCAACATGTTCATTACATTTGGCATCTCCTCTTTGTCTCTCGAAATCTTGAAGTTTTATTTCTTCCACCTCTATACCAGTGATTACTATAGGTTTGTTGATTGCTGAATCTTTGACCAATTTTGGATTGGTTTGGATTATTTTCTTCACTTCCCTTTTAATGTTCTTTTCTTCAACTTTTGTTTCTAAGTCCTTTTTTACTTTCCCCATTTCAGCATATGTGGTTTCCACATCATTTTTGTAGCTTTGCATTGCTTCATTTACCTGGATTATCTTCTCCTCAGTATCACTGCTATGATCTCTTTGAGTGCATGCCTACCTGATTGTCTCTGTATCATTTCTGAACTCTTCCATAATACTCTCACGGTTGACAAGTGTACTTGCCATTTCACTAATCTTCCTTCTAAGTGTACCCACCTCAAATGATAATTCATCTATTGTTGTCTCTTTCTTATTAATCTCCTTTACTAAATTTTCATTTTCTTCCTTCTGCATGTGAAACTGCTTTTTAAATTCATCTATTTCACTCTGAATTGCCTTCTCTAATCTGTATACTCGTTCCAACAGCTTATTATGCGTCTCCATTTCCACAAGTTCCTTGTCCCTTTTCTTAACTTATTCCAAAGTTGATTTGCTAAAGATGGTGGTCAGCTTCTGGTACTAACAGAAAAGTTCTACTTACAGTCTTGCATATCTCTACATCGTAGACTAAACAGTCAACACTGAAACAACTGATTTGCTTGTTTTGGCATTACTGCCTACTTTGTTGTATTGTGTTATCGGAACAACACTTTTACTTAAACTTCCTCCTTTTTATTAGAACACTATTTAGTTGGACCTAGTACTGAGCTTGACTCATATAAAGATAATTAGGTATAGCCATGTGAGGGCTGAGATTGACCCTGTGTGGAGCGATGCCATGCATGTCCTCTCACTGTCGCGTCTTGTGTGTGTAAGTGTGTAATTCACCAGGCCAGTCAGGATCTCTTGATGGTCGTGATCGTCAGCTTTTGCCCTCCCGGAAGGGAGCTGAGAGCTCATATAGTCCGATCTAAGAGCAAGGCTGTGACCTTCACACACGCACACACCCGTCCCCTTGCTCAAGGGGGACAGTAACCTCCCACTTCGTCTGTGAAACTTTTCGCAACCTGAGCGAGGCGCGAACTCCTTTCCACCAGTTGGCAAGCGAGAACGTTACCACTGCACCATCGAGCGGTGTAATGTGTGTGTGTGAGCGAAGGCTTAACAGCCCGATTCCAGAGGCCCATCAGCCCTTTCATGTACTATGAATTTTCAAATACCATCCATTTCAGCACTAACACCCATCGTCCATACTGAATATATGCTAATAGTGGGGCAGATAAGCCAACCGATTGTGCATTTTATGACTAAAGCATGTGTCGTGTTTTCATGGGCACACCAGAGTTTAAAGTTGGGTGAAAAATAAGAGAAGCCTGGGTGATTTTGTATTTCTTTTCACTTAACACAACAGTAACATATTTACATATATACAGACTTCACTTTTCACTCTTAATTTCCTGGTGTGAGAAAAGTCTCTTCCTCAGCCTACAAAAGCATTTTTCCTGTTCCCTTGACACAGGGTAAACAGTCATAGTTTCCACACTAATCACAGTCAAGGGTGAGCACAGTCTCGGCAATCATCCAGCGTGAGCAAAGTCTAACAATTTCCAAGGTGAAATGAAGGCACTATGTTTTCCATGTCGAGAATCCCAAGTCACTCTCCGTCTCTTCAACTTTTAATCCTCATCTCACCTCATACTAGGATCCTCAACCAATCATGGATCAAATACCTCTCCCCACCAATCAGTTATTAGATAACCTGAACTTTACCATTAACCTGTCACTTCCCGAGCACTTTCGCACCTCCGACACCCCCCAGTCCCGAGCATTTTTGGAAAAAAAATTTTTTGGCTAAAACCTCCGCTTTTGGTTAGAAACATCGACAATTCATAGAGAAATTGCTCACCTGAGGTTTAAAATACTCGATACAGGTAGGAGTACCTCCATACCTTACAGGGTTTTCTATCAGGCTGGCTGCAAAGAAAACGAGTTCTATGGGAGGATAACTATTCCACACCACTCATAAATGGTATTTATTTATTTATTTGGTATGAATTTATATGTAATACGAGAGTATATTGGTTTTCAAACAGTAATATAGGCATTATAAGCATTGTTTCACTCACTAACTCGTCACCATTCCTGACCTTCTTTTGTCACATTACCTGATCATCATTTCTGACTGTTTCTTCCTCTAATGCTATGTAAACTTTGTCCTCCACATTGTCATCGATTGGGGAATCACTCTGGCCCTGAATGTCTTTATTGGCCAGGTCACTGGTAACAGGTGAATTGCTGTGTAAGGCATTGTCCCTGCTTGGCATCTTGTAGAGGAATAGAGGAAGGTGTCCCGTGTATACGTACGAAAAATCACTTGCGAAAACTGAAAATTGTGCAAATTAGGGACCTTCCAATTGCACGACGTACCAGTATATCGACGGGACTGGCAAATGCAAAATGTTGCAATGTACCCATGCATCGACAGGACGTCTCAGGTTAAAATATAATTTTATAAGTTCTCATACAAAATATATACTTCTGCTTCTTACAAGGAAATGCCATAACCATTTCCATAATATATATTATGGAAATAATTAACACTAGAGCAACTATGAATTAGTTCATATCTCGAACAATATCACGAGAAACAAAACGAGGCTTCAGACAAACCCCCATTAAACTTAGATGGCACTAGCAAATCTTTAGACCAATCTTATAAACAGGGTGTAGTTCCCAGATTAATGCACGAATGAACCCTTTGAGTCAATACAAGTTATCATCTCCAAAATAATGACCTACAGATACGTGATAAACAGTTCTTTAGTTGTGTGTGACATATCCTCCCACCAAATCTATTCAAAGTACTTTAATGCCACAATTTACGTATGACTAAGGAAATCTGCTAGCTTATTATCCATCCCATTTATTATTCTGACTTTGTAGGTGTAATTCTGCAAGAATAAAGTCCATCTCAAGAGTCTAGAATTTTCCTGTTTCTTCTTCTGTAAATATTCTAATGCTGAATTGTAAGTACATACCTCAAACTCTTTACCGAACAAGTACCTATCAAACTTACTGACTGCAAATACCATGGCTAAACATTCTCGTTCATATGCTGAGTATCTTGTCTCCCTTGGCTCAAGTTTTCGACCAGCAAATGCAACTGGTAGAAGACCATCCTTAAACTCTTGCAATAGTACTGCTCCGATAGCGTAGGCAGATGCATCTGTGTGAACTAGAAAAGGCAGATTAAAGTCTGGTGTTCTCAGCACAGGTTCATCTGTAATTCACCTTTTCAGTTCCTCGAACGCACACTCGCTCTCCTCATCCCACTTTATGTTGTTGGGCTGCTTCTTCTGTAACAGATTTGTTAATGGGGTTGTTATTTCTGACTACCGAGGAATAAATTTCTGGTATCAACCAATCAGTCCTAGAAATGATCTTAATTTCTTCTTAGTAGTAGGAAGAGGAAACTCGAGTACCCATTGCACAGTATGATTTAATTAAATCATGGTAATTCTTAAGGTTGCCCTGCATCTTCAGTGTTTTGGTGAGATTCTTTACTTGTCCTAAAGCCACTGAATATTTGGTAGACAATGAAAGACAGTTCACCTTCCACGGCAACTTCACCCAGTATATTCCTTCCTCATACTTTACACTTTCTAAATATGTTTGGTATGATAGTTTATCTTCTGGAGGGGGTTTACTAGCATTTATGCCTATAGTGTCAAGATCCCAGAGCTTATGCACAGGCACAGTATTTTCTTCAATCAATTTCTGTCGGAGATATTTCTGTGCACATTCCTGCTACTAAAGTAGTGTGCAGGCTGAGGGACTCCTCTGAATTTGTATTTGGTATTTTACCATAAATCAAATATCCTTCTGAACTTTTCGCCATGTTGATTTGTTGTTTTGTTGTGACTCCTGTTATGAAGTCTCCAAAGTAATTAGCTCCTATGATGATCTCGATGCCATCTACCTTGTCGCAGTAGAGATCTCTATCAGCCAAGTGGATACCAGAATCTCTCAACATCGCAGCAGTCTGGGTTAGACCTGGAACAGTAATGCAATTCGGCAAGTTCTCTACGACTACTGGTTCTATTCTTTTTAGTCTTTTACCAAGTCTTATCGTGGGTCTTACTATCTCATATTCTTCATATTCGTTAGATTTTAGGAATCCAGATAGAGCTAATCTGACTGTACCGTGTGTCTTCAGGTGAAGTTGTGATGAAAGATTCTTACATATGAAGGTACACTGAAAACCTTGATCAAAAAAGGCTCTCGTTACTTATTGTTTTCTTGATTCTATATTTCGACTGTTGCTGTAGGAAGTGCTGTAGACTTCTTCAATGTGTCAGTTTTCACAGACAGTATTGACTTGTGTTGCTGTTCCTTGTTTTGCTGCAGCTGATGGTTTTGCTGCAGCTGATGGTTTTGCTGCATGTTTCTTGAGGCATAATGCTGAATGATGTTTACCCTTACCACATTTCCTACAAGTAACTAGAACAGTTTCACAAGGACTTTCATCATGATTTTTGTTTACGCACCTGGGACATCTATTCAGTTCCTTTAATCTATCTCTTTTCTCCTTCAAAGTAACATTTTTCACTTTCAGTTGTTATATGTTGTTCTTGACAAAACAAACAAATGTACTTGATTTTGTGCCCCTTTGTTTCCACCTGGTAACTACCGATTGCATTCTCTGGCACATTTTTAATTGAGGCTGATGAGGTTTTCCCTTGTGGAGTGTAGCTTGAGGACCGATTTTCAGATTTTAATTTACTTTCTTTAGTGGAGCGTGCCCCTTGTAAGTTTTGTTTCTCTTTTGTTTTAGTCAAATGTTGGATCGAATCCTTGATGCACTGCTCAGCCTCTTCAATTGTGAAATAATGTTTCTGCAGCTTTGTAAATAACAGAGTTTCAACTTCAGAAGGCAGTTTTCGTAATAGTATCTCTTTTAGGAGCCAATTTGCCTCTTCAACATTGTTTACATACTGTTTAAGATTTCTTATTATTGACTGATATTCATTAAAGTATGTTGTTAATTCTGCTTGATTATAAGACGGAGGCTTCATATCCAATAATAGGTGGCATAAATGTTCTTTAATTCTATCTTTATCATCATATTTATCTACTAAAGCTTGTATTGCATCGGCATAACTAGCTCTAGAAATTTGGTAGCCCTCAATAAGGTCAGCTGCTGTACCTTTCAGACAAGATTTGAGATATGTCATTTTCTCCAAGTCATCCAAATCAGTACGGTCGTGAACTAATGACCTAAATGAATCCCAGAATGGAACTCATTCAAGTACATTTCCATCAAACGTGCCTAGCTTTAATTTTGGAAGCTTTGCTTTATTTGTCTGACTTTGATTACTTGTGGGTTTGTTTGCCTCTTTATGTTCCTCCAAAATGCGGACAAAGTTACTAATTTGATTTCCTATGTCCTGTTCATAATTTGAATGAACATCTGATTCTGAAGCAAATTCATTCTCTGTTTTCGTCTCAAGTTGTTCGGTCTCATACTGATCAAATAATTGTTGGTAGTTTCCAAATTTTGTTTAAAGATTTTGTAAGGCTAGATCTAATTTTTTTAATGTCAATTTCATCCTTTAAGACAATATCCCTACACTCATTCAAGGCCCGGGTGACGTGGCTTTTCTTTGCTGAAGCCGATGCTTTAGAGACAACCATTTTGAATTATTTATGGAACTTCAGGCTTTCATATGGTGTTCAATACATTTAGTAAATAAAGACCGTATGTATGACTTGGTTACATGGTCGAAATGAACCCCATCTCGAGTATGTCCATGCTTGAAAGGTTTAGCTCTTAAGTTGATGGTATGAATGCCTTTCCGTCTAAGTATTTTACATAAATTTCGATTTATGAACCTAGAAACTCTGTTATAGGTTTCAGGACTAACCATAAACCTATTCCCAGCTGCGTATTCTCGAGGCTCAATTAAGGTAATTACTACTTTATTATTAATCACTTGTAAATGATCAGCGATTTTCACGATATTATTTACAATCTCATATGGTTTGCAGTTATCAAAGATATCGTTCCCACCTAGAAATAGTATGGCGAGATCATGTGAATTTTCTCTCATACGTTGGAAGGAATTATGAGTCCAAAAATCCTTTAATTTTCCTCCTCGTACTGAACAGGTGAATAATTCGCAGTTTGCGGGTAATGTTGATAGAGTAGGGGTTTGAGAATGACCACCTACAACTACCCTAAAGTTCGGCATACTACCGTCTCTGCCTAAGTTTATCCCATCCGGTTCGAAGGACCATTAATTAATCTGTGGAAAATAGATAACGAGCCAGCCCACTGAGACTCGCACTTCGATAACCTCTATTTCAACCAGACCTCTGGGCTTGAATTATGTTATCTTGATATAGTTAATGTTTATATATTTATTCACTAAATGATGAAATAAAGAAAACAATTTCGCTTACCTATGGTTTGGATGGGATAAACTCGACAATTTGTTCTGGAAACGAGTAATTTCTCAATTACTAAATTGTATATTATATTATACTTAATTTCTCATTCATTTCCAGTCATAGTATTGCAGTTAAGAATAGCCAGTTTTAATGATAAAGTGATAATTACCTTGTATTATTTTGTAGTCCTATGAACCTACATATGGCCATAAATAGTTCTCTAGGTATTATTTTAACATAATTTTATAAAGGATGTCATATCCCTTACTAAGCCTAATTATAATTTACCAGAGGTGTAGTCAGTGTGAGAAGTTTATTATAAAGAGAAGTAAAATTTATGTCATGCTTCTACACCGTTTATTCTTGGACTGAATTCTGTTTTCTTTGCTTCCATAATTCCAGTTCCCAAACAATATTAATTTAATTATTTAGATTTAGTAAATAATTAAATCATAATAGTAAAATTATTTTTATTTTGATAATCATATTATATAAAATTATTGATTTAGTTAATTCATAATAATTTTTTGGGATTATTTATTATTTCCCATTTTCTTTTCTGACGTAGGAGTAGCATTTTTTTATATTGTGTACTATCCTCTCCTGTCAGTAAGAGTAACTAAACCTAATCCCATCACAATTTACTATGTACAAAAGGGAAATAATCTTGCAGTGCATAATCACGTCAGATAATTCTGATATATATATATATATATATATATATATATATATATATATATATATATATATATATATATATGGAGGGTTAGTGCCCCTCCCAATAAAAACAAACAACTCAGCGTCAATTGGCCACCCCTTATGGGATTATGGTGTTCAAGTAAAATATATATATATATATATATATATATATATATATATATATATATATATATATATATACTGTATATATATATATATATATATATATATATATATATATATATATATATATATATATATATATATACAGCACATCACATGACATGGCCTGTTTTTTACTTCTTTAACCCCTAAACTGCTGGGTTCTTTTGGCTTGAATTGCGTGTCCTGCGAGTATATTCGCGCTCCGACAGACTCTCTAAAAATATTTGCCAAAAATCAGTTATTAGTCCTAGAATATTAAAATAAAGTATGCCTATGGCACATACCTTCAGCTTTCTCCTGGGATGTTTGTTGAGCCTTCGTCGGGTACCATAGGACTTGTGGAGACTTCTGAAGTTGGGTAACGAAGTCTCCACTTTACACTTCCCGACAACCCGTAATATGATTACCACAGCCTGATATTATCACTAGAAACATTATTCTATGATATTTAAATAGTTTAGAATCCATACTCCAAAAAAAACACTGTGAAAGCAATGAAAATTACCAGCGCGTATGGCCTTCCCACTTGCGCTCGTTCACCGCTGGTGTTCTGTCATTTATTATTCATAAAAACACTCACACTTTATATTTCTATTATTATATAACACTTATATATATCTGCAGTCTTTATCCTTAAGTTTCCCTCAGTAATAGTAGTTTATTGTCACTGTAGGCAATCAATTTCTCTTTCAGTATAATACGTATAGAGAGACAGTGTTTCATTTTCACTGTCATAACTTCAAGTATATGTACTCATATTCTTATATAACTAATTATTTACATTTCTATTTATATTTTCTATTGTATTTCCAATATTTACACATCTATTTTACTTACACTATTAATGCACTGTCACTTGCAGTAACTTATAAAACTATATTACACTGTTCCATCATATTTACATCCATTGCTTTCACTTGCTATTTTCACATTATTTACACATTATTTACACATTTTTTACACATTTTTTACATTTTCCAATTGCACTTTTAGAACTGCTTCAGGCTGTGGTAATCAAAGAAGCAGGTAATGCAGAGGGGAACCTGGCACTCAGCGCACTGCCAAGAAGTGCGTTTGTGCTCAGGTGTGCGTCAGGTGGTATGTGCACACACCTGGCACCTGCAGATCGCAGCCTTCCTCTTGGTTGTGGCAGGCATTTGCATCAGTCTGTGCCGATCCATGTACGCCCTCTGCTCAAGTCTGTCGGGAAGTCTTACTGCATGCCGCCTTGGACCTGCTGATGTCATCCTACCATATCTTTCAAGGAGTTGCTGAACACAAGTCCTGGCGAACAACCTCAGCGAGAAGAACTTGAGTGGCTTTACCTTCATCTTGTACAGGATGAAGGCGTTCAGCATCGTCATGTCTATGAGATGCAGAAAAACTTTCCTGTATCAGCTAGTGTTCTTCCTGAGGCAGTCGATCTCTCCAATCATCATGTCGGACTTGTCCACCAGCCACATGTTGATATTATAGTCTATGACAGCATCAGGTTTCCTCACAGGCTTGCTTGTCCTACGGTCGACCTTCCCACTGTCTTTCATTTCCCCCTTGTGTACGGTGGTGACCATGTGCACGACCCTCTTGTCATGCCACCGTATTGCCAGCATCTTCTCAGACTTGCATAGGTGCACGTCTCCTCGCTGCGAGTTTCCTGCCTCTGGGAACTTGGGGAAGTGGGCATGATTGCTCTTCACAGTGCCACAGGAGCCGATGCTGTGCTCTGAAAGATATTTAGCAAGTTTTGGTGCTGTTTAATAATTGTCAGTATACAGCACATGATTCCCACCAAAATACCTTTCAAGCAACACTTTCACTACACAGCCTGAGAAGCCAAGGGGGTGTGTTTTGTTCAGATCGACAGTGCTGGGTGAATAGATGACGAAGTCAAGGATGTACCCCATCTTACAGTCGCACAGTACAAAGAACTTGATTCCAAAGCGATGGCATTTGCTTGGAATGTACTGTACAAACCTAAGACGTCCTCTGAACAAAACCAAGGATTCGTCCATGACAACATTCTGAAAGGGGTGGAAGAATGACATAAACTTATCCTTCATTCTGTTCAGAATCTCCCGGATCTTCCAGAGTGGGTCGGTTTGGGAAGGTACATCGTTGTTGGCGAAGTGAAGGTTTCCCATGATGTTCCGGAAGCGATCTCTGGCCATGTACTTACTGAAGGTGGGTGAGGGTAGTAAGGGGTCCATGGACCAGTATTCTTCCAACTCATGCTTCTTTGAGTGTGGCATGAGAAGCTTGAGGGTGAAGAACACATACAGCTCCTGCACTCCCAGCACAGTCCACCGTTGCATCTTCGCTGCACCTGTACCACTTGCAGGACGTTGTGATTCGTACCTGTTTGTCTCATCACATATGTGCTGCATCACTTCACTATCGAGGAAGGCCAAAAGGAAGTGCACACACTCAGCATCCTCGTCAAGAGTGAAGGCAGGCTGTATCCCTCAGGAACTCTCGTCAAAATTAAGATGTTCAGGGACAAAATCGGAACCTTCTGTCCACACGAAGGCGTCCAGGATTCCCTGTCGTGGCAGTGTAGGGTGCGTGAAGGTGGAGGGTGGCTGTGAGTCAGACTGGGCTGTTTCAAGGTCACTTGCACTGACCCTAGGTTGCCGTGTAGCACTAGCAGCCCTTACTCTACTTGCTACTCTACTTTTACATGTCAGGGATTTACCTCTTCCCCTACGGCCTGCCTTCACTGTAGGTGCTGGTGGCGACTCCGACGATGAAGACACAGGAGAAAATTTTGCTGAAGATGAGGAAGAAATTTGTGAAGTGGGGCTGGGGGATTTGGGAGGTGATTCACCTCGGGACTTATGGTGGGCTGGGTCACACAGGGCCAATGTTCCGGGGCTAACCCGCCGCCTTTTCACTCCCTTCCCAAATTCCTTCCCTTGCTGCACTAACGGCTCCTTTCCTTTGGAGCTAGGGATAACTTGGGACACTGAAGCACTCATACTAGTAGTTTCTGTCACGATTTCCTCCCCAGGCTCATCGCATTATTCACCCGAAGGATCATAGTCACTATCCATCATTATAGTTGATAATTCTGCCAGGTCACGTTCCACTGCTGAGTCACTTAGTCCTTTCCTGCTTCCCCCACGAATTTTTCTAGGGGTAGAGGTCACAGGGCCCTTTGCAATGGGTGCAGAAGAGGCGGAAATGGCGGGGCGTGGGTGCGACATGGTTTGACCTCAGAGGACGACAAGGAACTGAATGACACGGCGTATATGAGCAGGTAAGGGTTGACAATGACAACAGGGTGACAGCTGCTAACTTACATGCTAAGAAATGACTGGTAGGAAATCTCGATAATACATAAAAAAAATAGATAGTTCCAGGTGAATGTAAATATCACATAGGCTTCTCCCTTCTTTTCTTATATATATTTTTATTACGAGAATAGATTATATGACATATTCCAAAGGGGAAATTACTGTGGGAAATTAGTGAATGAGTGAACATGAGGTGTTGTCAGGTGATAATTAGCCTATTCCAGGTGTATAGCACTATCACTTACTTTTTTTCTTTTTGGTATATATTATTTTGTATAAGAAAAGGGCATAGGGCTTATTTCAATGGATGAAATCAGTGGAAAATTCTGAGGAAGCTTTGCTTAGTGCAGAGCGGCTGGGCAGGTGAGAGGAGAGGGTAATGGAGGTGAAGTAGGGAGGGGAGAGAGGGTAATGGAGGGAAGGTAGGGAGGGGAGTCAAGAACAGGGAAAAATGGCTAAATTGTCAACAATGGATGGGAGTACAGATGAGAGGAGTGCTGACTCTTGTTGGACATTAGCAGTACATGCTAAAAAATGATTGGTAGGAAATCTCGACAATACATAAAAAAATAAGTAGTTCCAGGTGAATGTAAATAACACTTAGGCTTCTCCCTTCCTGTCTTATATATATTTTTATTACGAGATTAGATTATACAGCATATTTCAAAGGGGAATTTACCATGGGAAATTAGCGAATGAGTGCACGTGAGGTGTTGTCAGGTGATAATTAGCCAATTTCAGGTGTATATTACTATCACTTACCTTATTTCTTTTTAGTATATATTATTTTGTATAAGATTAGGGCATAGGGCTTATTTCAATGGATGAAATCTTTGGAAAATTCTGGGGAAGATTTGCTTGGTGCAGAGCGGTTGGGCAGGCGACAGGAGAAGGTAATGGAGGGGAGGTAGGGAGGGGAGTGAGGAACGGGGAAAAATGGTTAAACTGTCAACAATGGATGGGAGTACAGATGAGATTTGGAGTGCTGACTAGTGTTGGACATTGGCAGTACTGATAGATGATACAAGCCACCACTTGTCAACCCGGGAGAATTCCAAAATAACATAGAATCACAAAAGTGATGACCCGCAGTATGATCCATTGCACCCGAGCATCACAAAAGTGACGCCCTGCAGTTAAGGGGTTAACGCCCATATGAGTTTAACCACTTATTTGCTGCGACAAGTGACCAGACTTTGTTACCTCTTGTAACTAAGCTAAATTCACGTTTCACACATACGAGGTGCTCAGAATCATGTTTATATATATATATATATTATATATATATATATATATATATATATATATATGTAACTCAGAAATAAATAAAGTCGGAAGTTATGCAAAATATTAACAGGAAATTATATATATATATATATACATATATATATAACTCAAATAAATAAAGTGGGAAGTTATGTGAAACATTATCAGGAAATTATATAATATCCATGAAGCAGCGACCAGTGAACTAGGCCACCTATCCTCTCAGATATCGCTACTCACTCATTGCACAGGCCAAATGATCCAACCCAAACTGGACTTCAAAATGCCTGTGAAATAAAGATATACCATCAACTGGCAGGTTAACAGGTGGATACAACCCTTACTGAACTTGGCAGCCGACGGTGTGGCTTCATCCCACAAGCAGAGTAAGAATGATGATTAAGGTTAAGGGTTTTTCTCTATTCATCCATGTCAGTGATCATATTTTCTGAATGCCTGCTGCGAATGAATCAGATGATGAAAAACTGGGCTGCAAAATATTCAATATATCACCTAGCCAACGTTTCATATGAAATAAAAACAACACAGTGGTTGGTTATTTTGGCCTTGTGATTTCTAGCACCTTAATTAAGCTCGTGACTCTTAGTGATAAAACTATTCGAAAATATTGTTCATTTTTTTCATGTGCGAGCTGGTGGTAGGCATTTGTTAATACATGCAGCTCACAATTGGGAGAACCTGATTTTTTTTTTTTTTTCAGCACTGTATTGGGGACCTGGACTTAACCCATCCCATCCCGACATTTTCTGGGCAGTGGTATGCCCCAGTCCCAAAATTTTTGGACCTTTTTTTTTTTTGGCTCAAACATCCACTTTTGGTGAGAAACATCGAAAATTCATAGAGAAATCACTCACCTGAGGTTTAAAATACTCGATACAGGTAGGAATACCTCCTTACCTTACAGGGTTTTCTATCAGGCTGGCTGCAAAGAAAACGAGCTCTATGGGAGGGTAACTATTCCAGACCACTCATAAACGGTATTTATTTATTTATTTGGTACGAATTTATATGTAGTATGAGAGTATATGGGTTTTCAAACGGTAATCTAGGCATTATAAGCATTGTTTCACTCACTAACTCATCAAAATTCCTGACCTTTTTTTGCCACATTACCTGATCATCATTTCTGACTGTTTCTTCCTCTAATGCTATGTAAACTTTGTCCTCCACATTGTCATTGACTGGGGGATCACTCTGGCCCTGAATGTCTTTACTGACCAGGTCACTGGTAACAGGTGAATTGCCGAGACAATGGCGTGCAGGGGGGGGGGAGAGGTTATGCGGTGTAAGGCATTGTCCCTGCTTGGCATCTTGTAGAGGAATAGAGGAAGGTGTCCCGTGTATACGTGCCAAAAATCACTCGCGAAAATTGAAAATTGTGCAAATTAGGGACCTTGCAATGTTGCCGCATTACTTTATGTCTCCGGGATATGAGTGCACATCATGTGAAGACGTGAATTCACGTCTCCGGGACGGGGCGGGTTAAACTGATACTGCGGGTCATATCCTGTGGGAAAACTGAGACAGGGGTAAAAGTGGTCTGCCTTAACCGTCCTCGAGCTGTTAATAGACAGATCTAAAGCTAGTATTCTGGAAGCTCCCTAACATCTCTTCTTATCAATTTGATTATGGATAATGGTGGTTAATATATTTCTGCGTTATTTATGCCGAGTATTACGAAACTGGATGCATTTATGTAACAACAAAGGACAGTAAGATTCAGCAAATAAAATAAATCGCCTAGGGAAAGGTGTTAACCCCTTAACCATGGGACGTCACTCGTGACGCTTGGGAGCAAGGGATCATACCACGGGGTGTCACTTTAGTGATTTGTGTCATTTTGAATTCGCTCGGGCTTTCAAGTGGTGGCTTGTATCATCTATCAGTACTGCCAATGTCCAACACTAGTCAGCACTCCTAATCTCATCTGTACTCCCATCCATTGTTGACAATTTAACCATTTCTCCCTGTTCTTGACTCCCCTCCCTACCTCCCCTCCATTACCCTCTCCTCTTGGCTGCCCGGCCGCACTGCGCTAAGTAAATCTTCCCTGGAATTTTCCAGATTTCATCCATTGAAATAAGCCCTATGCCCTATTCTTATACAAAATAATATATACAAAAAAGAAATAAGGTAAGTGATAGTGCCATACACCTGGAATTGGCTAATTATCAACTGACAACACCTCACGTGCACTCGTTCGCTTATTTTCCCTGTTTATTTCCCCTTGAAATATGCTGTATAATCTATTCTCGTAATATAAACATATATAAGACAGGAAGGGAGAAGCCTTAGTGATATTTACATTCACCTGGAACTACCTAATTTATTATGTATTGTCTAGATTTCCTGCCAATCATTTCATAGCGCTGATATTAGTAGCTGTCACCACGCTGACATTGGCAGCCTTTCACTGCCCCTAGGGCACCACAGCATTCAGTTTACTGTCGTCTTTCAAAGTGAAACCACGTCGGATTCTCGCCTGTCCGATTCCGTCCCTTTTTAGCCCCACGCAAAGGGCCCTGTGACCTCTACCCCTACTAAACCGTGTGGAAAGGGGTAAAGTGCTAAGTGACTGCTGTGGAACGTGAACTGGCTAATTAATCAGTGAAAGTGATGGTCAGTGACTACGATCTTTCTGGTGACTAAAACAGTACAAGTGGAAATGTAAATAATGTGTAAATAATGTGTAAACAGCAAGTGAAAGCAATGAATGTAAATATAACTGAACAGTGGAAAATAGTTTTATAAGTTACTGCAAGTGACAGTGCATAACACGTGTAAATAAAATAGAAATGTAAATAATGTAAATAAAATAGAGAATGTAACTAGAAATGTAAATGAGCAGTTATATATGAATACGAGTATATATACTAGGAGTAATGAAAGTGAAAGTTTCACTCTGGCATGTATGAATACTATGAGTTATGAAAGTGAAAATGAAGGTGACAGACTCGCTCTCAACGCTAGTATACCGGACGAGAAAGTGAATGCTACGTATTTTACTGAAAGAGAAATTGAATGCATACAGTGACAGTAAACTACTATTACTGAGGGAAACTTATGGATAAAGACTGCAGATATATATAAGTGTTATATAGTAATAGAAATATAAAGTGTGAGTGTTTTTATGAATAATAAATGACAGAATACCAGCAGCGAACGAGCACAAGTGGGAAGTCGGTACGCGCTCGTAATTTTAATTGCTTTCACAGTGGGTTTTTTTTTTTTGGAGTATGGATTCCAAACTATTAGAAAATCATAGAATAGATTTTCTAGTGATAATATCAGGCTGTGGTAATCATATTACGGGGTGTCGGGAAGTGTAAAGTGAAGACTTCATTACCCAACTTCAGAAGTCAACACAAGTCCTATGGTCCATGACGAACGCTAAACAAACATCCCAGGAGAAAGCTAAGGGTATGTGCCATAGGCGTATAAAATTATAATATTCTAGGACTAATAACTGATTTTTGGCAAATATTTTTACAAAGTCTGTCGGAGTGCAAATCTCCCCGTAGGACACGCAAGGAGCGCCAAAACAACCCCGCGGTTCAGGTGTTAAGGAGCTGCCTCAGCCGACGAGATGCGGCCTAATTCCCTTAAACATTTCATCACGGTACAGTCTTGAATTAGTTTTCCTGCTTGCAGTTAATATTATTTTGAATGAGACCACTAGTAGAGGTGAAGTTAATGAAGACTATAATTCATTCTCCCAGGGTCACATTCTTGTCAGGTTAGGAAGCTCTCTAACACCAGTTCCTTAGCGATTTATTACCTTGCCCAGCCAGAGTCTGGCGAGGTATTGTTTTTGGTCGAGTTTCTCTGTTCGTTTCTTTGTTTCATTGTTCGTTAGCATCATTACGGAAAAACGGTTGATTGAAATTACATGAAACTTTCAGGATATGTGGGTACTAGTCTCAAAAGAAAGTAACTAACTTTTGGAGGTAACAGAGTGACCTGGAAAGGACAAAATCAAGGCCCAGGATTGTCAGAGGACTATAATTGAGACCGGATGACGATAGAGATATGTACTATTATAAGCATACAGGAAATCGTATATGGGCTTTCATTTCGCACCAAGATTTTTGATCTGGAGTGAACTTGAAAGGTCAAGCTCACGGTCAATGATATTCAGGGGGCTATAACTTGAAACTGGTCGCAGATAGATATTTGCTATTACTTCTGCCTATCAGAATTCTTTCATTCCCCGAACTGCATCTCTCTGGAATTCGCTTCCCCAGAGTTGTTTCCCTCCAAATTTCAACCTACAGCTGTTCAAGTCTAACTGTTACAGATATTTTATGAACGGAGGATGCCAGTAATCTGGTGTATGGATTGTTTTTTTTTTTTTTTACTCATTTGTTTTTCCTTCCTCCCTTCTGTTATTAAAAAAAAAAAAAAGTATAGAAAGTCCTACATGGGCTTTTAATTGGTACCATGACCTTTGACCTTAAGTGGCAATGAAAGGTCAAACTCAAGGTCACGGTTATTCATGGGGCTACAACTCGAAACTGGTTGAAGATAGAGAAATATTTACTATTATCAACATACATGAGGTCCCACATTGGTCTTTAATTTGTACCATGACCTTTGATATTAAGTGACACTGAAAGGTCAAACTCAAGCTCACGGATATTTAAGGGGCTATAGCTGGAAACTTGTTGAAGATTGGGATATTTACTACTAGCAAGATATAGGAAGTCTCCTATGGGCTTTCCTTTGGCACCATGACTAGGTTGGTCTAAAAAAATGAAATTCAAGCTAGAAATCAGGTCACCGTCTCAGTTTGTTAGACCTACCAATTGAATAACAATTCTAGAGGTATTTTAAGAAAGTGCTCACTGAGTCTTAAATATTGCACAAAATCGCAAAGCTAGCTACAATCTACTGAAAGGGATATACTCATACATTCATAAAAGTTGTCATCATAATTGCAGTATTAGTTGTCTTGAATGTTTGATATCTGCGATGCATCAGCAACATCTGATGTATATGTGTCACCCCTCTGGTGAATGTATTCAAAATTGTACCCAAGGCATACTTCACAATAGAGTCTTGTGTTGAAAGATGCCATAACTAACAGGACAGAGTGACTGATCTGTTGTTAGTGAGTATGAAGATCGCTGCAGTAATATTAAAAATGACACTGGGCAATTCCTAAGCACATCAGAAATGACATCAACTCGTCTGAAAAGTGACATTTTCTTGATTGGTCTTAATAACTTTTTACTGCTACGGCTGAAGCAACTTCCCACAATTAAACAAGTACTGCAAAGGTTCCACTATCACTTGCAGGAAGTAAAGTCTGTCAGAAATGACAGCTGAGGAGTTGTTTGTCCTTTGGCATGAAGCTGCCATTCCTATTATCCTTGAAAAACATGTAATTGAGAAATTAGAAAAATTCTATACCACCTGGTGGCTGCAGAAGAAAAACAGGAAAAGATGTTCTGAAACATCTGGGAGTATGCTACAACTTTAGATTCTCTGTTTGACATTGCTCATTCTTATGCACTAACTATGATTAGGATCAAAGGAGATAAAGAATTCCTCACTGATCAAAGACATGACCGGAAAATGTACATGAGTGCTGAAGACAAAGAACTGACCAAAGAGAAAGAAAGAACCCCAAAGCGGAAAAATGATGAAGAAAAGCGTCAAGAAAAGGCTATTGCTGCAGCCACCTCAGCAGCAAACAGTGTTTGCATGACTGATGAAACTGACAGCTCAGATGATACAAATGGTTCAGATGTTGATTTTGCACCTACCCGTTCTTCAGAACTGGCGATTAAGTGTCAGGATGCAAAACCAAAGAACCATCAAATTGCAGCATCCCAGCTATATATCAAACATGTGACAGAAGCTTCGGGCAGAAACAAAACATCTGACCGAGAGGTTGTTCGTTTAATGGCTCCACTTCCGGCTGCTCTTGGCCATGATTCTTCTTCTCTTCCCACTTCCCGTAGCACCATCCACAGAGTCAGAAAGAAAGCAAGATCATGCAGAATTAGGAAGAGCAAAGTTTGTGCCGGAATATCCCCAAGTCATACACTAAGATGGCAAAATTCTGCCTCAAACTGCTGCAACAGGAAAAGTTGACCACCTGCCAGTGCTGGGGTCTGGAGATAGAATAGATAAGCTTCTTTGTGTACCAAAGACATCCTCTGGCAAGGCAGAGTATGAAGCCAAAGCTCCTCATGATCTTTGGTGCAGTGGAACCTGGTAGACAACGTGCAGGCAATGAGCTTTGGCACTATCTATCTATCTATTGCCAAATGCCTTAATCCTTTATATGGGGTGGCCACAAACAAATCGCCTCCACGTTACTCTGTCCCCCGCCATTTCACTGCCCTGCTCCCAGTTCACACACCCCACTCTCATATACCTCTCCACTCCATCCCTCCATCTCATCCTTGGCCTTTCCCTCCCTCTCTCCACCTCCACCTCACTCACATACACTCTTCTTGTCAGTCTCTCATTCTCCATCCTCTCCACATGGCCAAACCACCTCATTGTGTTTCTCCTAACGCTTCCTCTCACATCCGCATCAACACCACAACGCTCCTTCACATCCTCATTTGTCAGTCTGTCTCTCCATGTGACTCCACAGGCTCCTCTCAAAATAACTCATTCCACTGCTGTCACTCTTGACTTGTGTCCCTTCAACAAGGTCCAAGCTTCACCTTCATACGTTAGAGTTGGTATCACAATACTGTCATGTAATAACTTTTTCACATCCATGCTCACTTCCCTGTTTCTTATCATTGCCTTCAAGGAACCAACAACCTTTCTTCCTTGTTGTACCCTTTCAAGCACTTCACCCTCTAAACTTCCATCCTTACTCATCACACTACCCTAGTACTTAAACGTACTCACATTTTCCATTTCCTCCTCAACCAACCTCACTGTATATTCACTGGCTTCACATCTCTCGAAGACCATAACTTTACTCTTCCCTACATTCACCTTTAGATTCCGTTTCTTACACAATCTCCTAGACTCATCCACCAAGCATTGCAGCTCCCCTTAGTCTTCACTTAACAATACGGTATCATCTGCAAACAACAGTACAGTTAGTTTCCAGACACTGCCCTCTCTCATTAGGGCCACTCCAGTATCCACTGCCTACCTTGTATCTCTTTTATAACCCCATCCTTATACAGACTGAATAACCATGGAGACATGACACATCCCTGTTTCCACTCAACCTTCAAACAGAAAAACTCAACCAGTTCACCATCCACACGCACTGCAGCCTTAGCACCCTCATACATATTCTTCACAGCATTCAACAACTTCCCATCTACTCCATATGTTCTTAATACTTTTCACAATCCTTGTCTATCCACCCTGTCATATGCTTTCTCGAAATCCATGAAGGCCGCATACAACCTCTTTCCTTTTTCTAAAAACGTTTCCACTAAAGTCTTAAGAATGAATATCTGATCTAAACAACCTCTTCCCTTCCTAAAGCCTCCCTGTTCTTTTCCAACTAATTCCTCTGTTATTTCCCTAACTCTGCCAATAAGACTCCTACATTATACTTTTCCTGTTACATTAAGAAGACAAATACCCCTGTGATTACCACACACTTCTTTTTCCCCTTTCCTTTTGTTCAAGCTAATAATTAGACGACTTCCAATCCTCCAGGACTCTACCTTCATCCCAGGCCAATCTGCACATCTTCAACATCCATTCTACTACTATCTTTCCCCCATGCTTCAGCATTTCACTACACACTCCATCAATTCCTGGGGCTTTCCCCATTTTGACTTTCTTCATTGCTTCCACAACTTCCATTCTACTGATTTCTTCCTGTCTTCTCACCCCCCTCCTTCTCCCAGCCATTCCCCAGCCACTTACACTTGCATTACATTCATTCTGTATGTTCAACAATTCATTAAAGTGTTCTCTCCCTCTGCTCACTTTTTCTCCCTTCTCAACTAGTTATCTACCATTTTTATCTTTCACTCCCATACTAACTTCATTGCTACCCTGTCTGACTCTCTTTACCTCTTTCCAGAACATTTTCTTACATTCCCTCCACTTGACACTCAAATTCCTTCCAAAATTCTCATCCACTCTCTTCTTACTCTCTCTTACTAATCTTTTCACCTCTCTCTTCCTCTCTACATATAACTCTCTCTTTCGTCTCTCAACTTCTTCCACGTCCCAATTTCTCATCCATTCATTATATGTTTTTTTTCTTTTGTTCCAAAGCCTGTTTCATCTCTTCATTCCACCATGGTGTTCCTTGTGCTCCCTTTCATCTCTTCACCCGACACACCACCTGAAATGCTGCACATATTTCTTCTGTGAATATCTTGCACACGCCTTCCAAGTCCCCTATCTGCTCCAATTCATATTTACCCAATCGTTCCTCCACTTCTCTCTTATATTATGCCTTTTCCTCATCTTCTTGTAACCTTTCCACTCTTCTTGCATCTGCTCCTTCCTCCCGTCCTTCCCTTCATCTGTTTCTCCATTTAACTTGGACCTTGATTCTGACCACCACCAAGTGGTGGTCAGAATGTCCACTCCTCCAACCTGTATAATTATGCTCTTGCATCCATTACACATCTTCGCATCCTTTCATTCACACATACATAATCAGTCATTGCCTTCCTTTCATTCAGTTCACCATCCACCTTTCTCATCACTCGCCATATATACCTGTGGATCATTTTGTGCCTGAAGAGGGTATTGACTATCACCAACCCTCTCCCGGCACAAATGTCCACTACAGCACTGCCATTCTCATCTATCTCAATAGGAACACTCCACTCATCAGCCTCTCCATTCACCTTCACATTCCCTACTTTACCATTCATATCACCAATCAAAAACACTCTCCCATTCCTTTCAAACCCTTCCATGCACACTCCCACATTTGTCCAGAACTCTTCTCTCACTCTGCTTCCATGAGCTTGCATTGGTGCATACATGCACACAATTGCCCACATTTGTAGTCCAACTTTCAGTCTTACCCACACAATCCTTGAACCAACTGATCCATACTCTCTTATATTCTCCTTCCATCTGTTACTCACAACAAGACACACTCCATCTTCTGCCCTCTCATGCTCACCTACTCCTGCACATATACCCCATCCATATTCCCATTCTCTTACACTCTCACCTCTCCATTTAGTTTCAGTTAATCCACGTACATCCAATTTCGCAACCTGAAGTACCTGGACAATCTCTCTCTCTTTCACATCATTTGCACCCCTTACATTCCACGTCGCCGTATCATGTCCTCTGTTCGGTCCATAGTCATCATATTTTGGTCAATCCTGGTCCGAGGCTTCTTGTTCGTATTTTTAGTTAGTTGTTTTCCGGGGAGGGGCAGTAACCCTCCGCCAACCCACTATCTGTCACGTAGGGAGCACGTGTCGATTGGTTATAGGGTTACCAACCAGCATTGTAATGATTCCTGGTTTACAGGAAATCATTTGGGCTGCCACTCGATTTAGAGCTACCCTAAAACCAGGGTACCACAACACCGAGTGGGTGGATGATGGGCACCTCCATCTACCACACCACATCTTTAAGTACTGGTCGAATCAATGGAATATGCCTCGTCTTAAGAATATGTTTGACAGAGAACAACAATGGTTTGCCTGTTGCCATCGTGTTACAGAACTGGTTCTTGCAAAAGCATTTTCCTTATGCTTTGGACCATGAGGCTCACCAGATATTCCTCGATTCAAAAGGTTCAATTCTTGTTGGCCGACTCTCACCATTAAAAAATTTGAGGCCTTGGAGCTAAATAATGGAGTTGACAGCTTTGTGAAATCAGCGGTAGCTGTTCTCAAAGACGTGACTGGTCAGGAATTGCTCATCAGGGATGATTACCAAGAACTGGCTGAACTGCCGATGATTGTGCTGGGAAGTCCACCTGATCAAATTCATTGGTGAACACCAGGGCCTGTCCACTGTGCAAGGTGGATGGCTAAGATGCTTTGCGCCATCAAAATATATTTCTTTCGTAATCAGCAAGACGTCTTTCATCTGACAAAGAAAGAACATCATCTTCACCCGTTTGTACAGTTCGGTGCAATCATTTACACTAGAGCATGGACAGAAGCCCCGTTTGCAGCTGAGGCACCTGCTGGAGATTTGGCATTCTGGCCTGATCTTGACAAATACAAAGCCATTGATGGTGAGGTTGCCGCTGCTGTAATGAAAGTCCTGGAGCACCAATTGTGGTACCCATAAGATGTGCTTGTGGGCCTCGCACTTTTCTCTGACAGAGTTCCGGCATCAGAGAAAGCCAAGAAAATGAAAGCTATGAGCAGAAAACCTGGAATACGCCATGTGTGAGGTGATCTGACCACTCTAGCAAAAGAAACAAGTTTGGGAGATTTAGCAAGCAAGCGGACCATGAACATTTTACGTCACCTGAAAATTGTAGAGTCATTTCTTATGCTTCCGCCAGATTCATGGAACACAAACGAGGATCATCTGCAGGGAAAAGAGCGAATAAGAAAGCTGAGGGTGGTGAATGACACTGCTGAGCGTGCTGTAAAGATGTTTGAAGAATATAACTGTCCTGTTACCAATAATGAGGAAGAAAAGCAGTTTCTTCTGCAAGTTGTTGAAGCAAACTGGAAAGCTATTCTCACTCAAACTACAAAGGTGTCTGTTATTACTGCTGTTATGAAATATTGACTGGTATTAAGAATTCTGGTTTGATAAGTGTACGAAACTTCTGCTCATTGAAATTTGTATTATTGATTTTATTATTCCCTATGATACTGTTGTATTTTCATTGTAATTTTTGTATTATTGGAGTAAACATCTATCTCACCCACATCACGTTTGTTAATAATACATGGCACCATAATTCTGTGCGTGACAGAAATAAATGGAGAGAAATTGTGAATGAATAAGTGATGACGCAGCCCTGAGGGGATATTCTCCCGCATTTGGTCTGAGCAGCTAGTCAGGTCAGGTGCGGGTAAGGGGATGGGTCTGTTATGATGTGGCAGGGGTAAACCAGTTCTGCTGTCGGGCCCTGCTGCGGATGTCACTGATTGCATTGCCCAGTTGACCCTTGTGCGGTGTGGTGCGGTGAGGATCTGTCCGTTCTCCCCTTTGGGGCTAAGATGCGAATGAATGTGTTTGAATGGATGAGTAAATGGAGAGTGAGTCGTCCTGTCTCGGCTACCTCCCTTTCCTTGGGGGAAGCAGCCTAGGTATATAGATAGATAGATAGATAATTCTGATATTGTTTGGCTTTTGAGCACTGCCTTCTAGATGCAGTAGGAAACTAAAATTTTGGCAATATTATACCAATGACAAACCTAACAAAATGAGGGGGTACCTTGACTTGTATCATGAAGTTAATTTTCTACCATATACATGTGGACCACCTTAACCATGACATTTGACCCTGAGCGACCTTGAAAGGTCAAACGCAAGATCACGGATTTTCAAAGGGTTATAACTTGAAAATGGTTGAAAATAAAATAATTGCTGTCGGGCAAGGTTTATTATGCCTGGCACCTCATGTCTTTGGACATGGCTGGATAATATCAAATTGTATGTAATTTATACTGTGAATGATAGTATTTTAATCAATTTAATAAACAAAAGAGGATAGTAAGGAGTATCCTGATAAGCAAAGTTAATCACCAAAGAAGAGCTGTTAGTGCGAATCCTTAACCGACGAGAATACAGACACAAATCCGACAACATTATCTTACCGCGAAAAAGTTATCTGGCGTTGAGAAAAAAATATAATGGTAGTTGATAAGAAAACACAGGAACTTTGGTTTTCCAGATATAAGAATGAATATCTGTCATAATATGATCTTGAAATTTCCAGGCGATTTTATTGAGGTTGGGTGAAAACAACAATTTAAAACTTAACTAGGGTGGTCAGATGAATCTTTCATGAAATTTTTGAAAATGAAAAATTCTTCCTTAGTTTAATATTATTTTCTGGAGGTAACAATAAACTTATGACACCTTCGTAGTAACCAGGTTAATAATCTAGACGGTTTTACGCAGCTTGTAATAGCCTAGATGTGACCTTCATTAAACACTTCAATAAATGTTCTTCGTACTTTCAGTAAGATAGTTTAATGATTGCCTGATGAATCTGTAAAAGACTTAATCGGATTGGTTAACCCTGTCCCTCATGTTACGTCTTCTTTACGTTATTACTAACACAGCCCGGTTCTTGGAAAGGATGCTTGTGCTATGGGGAGGGATGGGGGAATCCTCTCGCATGTTCAGACACCCACACTCCTTTGTAAGTTTTATTGTTCAGTGTTTTTAGTGTCTTTATATGTTTTACGTTATCGTATCGTCTGTTTCACTGCAGGCCGGTACAACATCAGTTGAGCCGCCATTTTTATTTATGTTCTTCAATCAATCACTCATTCCTAACAGCACCAGACGATTTCATTACGTATTGGGAGTGGTTTCACAAACAATCTTGACTGGTTATACCATAAAAAACGCCATAACAATTTGAAATAATAAGTTGAAACTAAATTAATAGGATGGAACACAAATACACTGAAAGGGCATCATCAGACGGAAAATATACACAATGTTTTATGGCAGATCTGCCCGCATTGTAGATGCATAAAGTTGTTCATCATCATCATCATCATCATCATCATCATCATCATCATCATGAACAATAGCTCTTATCCCTCCGTACGATATGGTGTGCTTAGGATCCAGAGATCTATATATATAGTAAATATATATATATATATATATATATATATATATATATACCTAGGCTGCTTCCCCCAAGAAAAGGGAGGTAGCCGAGACAGGACGACACACTCCCCATTTACTCATCCATTCATTCGCATCTTAGCCCCAAAGGGGAGAATAGACAGATCCTCACCGCACCACACCGCACAAGGGTCAACTGCTGAATGCAGTCAGTGACAACCGCTGCAGGGTCCGACGGGAGAGCTGGTTTACCCCTGCCACATCATAACAGACCTATCCCCTTACCCGCATCTGACCTGACGCTGATCAGACCAAATGCGTGAGAATATCCCCTCAGGGCTGCGTCATCATTTATTCATTCACAGTTTCTCTCCATTTATTTCTGTCACGCACAGCCACTCTTCCTTGTTCAACAGACATCCCTCTCGCTTCAAGCGCTCTCTTCACACTGTCCTTCCATCCTATTCGTGGTCTTTCTCTCAGCCTTACACCTCTCACATCAGATCTAGTTATCTTTTTCACCAATCGCTCACTATCCATTCTCTCCATATGCCGAAACCATCGCAACACCCTCTGATCAACTCCACCAGCCATCACCCGAACAACTCCAGTTCTCCTTCTCACTTCATCATTTCGCACTCGATCCATACGAGTCACTCCACACATACTCCTCAGACACCTCATCTCCATTACATTCAAACTTTTCCTCTCTGCTACACCCATATTCCAAGTTTCAGCCCCATATAACGCAGTCGGTACCACAACACCCTCATACAGCCTTCTCTTTACATCCATTCTAAGCGGACGACATCTAAACACTTTTTTCATTCCTCCCAGCACCTTTCCTACTTACTTTATTGTAAACTTCACTTCTGTATATATATATATATATATATATATATATATATATATATATATATATATATATACACACACACACACACACACACACACATATATATATATATATATATATATATATATATATATATATATATATATATATATATATATAATGGGAATAAACTAACTAGAATATGCTCAGTTAAATGGGCCTCATTCACATTCACTCACGATTCAAAATTTTGCAATCATGACTCCATCTCAGAGATATTAACATCCACATACGTCCCTCTTCAACCAAGACACACTCCTCACCTGATGGCTCAGGAATGTCGAAGTTCGCGAATTCGTCTGGGTCGTCCTCCAAGACTGACTCCATTTAACTACTGCAAACAGTGTAAGTAGGCTATTATATACACCGATTAGTTGTGATGCTCATCGTTCCATGTTTATTTGCTATCTAGCCCATATATATATATTTTTTATTCACTTTGAAGTTCAACTTCATATTATTTTTAAATCTGACTCTCTCAGTTGTGCCGCAAGCTCATATTTCAGGTATATATTATATCAGTCAATCAGTAATTTAATTTTAAACCCAAATCTGTTAACCTTTTATTGCCTGAATGTAAAAAGGTTCCTAAACCACAAGGTAGAAAATAGTCAGAGTATCTCACACTATTCACACATGAAACACCAAAGGAAACTCAGAAGTATAACGATGCATTTATTTACAAATTAATCAAATATACTGAAATAACAAATAACATCATCAATAATTAAACCCTTTTGACACGTCCCCCTGGTCTAATAAGTCGTCATTAATGAATTAATAAAATAAAGTAAGTAGTGATTAAACTCCCTCTGAAGCTAGGCAGAAGTGAGGATACTGCGTATGGCAGCATATAACTCCGGGAACAGTGGAGAAGTGGTATGCTTGCCACTCAACACTGCTAGAGGGCAGCATGGGAACGACCTGGGTGAACTTTTGAATGGTGGGTAGAATGGATACCTCACCGGTCCGGCCCCCGGCAGGTGTAGGATCCTTAATCCCCCCAGACTGATACGAATTAATAACAAAATAACAATTTCACATATGGTTCTCCTGGAAATTGAACCAAGGGCCTACACAGCAAGCAAAAAGCTAAGTACAAAAAGAACTCATAAAGTTCATTATGTAAGTCTTGTGATATAAATCAATGCTTAATGTCAATGATATAAATCCAATCAATAATATGAACACAGTACGTGGAGATATATATAAGTAAAAGTTCTTAAAAATCTAGAGCAAAATTCACTGACATTTAACCGAGTTTCATATAGAAGACAAAACCAAAACAAATATAAGAATTATTAATTTTACCTTAATCCCGTTGATCTGCTGTATGATGGTAGAGTGAATTGAGAGTTTATTGTTTGTTTCTTGAATTAATGGCTATCGGCCATATGTGGTCATTAAGCCAAAAAGTCTATATACAAGACAAATACACATACAGAACAAACAAATACACAAAAAACACTGAAATACACTAAAGGTACAAGTCCTCAAATATACAAAAGATGCCCAAATACAAAAAGATAGCTAAACAATAGGACACCCGTATAGTCAACTCAAAAATACGGCTATGGACGGCTTAGTCACACGGGAGGCAGTGGTATGAGGCTGATGTCCGAAGGCTGGTTAGACCTCAGAAGAAGCAGAAGAGCTGGAGCCTGAGTTGGAGGCAGAGTCTGTGCCACTGAGGTGTGAAAGTACAATCCCGAGGGTATAGGACAGGATTCGAACCTCCTCGGGGTCGGTGACAGCCTGAACGGACCCCTGGCGCAACTCTCTGAAGGAAAACAAAGCCTGCTGGTAGTCCCCCTTATTGAACTCCATGGGTGTGGAGGAAAAAGACTCGGGGATGATGATGGCAGGGAGCCCATTGGCCTGGAAGATGGCAGGCAGGCGCTTGGCAAATACTGCCAAATCTCACCCTGAGAAGGCCTTGGGAACCTCCACACACATAGTAACGATGGTGGAGGCAGAGGAGGCAAGGAAGGAGACAGAAGGCACAGCTGGAGGCTGGCGCTGGCGCCGACAACGGGAAAGGGCATGTGGAGAGCCCCACACCACCTGGCCTGCAGGGCCAGTAACAAAGGCAGCTGCAGGACCCTTGGCCCGCTCCACCACGAACTCCACCACCTCGTCAGCAGCAAATGAAGGCACAGGACGGGCTGGGTTAGGGGTCACAATGGAGGAGCGGTGGATAAAACGTCGTCCCCTGTGTCCCGACGAGTCAGGAAGCCGTACCCCTTCCTGACATGGTACCACCACACTTGTCCCACCACCTTACACCCCATGCCTCCGTGTTCTACATCCTTGGCTAGCTTTAGGTTCTTTGTACAAGCCATGGTCCTCCTCCAAGGTTATCCAAATTGAGAGGGTCAAAAGCGCCCTTATATAGCCTTTAATCAATTCGAAAATACTCGTGAGATACATAACAAAGCTAAGTTTATGAAGCAAATGAAACAGTATGTGAACAAATGAAACAACAGGAATTTCAAAGATAATGAGACGAGACTAAAATAAAGGTTTATGAAGCTTCAATTACAGACTAAATATTATTGAAAAATTATAAAACGAAGTACTGCAACTGTAAAGACTTTCAAATGAAACACACTGAACCTTACCAAATTAGGGTGAATATAATGGTCAGGAATAACATACATACATACAAATATTACAATAATTACTAGGCTATTTTTCTTGGCCCTTACACTGAACGTGCCGTACATAGTGCTTGGGAGGGATGGTTCTTAGCCTACCTTCCTTCGCCTACCAGCTCAGAGTTGATAAGCTCATTTCTTCAAAAGACAGTGATCTGCACGTAACACAGTGACCCTCAAGGAGTGGAGTATTCCTTCCAGAGCAGTGTAAAGTTAACAGTAAGAACAATACAGCAAAGCCACTTGCACACATGCCTCAAAATTTGCCCCAGGTTCCTCTGATTGAGAACCTGGTGAACTGCAGGATGAAACTACATTTCATCTGAAGTCCACCATCCTCGTTTCGAGTGATATGGAGAAAGCTGAGGAACGTTTGTTTAACCAGGAAGTGGAGTCACCCAGTCATACAGGTGCCTCCGCATGAAGGCGTCCCTCTGCAGAACCTCGATGCAAACGCGAAAAAACACTTATTCTTAGTGGAATAAGATTTTTTCTAAGAGAGTGGAATATATTTCCCCTATTTTCCTCGAAAATCAGATGTCAGACTTAGGATAAAAGCAGAAGATTATGCTATTTCTCATTACACAGATCTGTTTCTACAGGAAGAAATTCAGGCATAGAGAGGTTGTTTTTTTTTTCTTTTGTGTGTGTGTGTGTGGGTGTGTGTGTCCGACTTATGGGCATAGTCCAGTAGTCTTCCTACATACTATACACCTCTACATGTCACCAATTCGGTGCTAACATCCACCGTCCATATTGAATATAAGCTAGGGCTGTCTCATACAGGACTGGTGTGTTGGTATTAGCGGGGGTATCCGGACAATTGCCCCTCGGACAGTTGCCCCCTGGACATCTGCCCCCGGACAACTGCCCCCTGGATAACTGCCCCCATAGGATTATTTCCCCCAGGACAACTGCCCCCCGGATAACTGCCCTCATAGGGTAATTGCCCCCCAAACTGGCAGCACAACAAACATACATCAAAGCCATCAATGCAAAACATGTTTAGTAAGCTGGCCTTATGAAGAGCAAGCCGTGTTCGTCGACCCACGGTGTCATTCTCACTGTTCCAAAAACATAAACCAGCCTGATTAGTTGAAGTGTTGGCTGGTTATGACAGCTTCCATTTTGACTGTCATTCGGAGTTGTGGGGTGATGCCGGTTGTATCAGTCTGCAGTCACCAACCTCAATACTGTTGCATTACTGCTGGCTATTGTTGTGATTTGCAAATCTAGCAACTGTGTAGGTTCATCCAACCATGGAGTTCATTCCAAGTGAGTGTGGCAAGCCAAAGCTCATTTACAAAGGCCACATATATGTGAAGCAGAAGACCTTAGCTAATGATGTGGTGTCCTATGAGTGTGAAAGACGTCGGCACAACAACTGTAAGGCCAAGCTCAAGTTGTGGGATGGAGAAATTCTTGGCAGCTTCAACACACATACCCATGCTGTCAAGGTGGGTCATCCAGAAATACTAGCTGTTCGGCATGACATCAAAAATCAAGCAATCAGCTCACACGGGACTTCGCAGCAGATCATCAGCCAAGCAGTTCAGGGTATTTCAGAGGATGCCTCAGTACAGTTGCCATCAATAGAACACATCAGACGGGATGTTTGCCGCCATGAACAGAATGTCAGTGGACCTAATCCATTACCATCAAGCGCTGCTGATATGAACATACCCGACGAATACAGAGTCACTGCTGGTGGAGAGGAGTTCCTGCTGTATGATAACAGCCTGACACAACAGCGTATGCTGATTTTTTCCACAAGAAAGAACCTACAACTTCTGCAACACTCAGTGAATTGGTTCGCAGATGGAACATTCAAAGTGGTGCCAGCGATTTTCTACAAGCTTTATACTGTTCATGCATTAATACACAACCAAGTATTTCCATGTGTTTATGCTCTGTTGCCAAACAAGCAGCAATCCACTTACCGGGAACTACTCAAACAGCTGCTGCAAATCAACCCATTGCTGAGCCCAGACACTGTGCTGATCGACTATGGACAAGCCGCAAAGGGTGCTATTGAGTCATGGTTCCCTGGAGTGACAGTGAATGGCAGCTTTTATCACCTCATGCAAAGTGTCTACCGTAAAGTGCAATCCGAAGGACTCCAATAAACATGTCAAGCCAATGCGGAGTTTGCACTTAACCCGAGGCGTCCCGTCGACATATGGGTACATTGCAACATTTTTCATTTGCCAGTCCCAATGACGTACTGGTACGTTGCGCAATTGCAAGGTTCATAATTTGCACAATTTTCAATTTTCACGCGTGATTTTTCGTATGTATACACGGGACACCTTCCTTTATTCCTCTACAAGATGCCAAGCAGGGACAATGCCTTACACTGCATAACCTCCCCCCCCCGCACGCCATTGTCTCGGCAATTCACCTGTTACCAGTGACCTGGCCAGTAAAGACATTCAGGGCCAGAGTGATTCCCTAATTGATGACAATGTGGAGGACAAAGTTTACATAGCATTAGAGGAAGAAACAGTCAGAAATGATGATCAGGTAATGTGGGAAAAAAAAAGGTCAGGTATGGTGATGAGTTAATGAGTGAAACAATGCTTATAATGCCTGTATTACTGTTTGAAAACCATTATACTCTCATACTACACATGAATTCGTAACAAGTAAATAAATAAATACCATTTATGAGAGGTGTGAAATAGTTACCCTCCCATAGAACTCGTTTTCTTTGGTGCCAGCCTGCTAGAAAACCCAGTAAGGTAATGAGGTACTGCTACCTGGATCGAGTATTTTAAACCTCAGGTGAGCGATTTCTCTATGAATTTTCGATGTTTCTCACCAAAAGCGGAGGGTTTAGACAATTTTTTTTTTTTTCGAAAATACCTCGGGATTGGGGGGTGTTAGAGATGCGAAATACCTCGGGACGTGACGGGTTAAAGTGCGCATGTTGCTGGCCTTATCTTTCATACCACTCAATGAAGTGCTGAATGCCTTCGAAGTACTTCAGAAAATTATGCCCCCCGAAGCTGATCCCATCAGGGACTACTTCGAAGACACATACATCGGAAGGATTCGGCGACAAGCTAGGTGAGCTCGGTTATTCCCGATTGACATGTGTAACATGCATGACCGCCTGATGGAGGACTTACCTTGCACCAGTAATGCCATTGAAGGGTGGCACAACCACTTACAGTCAAGCATATTGGTGTGCCACCCAAACATATGGAAGCTTCTCCAGACACTGAGAAAAATGCAAGCACTGAACGAAGTGGTCATCAACCAGATGTTGGCAGGTCATCCACCACCACCAAAAAAGAAATGATATCAAGACTTGACGCAGAGGATTTTCAACATCATCAGACAGTTTGAGGAACGAGACATCGCTGATTATCAGTGGAGCATCGCTCACAATTGGCAGTTTTAATTTTGGAAATGTATGCATGCACCTCTTCAACATCGACATGACATGTGACATGACCTATGTTTCAGCGACTTTATTATATTGTAAGAAAAATGCATTTATAAAAAAATACATTTATAATAATCTCTGTCTCTTGCCTGTCGTGGATGTGTGGGCAATTATCCATGGGGGGTAATTATCCTACGAAGGCAGTTATCCGAGGGGCAGTTGTCCGGGGGGAAATAATCCTATGGGGGCAGTTATCCAGGGGGCAGTTGTCCTGGGGCAGATGTTCGGGAGGCAACTGTCCAGGGGGCAATTGTCCTAGAACCTTTTATGCCATGTCAGTGTGTCCTGTGGTAGGTTAGTGAACTCTGATTTTGTGAAATTCAAATCCTTAACCTGCCGCGTCCCAGAGACGTGAATTCACATCCTCACATGATGTGCACTCATATCCCGGAGACGTAAATTAACGCGGCAACATTGCAAGGTCCCTAATTTGCAAAATTTTCAATTTTCGCGAGTGATTTCGCGAGTGATTTTCGGCATGTATACACGAGACACCTTCCTTTATTCCTCTACAAGATGCCAAGCAGGGACAATGCCTTACACCGCATAACCTCTCCCCCCCCCCTGCACGCCATTGTCTCGGCAATTCACCTGTTACCAGTGACCTGGCCAATAAAGGCATTCAGGGCCAGAGTGATTCCCCAATCGATGACGATGTGGAGGACAAAGTTTACATAGCATTAGAGGAAGAAACAGTCAGAAATGATGATCAGGTAATGTGTGAAAAAAAGGTCATAAATGGTGATGAGTTAGTGAGTGAAACAATGCTTATAATGCCTATATTACTATTTGAAAACTAATATACTCCTGTACTACATATAAATTTGTACCAAGTAAATAAATAAATGCTGTTTATGAATGGATAAAATAGTTACCCTCCCATAGAACTCGTTTTCTTTGGTGCCAGCCTGTTAGAAAACCCAGTCAGGTAAGGAGGTACTCGTACCTAGATCGAGTATTTTAAACCTCAGGTGAGCGATTTCTCTATGAATTTTCGATGTTTCTCACCAAAAGTGGATGTTGGAGCCAAAAAAAAAAAAGGTCCAAAAACGTCAGGACTGGAGCGTACCACTGCCCAGAAAACGTCGGGATGGGGTGGGTTAAACTGTTCCCTGGCCCAGCGGGGATTTGAACCCTGGTCTGTTAGAACTGCAGGCCACCTCTCAACCGATTGAGCCACCGCCTTCCTCACATTTCCTTGTCTTTGAGCAAAGAAGAGGTAATAGTGGTACTGTTACCTCTATATTAATGCAGCAATATCTCTTTATTCAAGTATATTATGCATAGAACATAAATAAAAGGTAAGGTAAGTTGCAGGATCTAGTCCAGTGATGGGATAACTTTGTCTGGGTTAAGGCACACACAGAGCTTGTGAAATAGAGTACTAAAATGAGATAATCTGCATAAATATTTATGATCGAATATATGCTTATACCGTACAGTATATATTGTATTAGTTGCAACCCTTGGCTCATGTTAAGGTAAGTCTGGTGGACTGTAGACTAATGTTTTTCTGATGTAGTCTAGCATCTTCCAGTCGTAGGATTGAGGGGGAGTTTTTGGACGTTTGTACCGTGTGTGTGTGTGGTGTGTGTGTGTGTGTGTGTGTGTGTGTGTGTGTGTGTGTGTGTGTGTGTGTGTGTGTGTGTGTGTGTGTGTGTGTGTTTGCGTAAAACCTCCCACAGAACCACCTTGTCAGGGGGGGGTGCATGCATACCTGATAAATCTGGTGGGCCATATCAGTGGGGGGAGATCCCCCCGACCTCAACAGGTGGACTGGGTTATCCATGCTGAAGAGGCCATCAGTGAGGGGTCAGACTAAGTGTATCCAGGCACCCTTGGATGAGTTAAGACAACGGGAGTAAACCCCGAATGTAAAAATCATGAGTGAAGTCCTCCAGAAGACAGAGCTTGACAGACAGAGCTCCCGGCAGACTCCTGCAACTCTGATCAGTAGATGGTCGTTGTGATTCTTCATGCCACCGTCACAGGCTAAGAAAGGCCAAATAATGTGGGGGTAGGACTGCACACTCTCACCACCACACCAAGACAACCCCACTGCTATGTTTACCTCCCATTTCACACTATCATAAAATCTAAATGACCTATGGCGATTGGATACGATGATGGTGACAGGTATATGGATGTGGCTGTTATTCGCTAGCTCGAGTCCTGCACATTGGCGACATTGGCCCAGTGGTCACTGATATGATGACACAGGAGCATGTCACGCCTTCAGCAGCATCCAGTGCAACTACGCAGCCAGAAACGGACACCCAACTGCATAATTTGATGGGGAGGGGCTAAGATGAAATAATTTAAACATTTCCTGCTCTATACCTGGGCAGATAACCGTGGTTACCGAGGCATTTCACACTGCAGTTGAAAAAACAGAAGAATCCCTCTGATTATTGCTATCTGCTATATACAGACCTTGCTTGATACTGAACAAGACACAGGACCACGCCATGGGACTGCCCTTATTGCCCATGAACTGAAACGGTAATACACTGCTGATGTCTCTGAGACCAACCTCTCAGTGGAGGGCAACCTAATAGGGGGAAAAGTGTATAAGTATTTCTGGAGAACATACTCAGACAACTTACTATTGATAATCCAAGAATCGTCTGTGGGTATATCAGAGATGCTGATATCCTGGTACGTACCACTCTCTAAAGCCACTGTACAACTCTCATCAGTGCCTATGCTCCAATGCTTGACTCTGAGGACACCATCAATAATTTCAATAACGAATCTCTGGATGCTACTATTTCCCCAATACCACATAGTTACAAACTCATCGTGCTTGAAGATTTTAATGCCATATGAGGAAATGATAATCACTTCTGGTAAGTCATTTTAGGCCTCCATGGTGATGGTAACATGATCAAGAATGGCCTTAGACTGCTTTCACTGTGCTCATAACACAGTCTGGTCATCATCAACGCCGTTTTTGAACTTAAGAATAAACACAAGACATGTCACGATCTAGACATTGGGACTTAATTATGTCGGTATAAGGCAGCGAGATCAAAAAGAGGTTCTTATTTCTCAGTCCATGAGAGGTGCTGCGTGCTCAACAAATCATAACCATATATATAACTATAATATACTCATCATTCGGCCACAAATGCACCGCAGACTATCCTCCCAGAAACAAAACTGTAGTATTTTAAAGGATTCAGAAACTTGTAACACTTTTCACAGTACTATGACAGACACGCTCTCTCAGTGCCCACCACTTGACCCAAACAACTGTACAACAAACCTGGACAGTAAGTGGACGAACATTAAGACAGTGTTTCGCGGCACTGCAGAAGGAACCCTAGATTACTTCACTCACCACCAGAATGACTGGTTTGATGATCATGCTGAGAGCATACATTACCTTCTTGCAATTAAAAATAGAGCACATAAAAACTGGTTGGGTCATCCTAGCTCCCTAACCCTAAAAAGTGAATTCCAGAATCCCATAAAAGAAACCCAGAGGAAACGGCCTGACGTGGAGAACAAATGGTGGCTTCAACAAGGAAAAGAACTGCAAAGACTACTATATATTTATGACTAATATGGATTCTACAAGTCGAGAAGAGCGGTATGTGAGGAGCCTCCCCACACATGAGAATTCTACTTTACACAGGGGTGAATAAAACCCATGTATAAAGTCAACAACTGTTTCAGGGTTAAAGAAGGCACGGAGTCGGCCTAGCACACCTCATATCTTAGAAGCGGATTCTACAAGAGAGGTAATAAGCTATTTCCAAGATAAATCCCGAAAGAATGAAACCCCAAGTATATTTAATGATGATGCAGGATTAAGCTGCATATTAATAACAGTTAGAGGATAATCCTGTGGAATATGTTGTAGGGTTGATAGATGTAAGAACTGAGTTTTGATGCAACAGAAGCAACAAGATTACTTTTCCTCCAATCAGAGATATGAGCCAAGTCAAACATTAGGTGTGTCATAGCTTCATCCCTTGTTTGTTGAAGTAACTGCTGAGATGGACACTGTGGAAAACGAATAGAAAGGTTAACGATGGAGTTATCAGTATATGAGTGGATTGGGTTAGATGTACAGCTTAGAAGGTCATTGATGAATAAAAGGAAGAGAGTTGGTAATAGGACACAGCCCTGAGGAGCACCACTATTGATTGCTGTAGAAGATCGGTGGCCGTCTACAACAGCAACTATAGAACGACCAGAAAGGAAGCTAGAGATGAAGGCAAAGATAGGAGGATAGAATCCATAAGAGGGTAGTTTCGAAATTAAAGATTTAAGCCAGACTCGATCGAAAGCCTTTGAGATGTCAAGTGCAATGGCAAAGCTTTCACCCAAGTCTCGAATGGGGGATGACCAAGAGTTTGAAAAATAGGTGAGAAGATCACCAGTGGAGGGTCCTTGGCGAAACCTCTACTGGGGGTCAGAAAGAAGGTTGTGATAGGAAAGATGTTTTTAAAAATTTTAAGTTAAGAAGAGACTCGAAAACTTTTGAACTATAGGATGTTAAATAAATTGGGTGATAGTTAGAGGGTTGGGAATGGTCGTCCTTCCTTGGGACAGGCTGAATGAGAGCAAATTTTCAGCAAGAAGGAAATGAACAAGTTGACAGACAAAGGCGAAAGTGTTTACCTAGGCAGGATGTAAGCAAGAAGCACAGTTCTTGAGTACAACAGTAGGGACCCCATCAGGCCCCTATCCCCATATGTAAAGGTGTTATATGAAACTGCTTGACTCATTTCACATCCAATTCGTACTACACATCCTAGGACACACATGGGAGGATAAAGTCCCTCAATCACAAATCCTCCAGTGGGCAAAGTCCACCAGCACAGAAACCTCATTATCCAAAAAACATTTGAGATTGGTCAGACACGTGTTCCGCATGCCAGAGCACAACTTCCAAGCCATGTTCTGTATGGCCAACTCTCGGCAGCATTTCGCAAACCAGGGGGACAGAAGAAAGAATATAATGATCATATAAGAAAGACTCTGAAGAAAGACATTATACCACAATATCTTGAAACCAGTGCATCGAACAAAGAACAATGGCAAGCCCTTAGCAGCGAAGGAACAATTATCTTGAAGTAGCTCTGAAACTGCCAAGAGAAAAGCGTACACAGTGGAGGCACACCCACAGAGTTTTCCCATTAAACCAAGATTTCATATGCCAACTTTGGGGTAAGGTTTGCGGATCCAGCATGAGTCCTCAAAGAACCGTTGGCACGAAAAACAACGAGAAACACATCATCGTAGTGAGTATATCAGGCGTTCTTTTGTGGCACAAGGACAGCTTCAAGTGTGTGTGTGTGTGTGTGTGTGTGTGTGTGTGTGTGACAGAAAGAGAGAGAGACAGAGAGAGAGAGACCGTGTATATATATATATATATATATATATATATATATATATATATATATATATATATATATATATATCGGTGTTTAGCATATCTTACAAGAAATTATTTATTTTTTGCGAGGAAGAAGGAACCAAAGGCGATGAGCCCCGCAGTAACAGTTCCCTCCAACAGAAAAACAAAATACAAGAGAGAGCCAAATTCAAGATCCGATCATTTCGAGATACCTGGACACACTGCGTTTGAAAGACTGTAGTTCATAGGAAGCAGGAAATACAGACAGGGAAACAGTTCCAGAGTTGACCTGTTGCATAAATGAAGGACTGGGAGTAAAGGTTAATTCTTGCATTAGAGAGTTGAACAGAAAAGAGATGAGAGCTTGCTGCTAGACGGGTGCTATGCAACCGTCGAAGAGGTGGAGGAATGCATACAGACAGTTCAGAGAAGCAGTGACCATTGAAGTGGCGATAGAAAAGACATAGATGCAACAGTGCGGTGAACAGACAGAGGTTGAAGGGAGTCAGTAAGAGGAGGAGAGTTAATAAGACGAAAAGCCTTTGACTCCACCTTATTGAGAAGAGCTTTATGTGGGGAGCCTTCCAACGTATGAGAGTCGTACTCCACACAGGGGCAGATAAAACCCCTGTATAGAGTCAACAATTGTGCAGGGGTACAGAAGGAACGGAGTCGGCTTAGCACACCCAATCTCTTGTAAGAAGATATTACAAGAGATGTATTATGATCTTTCCAAGATAAGTCCCTAGCAAATAAGCCCAAGCATGTTCAAGGATGATGCAGGATTAAGCTGAATATTATTAAACATTAGTGGGTATACCTGTGGAAGATTTTGTCGGGTTGATAGGTGTAAGAACTGAGTCTTAGATGCATTAAAAACAACCAGATTATTTTTACCCCAGTCAGAAATACGAGCCAAGTCAGACATTAGGTGTGCCATAGCCTCATCCATTGTTTGTTGAAGTAACTGCTGAAATGGGTGTTGTGGGAACCGAGTGGAAAGGTGAAGGGTGGAGTCATCAGCATATGAGTGGATAGGGTTAGATGTACAGCTGAGAAGGTCATTGATGAATAAAAGGAAGAGAGTTGGTGATAGGACAGAGCCCTGATAGATCTAGGAGAAAAACGATGGCCGTCTACAACACTGGCTATAGAACAACCAGAAAGGAAGCTTGTGATGAAGGCAGAGATAGGAGGATAGAAACCGTGAGAGGGTAGTTTCGAAATTAAAGATTTATGCCAGTCCCGATCGAAAGCCTTTGAGATGTCAAGTGCAATGGCGAAGCTTTCGCCAAAGTCCCGAAAGGAGGATGACGAGGAGTCTAAAAGGTAGGTGAGAAGATCGCCAGTGGAGCGTCCCTGACGGAACCTGTACTGATGATTAGAAGGAAGGTTGTGATAGGAAAGATGTCTTAAAATTTTTCTATTAAGAACTGACTCGAACCTTTTTGAAATACAGGATGTTAAAGCAACTGGACAATAGTTAGAGGGTTGGGAATGGTCACCCTTCTTTGGGACTGGCTGAATGAGAGCAAACTTCCAGCAAGAAGGAAAGGTACAAGTTGACAGGTGAAGGCAAAAGAGTTTACCTAGGCAGGGTGTAAGCACAGAAGCACTGTTCTTGAGAACTACAGAAGGGACTCCATCATGCCCATATGCCTTGTTAGTACTGAGGCCAGTGATGGCAGAAAATACATCAGCTGAAGAAATTTTAGTGTCAGCCATGAGGAAGTCAGAGGCGGGAAGAGATGGAGAAACAACACCGGAATCGTCTAAGTTGGACTTTGAGGAGAAAGTGAGTAAAGAGATCTGCTTTATCAATAGAAGAAATGGGTACAGAACCAGGTTTATTTTGTGCAAATTTTTGCATCATATCTTAGCACAAAAATAACATTCCATAAGTATTTGATCTGACTTTGTAAAATAAATATGTAAGCTGCTAATCTTATACCCAACTGTGATGGCAGATCGTTTGCATATAGTGAGGATGTGGCTGGAAGGCGTATCGGTGAAAGACATTGCCCTGGAGACTGGAGCAAGTGTCTCCTCGATTTACAGATGGATTCACCGCTGGCAGCAGGAGAGAAACGTGGATGCCAAAGCTTGTCAGAGAATACGTCACCTCGGAACCACATCCTGGAGGACGAGTATAGCGATAGGAGACGACACACTATCCCAGCAACACCATTTCATTTCCTTGCCTACAGCTTATTGTGCACAATTAAACATCGTCTCTTGGGAGGCATATCCTCTTCCTTTTCATGCTTAAGAAGTCAGTACTCTTGGAATCGCCAAATAATCATTGTGGGGCTCAAAAAATAATACGAAAATCGCGGGACATCTCTTGGAGTCTCGTGCCTCGATCAGTTGCCAGCCAGTCTTGATTTGTGGTTACAGGAAGGAGTAACAGGACTAAATTGGCGACGCAACTTGAAGCGCAAGACACTAAAAACTCTCAGGAATAACAAGACGCTGCCGCCGTTGTGTTAAAAAAAAATGGTAAAAGCTAGCTTAGATATCAGTAAATCCTGTCTTCTTATATGATCCTGAGTGTAAATCCTTATACGTTCTTCATATTAGTCTTGCTCTCACATGACGATTATTGTTATTTTTTTTCGACTACATAATTATTTTACTGGTGGAGTTTAATTGTACATGATTCTGACTCCTTCCAAGCAGGAGGAATTCTTGTTAGCAAGTTGGAAAAAAAATTCTGTAGTTAATTACAATGTAGTTATTTAGCAGTTTTGTATACAGTGTATTCGTGCCGGATTACTTTCCTTGTTTGGCAGCAGGATACCACTGCATATCTCTTAAACCACTCACTTCGATGTGTTAGTTACTCTGGCAACTCACTGCCTATTTCATTCAAGAGGGGAGACATTTCATTGCGAAGGAGTGATTGACGTTATATCGATCCCCTGCACTTTGAAGGCAACGTCAATGAGTTCACTTTCAAAATAGCATATATTTTGCTCATCATCTTCGGAATATGAATTCGTATACCAGTAAATGAAAATACATCGCAAGTAACTCATTTGTACTCTGTCCTAGTAACTGCTAAAACTGGTCCCTGATTCTGTGTGTAATATAATGTCTAATTGAATAAAAGTACATACTTCTCTCATTATCATAACATGTTTTCCATGTAATTTCATTCATTGCTAAAGAGTGCTCAGACAGTGAAGAATTTGGTATTACGTTCCTCCGGTTCTCTAAGACGACAACAGCCAAGCTGTTTATTGCCGGACACTCCAGGTTCTTGGTGTAAAAGGGGCCAAAGCGGTTTTAAAAAGTCCTTGATGAATGATTTACGAAGTATTCTTCACATTAATAGAGGATATGAAGGTATTAAAACGAATGTTTGTGAATATAACAATAATCCATGTGAATCATCTTGGGGGATCCTTGGAACGTACCTGTAACCCATCCAGCAGGCTTAAGCAAGACTAAGTTCTGACTGGTCTCTCAGTGTCACTGACTGTCAGACTGACTCCTGGGCTGGTCCGTCACAGAACAAAGCTGTACTGAGAGATCAAAGGTTTGTGTACTCATAAAATATGTCAGCATTGTAAAATGCTTGAAAGACCAGGATAATTTCTGCATTATATTCTACCATTTATAATAAGGATTGATTAGGATACCCCCTCCCCTATAAAAGATAAATTGGCAGATGGTGAAAAATATGAACTCGTTGAATAGTAATATTAATTATAAACTAACTTAAATCTAGTGTAGTCCCCATAAGTCCCAATCCTCCTCCTGTCGTTCATGAACTCGTAACCTTATATTAGTCTGAGCAGGGTTGAGTACCGTCACTATAATCTGTTTGGTTACTTACACAGATTAGTTTTACCCATTTGTTAGTTATAATTACCATAATAAATGCTTGAATAACAGATGCGCAGCAGAAGGAACGAAAACTCTGAAGCAATAGTACTTTTATGTCAGTTTCAAAATGCAGTTAATATTCGTTGTGTTCTTGTTTTTCATCCTCTCCCATTTTGCCTTTTTTATGGAGACGGCAGATCCTGTTCATCATTCTTTAACTCGCCAAGAACATGTGGAGGGAGTAATGAGGACAGTTAATACGAAACAAAATTATCAACAGAGCTTTACGGTAGTGAGTACCTGAAGGTAAAATGACAAAGGCTCGGATTCTCGTCGGTTAAGGAGACTGTTCACGCGAACAGTCTCCTTAACCGAGACGTAATAATACAAAATTCTGACAGAAAAAAAAAATCCCTAGGACTCGAGTAGCCTCCCTATCCCTAGCTGCCAAGTATGAATGCCGTATCTCGATATTTACTACCTAAAAAACCCCTACTCCCTGCCACGAACCGGGCAGGGTCAGGGATGCTGCGTTAAGCCGGTTTCCTTTTGTAATTATTCTGGTGTAATATGCTGTTACCATTCTTTTTATGATTGCCTACAATAAACAGTCAACCTCCATATTGGCAACACTGTCAGTGAGTGGTGGTGGACTGGATACTCACACTCAGTGCCTGCCAGGCTGTCATTGAGAATTGAATTATACCGCACGTCTTGAGATTGATCCCCCCCCCCACTCCTCTCATTGGTGGATACTCATTCTCTAAACCTGGCAACAAAGAGTTGGGTGGTGGCCCATGAAACCCTTTCTGAAACACCAGTATAACACAAAATACGGAAAGGGGACCAGGTACTTATAAGGCCGTCCCTGAATGACATAATTTTTACACATAAAATTGGAAATGGTACAAAGGCTTCTTGTTCGATTTTCTATTTATAAACAATTTTAGAATCATAGTCATAAGTACTCAATCATGTGGGAAGGAAAATGTGCTCCTTTAGATAGATTTATTACACCTTTACATTTTTTTTATTTCTCATGTAAAATTTGAATTTTTCCCCCTCATCACTGACTAACGATAATGCAATGATTCTCCCACATAATCTTTTTTTATGCTGTGTCTTTAAGAGAAAAAAAAAATAATCGCTGATAAACAGTTAGCTATAATTTATAAGAGTCATGTGCGCTCTCGGCTTATATATTGCTCACCCTTGTGGAATGGATATGGAGAGGTTGCATTAAAATAACTAGACAATTTTCAGAACAAAGCTGTTAGAATTATTAACAACCCTGCCATTACAAATAAACTATCTCCCCTGCAAGTAAGAAGGAATGTTGCCTCCCTTGCATTATTTTAGATAATTTTTTTTTGGCAAATGCTCAGACGAAGTTGCGTCCATGGTGCCACCTCTCAATGCCAACCCTCGTGCTACACGGGCATCTGGTAGCGCTCGTGATTGGAATGTCACTCAGCCATATTGCAGAACTTCTGCCTATCAGAATTCTTTCATTCCCCGAACTGCATCTCTGTGGAACTCACTTCCCCAAAGTTTTTTCCCTCCAAATTTCAACCCACAGCTGTTCAAATCTGTTACATATATTTTATGAACAGAGGACACAAGTAATCTGGTGTATGGATTTTTTTTTATTCATTTGTTTTTCCTTCCTCCGTTCTGTTAGTTAAAAAAAAAAAAAAAAATCAGTGTCCCTTCAAAGGTATTTCCTGAGTTTCCATTTCTGTAGTGGACTTGCTTGGCAAAAAACAAACAAAAAATTTAAAACAATATTAATTAAAGAAAGTAATAGATAGAATGGATTGAAACTTATGTGGGAACGATGTTGGACAGGGCCAACTGACGTGTAAAATTTGCAGCCACATCCTGCCATAACGAAAAATCGCGTGGACGGGGAAGCTCCATGCCACCACTTCTTTAGGGACATCTTTTAGGACATGGGTGGGTACTATTATTTTCTACGTTATTTATGAAGACTAAGGCGAAATTGGTAGGATTTATGCAACACAAAAGAGGACAGAAAGGTGTAAAAAATTAAATATATCACATAGGAAAAGGTATTTGATCTACCTCAGCTAACAAGAGTTCGGGTCAGGGTAGCCGTGGGTGATGAAGCGGACCAAGATCAACGACGCGGATGTTGGTGATGATTATACATTCTTCTTCACCATCTCCTCTCTACCAGATCCTTAAGATGTATAGTTACATTCATTAATTCACCTACCCTTGTATTTAGTTTCAGTGCACGATCTTACCGGGACATTTGAAGGATATGTGTGTTGGGTATGGGGAGGGCACATGTTACAGCTGTGTGTGTGTGTGTGTGTGTGATCACCGATCAAAATAGTAGTAGTACTAAAAACTGCATCTCCTGGCGCATCTTAAATGTGAAACCAGTGGACTGCAGACTAAACTTACGTTCCTTGTACAACTCAAAATTCTCTTTCTGGGAGATTGGAAAGTTGTTGAGAAACGTTTGTACAGTATAACCAGGCGGTTGAGCCGCCATGTTACCCATTCCCGCCCCGGAGGAGCTTGGGGACGAGTATTTTTTTCACTTGGTGTGTGTGTGTGTGTGTGTGTGTGTGTGTTCTTACCTAACTGTTCTTACCTAATTGTATCTTTACAGGAATGAGTCAGGCTTGTACTCTCCCGTGTAATAAACTGTAATACTGGAAGATTTAGACCACCACCACTAGTGCCACCCGTGTAACGCGGTAGAATTTACCACCAGTGTAATGCTGAAAAAAAAAAAAAAAAAAATGGATACCACCTCTAATGCCACAAGTGTAATGAAGGAAAAATTTGTAGTCACCAATGTAACGATCAGAATTTTAGAGATTATGGGTAATGAGGGTAGCGTGATCTTATTTGAGAGTTTTAGGGAATATGAGAAATGGGGTAGCGTGATCTTATTTTGAGAGTGCGTGAGTAGAAGAGATATTACTACCCTATAAGGGCCACTCAATCTCGTCTGTAACACTCCTTAGAGGATAGCAAAATTTAAACTCGAAATGACCTAACCTAAGATTTACTAAGCATTAAGAACTGAAAGACAGATTACCCTTCGAACTGTGAATGAAACAAAACAAACAAAATATAATCACTCAGGATCTATAACTCCAGAATCATGAATCTTTACACACTAAATTAATATTGAAAGAATACTGTTACACATGGATAAATTAATCCCATGGTCAATGACGGACTCTTCGGGAAGACCCCTAAAAATTACCACCAAAGATATTTTTCTTAAGACTAAATATGTACAATAAGTCAAGAATCATATACAGACTGAATACAGTATTCAAATGGACCAGCCAATATACTCTTTGATTGCCGGAACTAAGAAAAAAGGAGGGTGTGTGATTTACTGTGAAACAGGTTAGACCGTAGCTAGAACTTTCGATCTGTGAACGATGGAGAGAGGAGCAGTGATCTCATTATTCAGTACAAGTAGGATCAGAGGAAATATCACCAATTTAACTCACAGACGTAGATGAGGACTTCATTACACGGGAGAGAAAAGGGGTGGGGAGCAGTGAGAGTTCAGGCACTAACTTGTGAACTATGGGGAGAGGAGAGCGCTCGTTGTTTGGTGCAGACGATCACAATATCCAGAATCGGCTAAAACTTTAACTGCTTACTTTGTAAGATTATTGTTTCTACTAAGCTCTCCAAAGAATTTGAAGAATACATTTGCACTCGACATATGTAGGAAAAATAACTTACGATTTTTTAAATTTTTGTAACTTGCATACAGGAACTTTAATCATCACGCAGCCAAATCAAATAGGAATCTGAACAATTTATCTCCATGCCAATCTACGTGCTTATGTGACTGACAACACGATGCCAATAGCATGAATTTCACGCTTCACAAATGACTGTCATCAGCAATCATTTCTGAGACAACTGTCAGTGTACCACTACATAGTTCAAAAGGGGAACACTTTTAACATCGACATGTAAATCTCTAGATCAAACTATGATGGAAGCCATGCGCGATTGTTAATCCCTACTAACACTTCCGCGGTTAAACGTCTTTGTTGGAAACGGCTGGATCATATTTAACAAAAGTTAACCATAATCACTCCAATACTTAACTTAGTACTTTCAATATCAGAATCATGCTCACATTTTGAATAACAACTAAGAATAAACATAAATATAGGACTTATTGGATAATTCATGAACTGTACTAACTATATTTACAATAATACCTAAGCTTAAGATTACACTTACAATACTAACTTATACTATATTTAAAATTATGGCACTACATGGGTCTTTCCTTCAGAAAAAAAATAACATCAGAAGTCAACATTCAATTCATTCATCTACATTTCCTAGGGACGTGTGTGCGGATAGGACAGACTTACCAAATTTTGACTGTGAACCTCTCTATGAACTGATGAGATAAAGATTTCCCTGACTCTTCCTCCAATAAGTGGCACCTGTCGGTCCACAAGTAAAATCGTGTACCCCAGGGGGTCGTTTTTCTGTCACGATAACTCTCGAAATTCAGTGGAGAGATGTGCCCCAGCTAACCTCCTGCCTGGGTGGCAACATGGTTGTCTCACCTGGACTGACCCATACTCTCGCTGCCAGGATCGTTCCAGGGGCGCTTCCCATTCATACAGCCTACTAACTATTCGCATTCTTGCTCCCATCCATTCATCCTTACGCTTCCAGCTCTCCACCTAGTAACTGACGAGCGCCTGTCAGGTCCTGAAGTCACTGTTCCACCCTAGACCGTGTTGACTGCAACTTGAGGGGGTTCCTAGGTTTTCCCCCGAATTAAGGCAACCTAAAATTCCCACTGAACTGGGCTGTGCCCATAACTCAAACTCCTATGAACTCTAGACACAAGATGAGACTCTCTGAACTCTCTATAGATGAAACTTCTCTTGAACTCTAAACTGTCGCAGTCAATAGTCAGACAGTCCGACCCGCACACATTTCCATATCGATCTCTTAACTTAATACTGTAAATACCAGCTTAAACACTCAACACTCCTCAATGAGTCTCCGGGGAGGGCATCTTTCATGGGGTGGCAACCATTTATCCACCAGATCAGGCTCAAAGGCCCCCTTCAGGGGTTCCATGAGCCTCTCTTGTCCCCCACAACAAGGCTTCACCTGTCCTGCGGCACCCTGTATCCTTTTCCCCGTGAACAGATCATCTGCCACGTACACACCTCCATCCATCAACACTTCCACTACACAATGGCGTGATGTGTGTGAATTGTTTTGTTTTAAGGGGGAAGAACCTAATGAATTGGCTATAATGGTCCCCTGACCTACACTCGTTCTTCTTGACATGTGACCCCTAATTTCCGTCAACAACTCACCTTCCATATTACTCCTCCTCTCATCAGACGAAACCACAAAATACATAAGTTGTGTTTCCATCTCGATATTCACTCTATTATCAGTGAAGAATAATTTTGCTCGTCCTCCAGGAGCTTTAAAGATCATTAATTCCAGAAATATTGTGAGATTAAGTGGGCCTCCAGTGTACTGTTATTGAGGGATTGTATCTCGATTCGTTAACTGTAACAATATCTATCCCACAAAAATATCTTATCCCACAACAATTTCCCATCCCACCACTGCCACCAGTGTAATACAGGAAGATTTAGACCACCACCACTAGTGGCACTCATGTAATGCAGGAGAGTTTGCCACCAGTGTAATGACGAAAAAAAAAAATGGATACCACCTCTAATGCCACAAATGTAATGATGGAAGTAATTTGTAGTCACCAATGTAACGATCAGAATTTTAGAGACTATGGGAAACGAGGGTAGCGTGATGTTAATTGAGAGTTTTAGGAATTGTGAGAAATGGGGTAGCGTGATCTTATTTTGAGAGTGCGTGAGTAGAATAGATATTACTACCCTTTAAGGGCCACTCAATCTCGTCTGTAACACTCCTTAGAGGATAGCAAAATTTAAACTCGAAATGACTTAACCTAAGATTTACTAAGCATTAAGAACTGAAAGACAGATTGCTCTTCGAACTGTGAATGAAACAAAACAAACAAAATATAATCACTCAGGATCTATAACTCCAGAATCATGAATCTTTACATACTAAATTAATATTGAAAGAATACTGTTACACAGGGATAAATTAATCCTGTGGTCACTGACGGACTCTTCGGGAAGAAACCTAATAATTACCACCAACGATATTTCTCTTAAGACTACACATGTACAATAACTTAAGAATCATATACAGACTGAATACAGTAATCAAATGGACCAGCCGATATAATCTTTGATTGCTGGAACTAAGAAAAAGAGGAGGGTGTGTGATTTAGTGTGAGATGGGCTAGGCCATAGCTAGAACATTCGATCTGTGAATGATGGAGAGAGAAGCAGTGATCTTATTCAGTACAAGAAGGATCAGAGGAAATATCACCAATTTAACTCACAGACGTAGATGAGGACTTCATTACACGAGAGAGAAAAGGGGTAGGGAGCAGTGAGAGTTCAGGCACTAACTTGTGAACTATGGGGAGAGGAGCAGCGACCTTGTTGTTTGGCGCAGCTCCCCGCATTTTATACTAGACGATCACAATATCCGGAATTGGCTAAAACTTTAACTGATTTCTCTGTAATATTATTGTTTCAACTAAACTCTTCAAGGAATTTGAAAAATACATTTGCACTCGACATATGTAGGAAAAATGACTTACGATGTTTAAAATGTTTGCAATAGGCGTACAGGAACTTTAATCATAACGCAGCCAAATCAAATAGGAATCTGAACAATTTATTTCCATGCTGATCTGTGTACTTACGTGACTGACAACACGATGCCAAGCTTGAATTTCGCGCTTCACAAATGACTGTCATCAGCAATCATATGTAAGACAACTCTCAGTCTACCACTACATAATTTGAAAGGGGAACACTATTAATGTTGCATGTACATCTCTAGATCAGAGTATGATGGAAGCCATGTGCGATTGTTAATCCCTAACACTTCCGCGGTTACACGTCTTTGTTGGAAACGGCTGGATCATATGTAACAAAAGTTAACCACTTTCACTCCAGTACTTGACGTAGTATTTTCAATATCAGAATCATGCTCACATTATGAATAATAACTAAGAATAAACATAAATATAGGACTTATCGGATAAATCATGAATTGTACTAACTATATTTACAATAATACCTAAGCTTAAGATTACACTTACAATACTAACTTATACTATACTTAAAATTATGTCACTACAAAACCGTTTTTATCATACATATCCTTGAATTTACGAATAGTTTTGGCACACACAACTTCATTCGGTAGTGCATTCCAGTGATCAATTCCTCTATTTGGAAAACTGACTTTCCTTAAGTCTTTATCACCTCTCTTTTTCTGTAGTTTTTTGCAATGTCCTCTTGCTGATGCTTCCCCATATGATATATATTCATTTATGTCCATTTTCTCTTCCCTGAGATGCATTTATATAGCATAATCATGTCTCCCCTTGTCCTTCTCTCCTGCAGCATTGGTAGATTCAATCTTCCCAGTCTTTCTTTATAGCTTAGATCTCTTATGCTTGGTACCCATCTTGTGGCTGCGCATTGCAGTTTTTCAATCTTATCTGTGTGTTTGTTGAGATGAGGACTCCAGACTACTGGAGATAGTCTGTTATTGATAATTACTCCTAGGTCCTTCTCCCTTTCTGATATGTGTAGGGTTGATCTTCCTACCCTATAATACCAATCTGGTCTTTTCTCACTTTTACCAAATTTAATTACATGACACTTATCCACATTAAATTACATATGCCATTTATTGCTCTATTCTTGAAGCTTGTTCAATTCCTCTTGCAGCTTTTTGCAAGCATCTGTGTTAGCAATTTTCCTTTGAATTTTTGCATCATCCACAAACATATTTAGATAGCTTCCATTTCCAGAGTTACTGTCTATGTCAATTATATATACTAAAAATATAATAGGTGCCAGCACTGAGCCCTGTGGCTGGTCACTTCCCTCCATGATGAGTAATTTCCCCTTAATATTGTTCTCATTTCCCATTTTCTGAGAAAATCCTGCATCCAACAGTAGACATTGCCTTGGATACCTCCTTGATGGTACAGTTTCCATAAAAGTATTTGGTGCAGTACTCTGTCAAATGCTTTCTTAAAATCTAAATAGATACTGTCCACCCATCCTTCTCTTTTCTGCAATGTTTCTGCAACTCTATCATAGTAGCTTAATAGAATAGTAACACATGATTTTCCCTTCCCAAAACCGAACTGCCTCTCAGTTATCATACCATGTTCTTCTAGATGTTTTACCCAAACTTCCCTTATCAGCTTCTCTAGTATCTTACAACACAGGTCGGTGATACTGGTCGGTAGTTGAGTGGATCCTGTCTATTCCCTTTCTTGAATTGGGGAACAATGTTTGCTTTCTTCCAAATTTTAGGTAGTTTACCTTGACCTACGGATTCCTTAAATAATTAATACAATTGTCTGCTTAGCTCATCTGCACATTCATGTAGCACCCAACCTGATGTTCCATCAGGACCATTTGCTTTTCCTTTGTCCAATTTATGTAACTCTTCTTGCACTTCTTCTGATATTTTTATATCTGGTAGTACGTGTTGGCATGCATATTCCATATCACCTCTCAATTTTTTTTTCTTTTGTAAAAACTGATTGAAAGTTTTTATATAGTGCTTCACAAATATCTTTCTCTTGTGTATAGATGATCCCCTCATCCGTAATGGAGTGTATTTTATCTGTAACTCACTGTGTGCCAGCCGTTTTTAGCCCTGTGGGTCGCCTCTGTGCTGGCCATATTATGACCTTTTTGGGGGGGCTAAAATGATAGATTTTCATGTGAAAACAACGAATTCTGCCTTTAAGATGCTCACCGAGGGTCGGAAATCGATTTTATTGAGTCCTGCATACTCATGTACAGGTATAGCCGCTCTCTCACGCTCACCATGTAGGTGAGAGAAAGCCATTTTCTTTGTAAGGTAGACTAAGGTATTTATGCTGGGAAGGTGTAGCAATGTTCAGTACACTTTTCTGATTACTTATTTCTTCAACATCTGCCACAATTTGCATGTCTCTCACTGTGAATGCATTGTCTTACACTTACTTAAAGATAGGTACAACCTGACTTCACTATGTACAGTCCTGGCACTTACAAAAAGGTATTTACAGCCTGACACCACTATGTATAGTACTTACACTTATAAGGAAATATTTATAACTTGATTTCATTATGTATAGTCCCTACACTTAAGTGAAAATATTTACAACATTAGTTCGCTATGTACAGCACTGGGTGAGGCACACAGGCAGAGTGAGGCAGAGCAAGTGTGAGGGGAGGTGCAAGTGGGTGTATAGTCTTGACCGCCTGAGGCAGTTAACAAACATGCCTGCCACTTTTTAGCCGTGAATCTTGAACAATGCAGTCACAGTGAATGTTTTAATTTTATGCCGTTTTATAATGGCATTGGCACTGACCGCAGATTTTTGTCAGACCATTTTAAAATGGCACTGGCATGCGGCGGGTTAACTATGGTTTTACTTCAGATGTAGCTGTAAATAAAGCTTAGGTTGATCACTGCTTTTATTTACAATGTTCTTCTCAAACTGTCTCTGAGCCTTCCTCCTTATCTTAGTATAATCATTTCTTGCCTGTTCATAGTTGTTATATGCCCTCTCACTATTGTGTCTTCTGTATCTATTCCACAGCAAGTCTCGTTTTTCTTTTGCCTTTTTACACTTTATATTAAACCATTTCTTTATTTTCATTTTTGTTGCTATGTGTTGTGGGATGTAACTTTTGGACCCCTGTTCCATAAAAATCAAAAAATTTTCTATACATAATATTTAATCTTGTCCTCTAAATTCCTTTTCCCAATCTGTTTCTAAGAAGTTTCTTCATCAGGTCATGATAATTGCCCTTTTTATAATTTAGACTCTTTTTGTAACTCTTATTGCTGGTAATGTCATATGCAATCCATAAGGCACAATTTAATACTATATCGTCGCTTTTGCTGAATGGGGGGGTGATATATTATACTGTCAGTTTCATTTTCTTGCCTGGTAAATATAAGATCTAATATGGATGGCTCATCAAGTCCTTTTTTTCTGGTGTTTTCCTTTACATGCTGTTAGAACTCCTGCACAAGATCTAGAAGCTTTTGATCCCAACTGGTTTCATGGTTTTTTACATGTGGAGTATTCCAATTTATATCTGAACTGAAGTCTCCAGTTAATGCAAGTTTTTTCAGATTTCTCTTCCATTCTATATACTTATGTTCTTAAACTCTGAATTGTACTTTGTGCCAGGCCTTCATATTCGTCTCTTTCCCAGGTGTTTGTTTTAGGTGGCATGTATAAATTTTCCACAATTATAAGTTCCCTTCATATGTGTTAATTCCATTGCAATCAGTTCTACTTGTGAGGGTATATCTAGTTTTATTTCTTTGACTTGTAGATTTCTCTTTGTTACGATTACAGTTCAACCTCCCCTTCTTAAATTTCTGTCTCTTCTCCATATATTGTATTCCTCTAATTTTAGGGTATCGTTTGATATCTTTGGGGTGAATATTGTTTCAGTTAGGCAGATAATGTTTGGTTCCTTTTCTTTGATATAGTCTTCTATCTCAAATAATTTAGACACCATTCCATCTACATGTGAATACATCAACCTAATAATCTTGTTTACACACTTGCCATGACTTGAGTCTACTACCTTCCTCCTTTCTGTTCCCTGTTGGTTATGTACCACTTTCTTACTTGCAGTCCAACTACTTTGTAAAAAAAAAAAATACTTTTCTCTTCTTCTGATCTTCCCTCGTTCCTTGTTTTTGCCTCCTCCCTCTTCTCTTTTAGTATTCCCAAATCCTCTTGAGTTAGGCATCGTTTTATCCATACTTATTTAAATTGCTCTTCTTCCATGAGTTTGCATTTTTAGTATTACCTTGACAGTGTTCACACTCTGGAAGGTTACTTTCAGCTGCCTTGACTTATTTCTCTAACTCCCTAGCCGTTTGTGTTCCTTTATGTGTTCATTACAGATTTCCTCTGATATTCCATCAATATGCTCTTTATATTTACCATCTTTTTGTCTCCTGAATTTTTTTTTTTTTTTAATTTCTTCCTCCTCTATACCGGTAATTACTATAGATTTATTGATATCCGCTGAATCTTTGACCAGATTTGAGTTGTTTTGGATTATTTTGTTCACTTCCTTTCTAATGCTTTTTTCTACGACTCTTGTTTCTAAGTCTTTCCTAACATTCACCATTTCAGCATACATAGTTTCCACATGATCTTTATAACTTTACATCACTTCATTCACCTGGGGTATCTTCTCTTTAATATCATTATTTTGGTCTATCCGACTACTTGCTTGCATAACTGTCTCTGTATGATTTTTGAATTCCTTCATAATACTCTCATGGTTGACAACCGCACTTGCCATTTCACTGATCTTCCTTTTAAGTGAACCTACCTCAACTGTCAGCTTATCTATTATTGTGTCTTTCCTGTTTAATTCCTTTACTAATTTTTCATTTTCATCCTTCTGCATGCGCAGTTGCTTCTCAATTCCATCCATTTCACTCAGAAAATCCCTTTCCAGTCTGTTCACCTTTTCTACTAATTTGTTGAATGTTTCCGTTTCGACCAGTTCCTGGTAGAAATCATCCTGTTTTCTAACCCTTCCCCTCTTCCCAGCACCTTCCATTTTCACTTCACTTAATATGGGCTCCTTTTGTGTTAATAATAAGAAAGAAAAATATTTACTTACAACTGTGCATCCTACTCATGTGTGGTGTCATAGTCGCAACAGCTGTGACTTGATCAACATATTCCTGCACTAACCAGTTATATTCTGTTATTTGGGCAACACTTTGCTTAAACGTGCTGTAAAATTTTATAATACCATTTAGATAAACCCTGTGTGTGTGTGTGTGTGTGTGTGTGTGAATATCTTTATGCGAAAACTAGTGGTGCTATACTGATTAAAATTGGAGTTATGATGGGCTACGATCTTCTGGTCACTTGATTAAATATTGGGCCAAGGCCCAGGCTTCAGGCCCCAAAAATGTAAAAAAAAAAAAAAAAATGTTTTCTCGCCATAATTCCTTTCAAATATGTCATACTGACATGAAACCAAAACATAAACAGGCATCTTTCAAATCCCCATCCTATAATATGCCTCATTACATCAGGGTGTCACCCCCCATTAGTGGTAGGGGGGTCAGTGTCAGGTGGGTCAGACCTATAATTTCAAATGGGTATAATATCGTCAGTTTTCACCTGATTCACTCCATGACTGATATGACATATTTGCCTAGATATCCTGCTGTGTTTACATGTCAGCATTAAAATGACAGCCAGGGACGGGTTTGCCGTGCCTTGGCACCATATCTTGTTCTATCTGTGACACTGCAGGAAGGCGACCATTTGTATTACAATGCATTTTTCCTTCTTCTATATAATTACTCCGAGTGTCTGTCTGGGTACCTGTATGTATGTGTTTTTTTAATGCAATGAAAAAGGAACCAAAAGCTAGAAGCCTGCAAACTGTTCCCTCCAGGAAAAAACAAAAACAAAATAACAAACAGCAAAGATCAAGATCCGATCATTTACAGATGCCTGGACACAAAGAACTTGAAAGGATGGAGGTCATAGGCACTAGGAAATACAGACAGAGGGATACAGTTCCAAAGTTGACTAGTTCCATAAATGAAGGACAGGGAGTAACGGTTAAGTCTTGCATTAAAGAGTTGGACAGAAAAGGGATGAGAGTTTGTTGCTAGACGGGTGCTGTGCGGTCGTTGAAGTGGTGGAGGGATGCAAGCAGACAGTTAACCCGCCGCGTGCCAGTGCCGTCTGAAAACAGTCTGACATAATGCCACGGCCAGTGCCAGTGCCATTTTAATCCAGTCTAAAATATAAAACTTCACTGTGACCGCATTTTTCAAGATTCGCGGGTAAAAATTGGCAGGCATGTAAGGCAACTGTTCCTCTACCATCCCCCAGGCTGTCAAGGCCATACACTCACTTGCTCTCCCCTTCACGCTCGCTCTGCCTCATTCGGCCTGTGTGCTTCACCCAGTGCTGTATATAGTGAAGGCATTTTGTAAATATTTTCGTGTAAGTGTAAGTTGTAGATATTTTCTTGTAAGTGTAAGGACTATATAGTGAACTCATGTTGTAAATACCTTCTTGAAAGTGCCAGGACTGTACGTAATGAAGTCAGGTTGTACCTATCTTCAAGTGTAAGATAATGCATTCACAGTGAGAAAGACACGCAACTTGTGAGAGATACTGAAACAATAAATGATCAGAAAAGTGTACTGAACATTGTTATACCTTCCCAGCATAAATACCTGAGCATACCTTACACAAAAAAAATGGCTTTCTCTCACGTACGTGGTGAGTGTAAGAGAAACAGCTATATCTGTACACGAGTATGCAGCACTCAATAAAACCGATTTCCAACCCTCGGTGAACATTTTAATGGCGGAATTCTTTGTTTCCACATCAAAATCTATCATTTTAGCAAAAAAAAAAAAAAAAAAAGGTCAAAAAATGGCTGGCACTGGGGTGACCCAGAGGGCTAAAAATAGCCGGCACACGGCGAGTTAAAAGGAGCAGTGACGATTGAAGTAGCAATAGAAGAGATAAAGATGCAACAGTGTGCCGAAGTGACAGAGGTTGAAGGGAACCAGTAAATGGAGGAGGGTTAATGAGAGGAAAAGCCTTTGACTCCACCTTGATGAGAAGAGCCGTATGTGGGGAGCCTTTCCACACATGAGGGTTGTACACTACACAGGGGATAATAAAACCAGTGTATAAAGTAAACAGTTTTGCAGGGGTATAAAAGGCACGTAGTCGGCTTAGCACACCCAACCTCTTTGAAGCAGATTTTACAAGAGAAGAAACATGTTCTTTCCGTGATAAATCCCGAGAGAATGAAACCCCATGTGTATTTAAAGATGATGCAGGATTGAGCCCGATATTGTTAAGTTTTTGAGGGTACTCCTGTGGAAAATTTTGTTGGGATGATGAATGTAAGAACTGGGTTTTTGATGCATTAAAAACCACAAGATTCCTTTTACCTCAGTCATAGGTATAATCCAAGTCAGATGTTAGGTGTGCCATAGCCTCATCTCTTGTTTGTTGAAGTAACTGCTGAGATGCACAGTGTGGAAATGAATGGAAAGGTGAAGGGTGGAGCCATAAGTGTTTGAGAGGATAGGGTTAGGTGTGCTGCTTAGAAGGTTATTTATGAAGAAAAAGGAAAAGAGTTGATGATACGACAGAGTCCTGAGGAATACCACTATTGATACCTCTAGGAGAAGGACGGTGGCCATCTACAGCAGAAGCTACAGAACAACCAGAAAGGAAGGTAGAGGTGACGGCACAGATAGAAGTATAGAAACCGTAAAAGGGCAGTTTCGAAATTAAAGATTTATCCCAAACTCGATCCAAAGCCTTTGAGATGTCAAGTGCATTGGTAAAGCTTTCGCAAAGGCCCGAAAGTAGGATGACCTGGAGTCTGAAAAGTAGGTGAGAAGATCGCCAGTTAGGCGTCCAAGGCAGAACCCATGCTGACGATCAGAAAGGAGGTTGTGCTAGGAAAGATGCTTTATAATTTTTTTTTATTAAGGATAGACTCCAAAACTTTTGGAATACAGAATGTTAAAGGAACTGGGCGATAGTTAGAGGGCTGGAAATGATCACCTCTCTTTTGGATAGGCTGAATGAGAGCAAACTCCCAGTAAGAAAGAAAGGTACTAGACGATAGACAAAGGCGAAAGAATTTACCTAGGAAGGGGAAAGCACAGAAGCACTGTTCTAGAGGACAACAGTAGGGATCTCATCAGGCTCAGATTCCTTGTTAGTACTGAGTTAAGTGAAGGCAGAAAATACATCAGTTGAAGACATTTTAATATCAGCCATGAGGAAGTCAGAGGGAGGAAGTGATGGAAAAGAACATCACTGGAATCGTCTAAAGTAGAACTAGAGGAGAAAGCCTGAGTTCTATTTTATCAGTAGAAGAAATAGCTACAAAGCCATCAGAGTGGAACAGAGGAGGGAAGGATGATGAGGTGAAGTTGTATGATGAGTTAAAGTTGTTAGAAAGGCTTTTGGCAAGGTTCCAGAAGGAGCGTGAATTCGAGTTGGTGAGTTCAGAGCATTTAGTACCAACGAAATTATTTTAAGTGCAGTAAAGAACATACTTAGCACGATTCCGAGCAGAAACATTAAAGAGATGAGATTCAGGAGTGAGTTTTTCTTTCTTTCATTATTCAAAGGATATGAAAGAGGAATATATGCTTCCACGCCGAAAGAATAACCTCTGTAACGTGCAAGGCAAACTCAGATGACTCCTGGCCATGGAAGCAATAATTCCAGGGAAAATCAAATAAATACTGCATGAGGGCCTCCCAATCTGCAGCTCCAAAGTGCCACAGTGCCAGTGCAATACCTAGTGCGAGCTACAGTTCCTGGTCCTCAATACTTATGTTCCTATCAAGCATCAAACTTTTGCAAAAATGAAACAGTGTTGTTTTATTACCTCTTTCAATCCTTTTGGTATACAGCTAACTAAATGCAAACTCCCCAGCCTTGTCAGAACACCAGCTTTGAAGATGAACGTGAAAAGCTTGTAAATGTCAGGGGCGAGGGGGGGGGGGAGTGTTCGCATTTACCCACCCTGCTTCACATCCTCCCCACAGGTGATCTGGTATATGGGAACAACCTGACTTGCCAACACCTGCTTTGAACAAGCGAAGGGCAGAGATTTGGTAAGCGGGTTAGGATGTGGACGGGACTGTACACGCGTTTGCAGGTTTTTTTACGTTTTGGCTAGATATAGTTTCACGAATTCGAGGGTATATCTCCCTTCTGCTTCCAATAGAAATGAAGAGAGCTAACCCTACAGCCAGCTAAATGCGAACATCCTCCTTGGTTTTAATAGGCTTTTTGTTGTCGGCTTCAAAGCCAGTACTTACATCAGTGATAGCAATTTGAAGTAAAGGCATTTGTTCACCTATTATACTGTAGAAGTGCATTGCATGGATATCAACCTTTACTTCAGGTACAATAGCAGTACCCTAATATACATTTGGATGCCTTTCGAAATGTTTCTTCTTACATTTTCAATGAGATATATTATTTTAACGAAATATATGGTAGGTGGGCATGGCCACCATCGATTTGCTCCATGTAATGAATCCTTCTGGTGACTCTACCCTGAGTGACGAGCCAAATAGTTTCCTCTGATAGACCAGGCTGGCCTATCAGGGCTTGTCACCCCTGCCTTAAATGCCGGTACTTAGTATCCTGGCTCCAGACCCCTATCTTACCAATGAGGAAAGGAATACTGCAAGATAGATGTACTTTCTTCATTGCTAAAGCTGATTGCCCTCACAGATACTAACCCTAGGGATGATGAAGCGTGGTCTGCTGCTGATCATCCTATTTGACGCTGCCTGTGATGCAAGGAGCTCTCTGCTTATACCTTTTGCAGGTACAGTTGCTTAAAATACGCACACACATTCATTGCACACATATACCTATATGCATATAATTCTTCCATGATTATCAAGTATGTTTCACTCACATATAAGCCGGTCTCACGCTATACCTTCTTGGTGTCAACCAACACGTACCTAATGTCCCTTGTAAACCTGTTTACTGGATCCTTTTTCCCCTTGGGCCTGTTTCCTTAGGACTTTTTATCCCTATGCGCCAATTATCTGCCACTGACTCAGACCTGTTTTCTGCCATTAACCAATTTTCTCCACGGTACTTATGCCTCCCTCTGAACTTATGTTCCCCTTATACCTCCCTCTCTAGAATAGTTTTCGTCATGCAATTGTTTAACTAAATGGCCTATTTACTAAATGAACCTGTTTCTAATCTGTGGAGACATTTTCCTCAACAGGCATATTTTCCTGGATGGACTTCTTTTCCTTCATGAATGAAATTCCTTAATTAAGTTTCCACAAGAGACTTATATTCCCATAGATTAATTTCCATTCCATGGAATAATAATAATAATAATAATAAGAAGAAGAAGAAGAAGAAGAATAAGAAGAAGAAAAAGAATAACTAGAACACCGTAAAATTGTCATTGGAGAGTTATGATGAAGAAAAACTTCCCTCAGCTATTGCTTACTTGAAGCCAAGTTATAATGGGACCTTGAGGTCATGGTCACTGATATTGTGCATGTCACCTTAGGCATCACAGTCTAGTAGTCGACCAAGATTGGTGGCTCCAGCTTCAATCCTTCATGGATAATTAGGTGTCTTGCTCTCTATATGGAAAAGTTCTGTTGTTTTACCCCAGCTGATCTGAAAGAATAATCAGCTAATTAGAACGCACTGCATCTTCCTTAAGTCTATGTTGCAGTAATATTTTTGCTTCCAAGCTTAAGAGGTTCTTGAGATAGGGAGGCTGAATCACTTTTCTATGTTCCGAGTAACATCCGGAGATCAGGTTGACAGGTTTCCACCGTATTTGACCACAAGAAGTGGACAGCTGTCTGAGTAAGTTCACTAAGTTAGAAGGCTATATGCAGAGTAGCTATTGAAATAACGCTTTTGTATTTAAGTAAATATAATGATAATAATGACTAGAAAAATATAACTTCCAACAGGGATGTGGAAAGTTTTCATAAACATTATTTGCCATAGGGATCTGTCGTTAGTCTTTTATAGTCTTTAGTCTTTTATAAGCTTATGTTCACATTTGGGTCTAATTACCCCAAGAACTTATTTGTTCACGGGCCTAATCCAGTGACGGATCATTTATCCATGATCCTATTCCCCATTGGACTAAATTTAACCCATACATACACACACACACACACACACACACACACATATATATATATATATATATATATATATATATATATATATATATATATATATATATATATATATATATATATATATCAGCAACAGCAGCAGCAGCCATTACAAGTATACTGCTAAACAAAGGCCTCCCCCAATCTTCTCCATGAATTTCTTGACTAAGCCAATCTTTATCACATTTTCCCTGCAAATTTCTCTATTTCATCCCTCCACCTCCTGTCTAGCCTTTTTCTGCTACGCTTACCATCTCTTGGTGTCCAGTCAGTCAACCACTTGCTCCATCGATTACCCCTTATTCATGCTACATGGCCTGCCCACCTCCATTTCTGTTCTTTTATAACTTCTATAATATCTTTGACTTTTGTCTCCTCTCTCACTCGAGTTGATCTTTTTCTGTCTCTTAAAGATATTCCCAAATTGACCTTTCTATTGCTGTCTGAGAACGAATTAATTTATTTTCTATCGATTTTGTCAGTTTCCAGGTCTCATAACCATACGTCATAGCTGGAATTATACATTCGTTATATACTTTTCGTTTCATACAAACTGGCAAGCTACTTTTCACGATGTCCCTATGTTTACCGAAAGCTTTCCATGCAATTGTCATGCGTCTTTTTATTTCGCTATCATTATCTTTCTTTATTTTTAGTATTGGCCGAGGTGATTGTATTCCTCGACTTCTTCAAGAATTTCTCCACTTATTCTGATGACGCTCTTTGGTGTTTGAGGATTAAACATTACTTTAGTTTTACTCCGGTTCATCTTTAGCCCTACTTTGAGACTTTCTCTGTTCAGGTCATTTAACATTTCTTACAATGTCTCTGCTTTTTCCGAGATTAAGACAATGTCAGCTGCAAATCTTAAATAGTTTAGCTTTTCTCCATCTATGTTCACTCCTTTGTTTTCCCAGTCTAGCTTTCTGAAAATACTTTCTAGGCATGCCAAGCATATTCTGTTCAACAAAGGAAATACCAAAGAACCTTTTCCATCGTTGCTTAATTTCCAGCCGACAACTTCATATTCTCCTGTTTGCCTTTTATACTTCTGTTATATTAGTATAGTTTGTATCACACAAGAGTATATTAAGGTATGTAGACAAATTATTTGCAAAATAATATGACAAATAATATCGGTGAGAAATTGTATGAAATATATTCAAGAAAACACTATAATTTGAAGAATGATGCCTTGTATGTCATAGCCTTATCTAGTGCCTTATCAGTGTGCTGACTACTGTCACAGATGTAATGTTCTCTGTCATCAGTTACAAAAGCAATCCAGGACTCATCAGAACTTCTTTTCTTTAGAATTAGGTATTAAGTACAGCAAAACACTACAGTATAAATTATATGTCGACCGTGTTCCATTATTTGAAACTTATTTCATTTTCAAATTGCTGACCCTATATATATATATATATATATATATATATATATATATATATATATATATATATATATATATATATATATACAGGGTGTAACGCGACGTATGACAAAAACTTACACCAATGATCTACCATGTAATTTTGAGTATATTTTGTTCTATAAACATATGCTCTCTGGTACCCAGTTCAGTACCCAGCATTCTGCAGTTTTGTGTAAAAGCTTCGTCTCTTGCATGTGCCATTGGGTGAGAGCTTGGCAGGGCGACGGGAGACGAGTATTATTAGCTTATACTGTAGCCTACTATACATGAAAATCCCATATCCTATCAGTACAGACGAGTTTTAAGAAGAAACTTTACGTAGTCTATTGATTCTTTAACATCAAGTCATGCATTCATGCAATTCTTTTGCACAAATCGACTGTAATTAAGGATTAAATTCGAATTTTATGGCTTGCAAGGGAGTAGGGAGGGAGGGAGGACAGGCTGGTGTGTTGCTGCCAGTTATGTAATATTTGGTTTGTAGGATGTTGCTACCAGCATTATCATAACACCCACAGCTCATTCAGTGAAAGAACATTACTGTACCGAGTGACTATCCTCACTTTAAATCAGGAGTAATATTATTATTCATTACAATTTTTCTGCTGCATGTAAAGTGGCACCATTTTTTTTCATATGATGACGTGAGAACAGTGATACAGGATTGCCAATGTAACGCCTATGCAACTAGACCTATTTTTTGCTTCTACTTGCAGCACTAACATCTGGTAACATGATATCTAGCTACATTCTGGATATTTTTGCCATTTTTAGGTGATATTCTAAAGATTTTATCATACTTTCTAGCGATGTTTTGCAGTGTTTATTATCTAGCGACATTCTAGCAAGCTTTCAGGACTAAACTAGCGAGATTGATAAGGACTTGGCAACCCTGCGTCGGAGCGTCCACTGTCATTTGAACGGGAATATTTGCAGAGGAGGCACACACTTCAATTACTGTTCTCCGCGTTCTGTTGTTCACCGGGTTCAGCTTCACATGTTCATGAAACGGCATGCTACGTACGTACAGCAATGAAGAATATGCAGATATCGTGTATTTTTTCACGGGTTCTGCGATGGTAATGCCAGTGCTGCAGAGAGGAATACAGGTGGCCCCAAGGGCGCCACGTTTACTTGCAGCAGAAAAATTGTGATAAATAATATTCTTCCTGACTTAAAGTGAGGCTAATCTCCCTTTAGAATAACGTTTTTTCACTGAATGAGCTGTGGGTGTTATGATAATGCTGGTACCAACATCCTACAAACCAAATATTACATAACTGGCAACAACACACCAGCCTGTCCTCCCTCCCTCTCTACTCCCTTGCAAGCCATAAAATTCGAATTTAATCCTTAATTACAGTCGATTTGTGCAAAAGAATTGCATGAATGCACGACTTGATGTTAAAGAATCAATAGACTACGTAAAGTTTCTTCTTAAAACTCGTGTGTACTGATAGGATATGGGATTTTCATGTATAGTACAGTATAAGCTTAAAATACTCGTCTCCCGTCGCCCTGCCAAGCTCTCACCCAATGGCATATGCAAGAGACGAAGGTTTTATACAAAACTGCAGAATGCTGGGTACTGAACTGGGGTCGCAGAGAGGATATGTTTATAGAACAAAATATACTCAAAATTACATGGTAGATCATTGGTGTAAGTTTTTGTCATACGTCGCGTTACACCCTGTATATATATATATATATATATATATATATATATATATATATATATATATATATATATATATATATATATATATATATATATAAAGGGTGGTCCTTAGGTATATAGTGAAAACTGAATATGGGAGATCTTCATGGGGCACCCCCTAGTATTATACCACTGACAGAAAAACATAGCATGTAAAATTTGTTTGTACATTGATAAAAAAAAATCCCGGTGCCCCAACGGCCCTAAATTTTCTCCTTATATAGGAGAATGGGACCATATTCGTGGGGGCCTCTCATTCATCCGCAAGAGGGCGTGGTCATGGCAGGAATGGCGGGCAAGGGACAGGGAGGGAAGAAAAAAGATGCGGTAGTGCCTGGGCAGGTGGGGGTGGGAAGAGGGGAGGAGGAAGGCCACCAAGCTATCATGCTTAGTAATGACTGGAAACTGTCCGATGCTGAAGTGAAGAAGCATGAGAGAGAGGAAGCTTCCCAAAGTCGGGGCGAGAGCAGGAGCGGCTGGCAGCATTGGAAGCTTCTGTTGAGTTGGAGGACTCTGAAGAAGGCAGAGAAGACAAAGATCCTTTTCCCTGACCATCCATGTCAGCTACCACATTCTCACCGAAATGACGACGATCCTGATCTCGTGCACCTGTCATCACTCTGGAGTAGTCTAATGCTCTGGACCACACGATGGCCAGCAATCACAATGCTATCCACATCTTGGCTGCCGCTGCAGCTGCATATGGGAAGGATCCTTCAAATATGGCGAACCAAGGCTCGTGGCGAACAGGCAGTAGCTCTGTGCTCAACCTTCAAGCTTGGTGTTCTCCTCACTATTCACTGTGACAGTAAGTTGGTTGCTGACGAACTTGGGCAAGAAAGGTTCAAATATTTACCTATCCTGGTGTCTGGAGAGGGAATTGTGAAGCTGCTGAACGTCCCCAAACTGCAGTCAGGAACAGGAGCTGACATGGTGGAGGAGATCTTTGCTACCCTGTAATAATGGGACCTAGTGGATTCGGTGACAAATATGACCTTTGACACAACTGCTTGCAACACCAGAATTCGGTTTGGGGCCCGCACTCCCCTGCAGGGAGCACATCAGTGAAATCATCATCCAGAAAATCTTCACAGTTTGCACTAGCTTCATCACACTAGGGCCGGACATCCTTCTCTTCAAGCGTTTCAAGCAGGGATAGGCCTCCGTTGCAGCTGATCACTTCGAGCTGCACACCAACCTTCCTACTCATTGCAACGAGGTAATCACCTGTCATATTCAACTTACTCCCCAACAGCCACGGAAAGATTACTGGAAATTGCTTGAGCTCACGGTGATCATCCTTATTGGAGATCCTCCTCGTGGCTTCCACATTTTGCGGCCTGGTTCCTACCTTGACTGTTGAATGGTCAAAATCATCTAGTTAGTAAAAATTTACCAGTTCTGCTGGCAGGTGAAGCTCACTGTGCAAGAACTTGCCACATTCGAGTGGTTTGTCATATCTGCCATCATGTTTTGCGTCCGATACTGGTTCACAGCCTCAGTTGCCACATTTGCATCTTGGAACGACCTTATGTTTCTCGAAGACATCCTGGGCTACCTCAACTTGGAATTCTCATCCACTGCTGTAAAGGCCTTCAGTCTTCATCTCTGGTATTCTCTGAAGAGCTGGTTGGCCTGGCATTTTTTGACGAATCCTTCGACTTTGAAAAGAAGAGGGCCATGGTCACAGCTCTGGAGAACAAGGAGGGTCGTGAGCCCGAGAATAGAGGGACTCTGGAGTTGTATGTGGCTGTCATTCGAGTGAAGAACCTCCCTGATTTCGTAACAAGCACCACTCGCTGCTCTCCGTTCTTTCTTGGCTCCTCCATTGGGTTCTTGGATGTCGACCCATCCATGTGGGTTGAACGAGATGACTACAAGAAAGCCAGGCAATGCATCCAGCCACTGAAAGTCATGAACAACCTTGCTGAGGGAAGAGCTGCACTCCCTGTCATCACCAAGGACGAGGAGCAACGGAAATTCCTGTTGTAGATCATAGAGGCTCATTGTTATTAATTCCCGGACACTCAAAAGGCAACCATGACCTCTCAAACTAGGCAACAATGAGTGGGAGTCTGTTCCCAAGACATCACCCCACCGAGAAGCTAATATTTTCACTGCTAGGGGTACCTTGGTGTGCCAGTGGGATACTAAGCGCTGATGACACAGAATCTGAAGTTCTGGGTCTTTGGAACACCAGTAAATACTGCAGTGGAAGACTGAATTTTGCATGGTTTTCGTACTAAGAGGAACAAAAGTGTGGCGTGGCCCATAAAAAATCTACAACTTTGAAAATAAAGACCATCCTAATATATATATATATATATATATATATATGGTATTCTGTCTTTAGTGTAGCTCTACAATGACTGGCAAGCTAAATAATTTCCTGTAAACCAGGAAATCATTTCCAGCGCTGGGTGGTGACCGTATAACCAACCAAAACGTGTTCCTCACGTGACAACAAGTGGGTTGACTGAGGGTTAGTGCCCTTCCACGGAAAACAACGAACTAAAAATACGAACAAGAAGCCTTGGACCGGGACTGACAAAAAGGTGACGACTAAGGACCGAACAAAGGACATGGTACGGATTGTGACCTCGAATGTAAGGGGTGCAAATGATGAGGAGAAAGAGAGAGAGATTGTCCAGGTGCTTGAGGGTGCAAAATTGGATATATGTGGATAAACTTAAACTAAATGAAGAGGTGAGAGTGTGAAGGAATGAGAGTATGGATGGGGTATATGTGCGAGAGTAGGTGAAAATGAGAGGGCAATAGAAGGAGTGTGTATTGTTGTGAGTAACAGATGGAAGGAGAATATAAGAGATTATGGATCAGTTGGCTCAAGGATTGTGTGGGTAAGATTGAAAGTTTGACTACAGATGTGGACTGTGGGTAGGTATGCACTAACTCAAGATTGTGCAAACAGTGTGAGAGAAGAGTTATGGACCAATGTGGAAGCACGCATGGAAAAGTTTGAAAGGAATAAGAGAGTGCTTTTAACTGGAGATATGAATGGGAAAATAGTGAATGTGAAGGTGGATGGAGTAGTTGGTGAGTGGGGTGTGCCTACAGAGATGGATGAGAATGGCACTGCTATTGTGGACATTTGTGCCAGGAGGGGGTTGGTGGTAGCCAATACCCTCTTCAGGCACAAGATGATCCACTGGTATAAATGGCGAGAGATAAGAAGGGTGGATAGTGAACTGAATCAATGGAAGGCAATGATTGATTATGTTTGTGTAGATGATATGATGAGAAGGTGTGTAATGGATGCAATAGCATATAGAGCCTGGGGGAGTTTCTGACCACCAGTTGGTGGTGGTGAGAATCAAGGTCCAAATGAAATGAAGGAATAGAAGATGGGAAGGACAAGAGGATGTAGTTCATACAAGGAGGGTGGAAAAGTTACAAGAGGATGGGAAAAAGGCAGAATATAAGAGAGAAAAGGAGGAGCAATGGGGTAAATATGGATAGGAGCAGATGGGGGACGTGGAAGGTGTGTCCAAGAAATCGCAGAAGAAATCTCTGCAGCATGTGAGGTGGGTAGGGTGAGGAGAAGAAAAAAGGAGGTGCAAGGAACAGTATGGTAGAATGAAGACGTGAGACAGGCTGTGGCACAGAAGAAGAAAGCATAAAATAAGTAGATAAGAAACAGGGGTGTGGAAGAAGTTGAGAGGCGGAAGAGAGAGCTATATGTAGACAGGAAGAGAGAGGTGAATATATTAGTAAGTGAGAGTAAGACAGTAAGAAGAGAATGGATAAGGAATTTGGAAGGAATATGAGTAAAGTGGAGGGAATGTAAGAAATTGTTCTTGAAAGAGGTAATGAGAGTTAGACAGGGTGTCAAAGAAGATGGTCGGGGAGTGAAAGACAAACAGGGTAGATTACTAATGCAGAAGGGAGAAAGTGAGCAGATGGAGAGAACACTTTAATGAATTGTTGAACATAGAGAATGAAAATAATGCGAGTATAAGTGGTTAAGGAATGGCTGGGAGAAGGAGGGATGTGAGAAGAGAGAAAGAAATCAGTAGGATGGAAGTTGTGGAAGCAATGAAGAATGTCAAAATGGGGAAAGCCCCAGGAATTAATGTAGTTTGTGGTGAAATGCTGAAACATGGGGTAGAGATATTAGTGGAATCGATGTGGAAGATGTACTGATTGGCCTGGGAGGAAGTCAGGTATAATTATCCTCCTGTACAAAGGAAAAAGGGGAAAAAGATGTGTGTGGTTATCATAGGGGCATTTGTCTTCTTAGTGTAATCGGAAAAGTATATGGTTGGATACTTCTTGACAGAGTTAGGGAAATAACAGAGGAATTGGAGAATAACAGGAAGGTTTTAGGAAGGGAGGAGGTTGTGAAGATCAGATATTCATTCTTAGATCTTTAATAGAAAAGATTCTAGAAAAGTGAAACAAGTTGTACGTGGCCTTCATGGATTTGGAGGAAGTATATAACAAGGTGGACAGACAAGGATTGTGGAAAGAATTATAAATAAATGAAGTAGATGGAAAGTTGTTGAATGCTGTGAAGAGTATGTCTGAGGGTGCTAAGGCTGCAGTGCGTGTTGATAGCGAACTGGGTGATTTTTTGCTATTTGAAGGTTGGATTGAAACAAGGATGTTTCACGTCTCCTTGGTTGTTCTATTTCAATACGAATGGGGTTATAAAAGAGATACAAGGTAGAGCAGTAGATGTTGCAGTGGCCCTAATGAGATAAGGCAGTGTTTGGAAACTCCCTGTACTGTTGTTTGCAGATGATACTGTGTTAAATGAAGACAAAAGGGAGGTGCAAGGCTTGGTGGATGAGTTTGGAAGAGTGAGAAAGAAACGGAATCTAAAGGTGAATGTAGGGAAGAGTAAAGTTATGGTCTTCGAGAGAAGTAGAGTCAGAGAATGTACAGTGAGGCTGGATGATGAGGAAATGGAAAATGTGAGTGCATTTCAGTACTTGGGTAGTGTGATGAGTAAGGATGGAAGTTTAGAGGGTGAGGTGCTTGAAAGGATACATCAAGGAAGATAGGTTGCTGGTTCCTTGAAAGCAGTGATAAGAAAAAGGGAAGTGAGCATGGAAGTGAAAAAGTCACTGCATGACAGTATTGTGACACCAGCTCTAATGTATGGAAGTGAAGCTTGGACCTTGTTGGGGGGACAGAATTTTTGGACTTTATTGGGGGGACAGAATTTTTGGACCTTGATGGGGGGACAGAAGTCTAGAATGAGAGGAGTGGAAATTTATTTTAGAGGAGCATGTGGAGTGACATGGAGAGACAGACTGACGAATGAGGAAGTGAAGGAGCATTGTGGTGTGGATGTGGATGTGATAGGAAGCGTTAGGAGAAACACACTGAGGTGGTTTGGCTATGTTAAGGGAATGGAAAATGAGAGACTAATGAGGAGAGTTTATGTAAATGGGGTAGAGGTGGGTGAGGCAGGGGAAGGCCAAGGATGAGATGGAGGGATGGAGTGCAGTGGTATATGCGAGAGGGTTGTGTGACCAGGGAACAGGGCAGTGAAATGGCGGAGGACAGAGGGATATGGAGGTGATTTGTTTGTGGCCATCCCTTACGGGATTAAGTCGTCTGGCAATAAATAGATACATAGATTGGAAGTGTATTTATATATTCATACAGTATATATATATATATATATATATATATATATATATATATATATTGTTACGGTGGCGCCAGCCCGGGGCTATTACAAAAAAGACAACAAGTCAGCCTTAGATGATCGGCCTCCACTGCGTTGCAAAAATAACGCAGACCCCGGCACTGACACTCCGCAAACTAGAGAAAAACTGCGCAACGGAAAGGTACTTACTTAAGAACGCAACACTCTGTACTTTGATAATAAAACGGAACAGCCTACCTATAGATCTAGCCTACTATCGTCACTACCGGAAGTAATACCGCCCGAGACAGTATACAGGAACACCTCCCACTTACTTCCGGTGGTGACGACTTCTACTTAACCCGTGTCCAAGGGGGAACGCAGTTAATGGCTCACGATAGTTCTCACTAGCCTTGTGCAAAGAGATGGGATTAAACAGTGTAGGGGTTAGGGGTGTGTGTGTATGTACGTGTGTTGGGGGAACGTTAATTAAGGCAGCGAGAAACTACGGTGAGCCAGACTGGCCCTCCAAAGACAACACGGTCACAAAACAAAATAAAATAACTACTTTCCTCAGTCAGCAACAAAAAGAATAAAAATAAACTTAAATGAAAACGCCAGCTCGGCATAAAAATAACTGGGGAGAGAGAGAGAGTGTACAAACACCCGATACTAAAGCTGGCTGGGAAGAGACTGAACTGGTGCTAGGCTCGTGTGCGGCCAAGCGCGAACGCATGAATCAAATTAATTAATAAGAACTTATATTCGTGCCCCTCTCTCTCTATACAATGAATTGGTACTTCTAATGCAAGCAAAACATCATTAAATATACTGGTAGCTCACATAAGACAATCAAAATAATCAAATGCATACTCAGCATGGTATAAAATAAAATTGCCCTCAGTGGCGAGAACGAAAGAAACAAAAGAACTTGTAGCACTCGCTAATATAAACTCCGCGAATGACACGGATACATACTGCATAATCCCCCTAGCCCAGCTGTAACGGCTGCATCCGTGGGAACGGAAAGGCGGACAACGTAACACGCCCTTCCCCAAGGGAAAATTTTGAGCCCTGGATCAAAATTTTCGAATCAAGACCCTGAGGTAAAGGATAAGCATCGGTCTTAGACAGTGAATTAACTTTCCGGAAGTCCACACACAACCTAACCTTCCCATCTGGCTTCGGCTGCAAGGTAACTGGTGAACTCCACTCACTGTAACTCCTCTTGATCAATCCATGGTCCAACATATACTTGATCTCATTATCGAGAGCTTTCTGTCTGATAGGGTTGATGCGGTAAGGAGCTAATTTTACAGGCTTACTATCTTCAACGTCAATGTCATGAGTAGCCCAAGTTGTCAATCCCGGTGAATCTCCAAAAACTTTCGGATGTTTCCATAATCTGTTGCACAGCTCTTCTCGCTTTACTGGCTCAAGGTGTCGCAATTTCTCCACCAGAGCTGCATAACCATTGCCCTCCCCTAGGGTCAGCCAGCTGGTAACATCTCACCACAACTAAGCACTTCCTCCTGCTCCTCCAACTCACTACCAACCGCCAAAACTACAGGAGCGCTCTTATCCCTGGTTCCCTCAACGTCCACTCCAAAGTCACCTTCCAGGGACTGTGGCTGTAACCCTGGTCCACTACTCACATCACCGGCACCAACAGCTCCCTCCACAGCACGTTCCCTTGATGCCACGTCCTCCCTTCCCTGTCCTTCACATCCCAGGTGAGAGACATCAGCAGTCATCCCACAATGAGAATCAACTGGGCGGTAGTATGGCTTCAACATATTAATGTGGCACAACTGAGTACTCTTCCGCCTATCTGGGGTAACAATTAGATAATCAAGTTCCCCAACTCTCTTCTTCACAATATAAGGACCACTGAATCTAGCCGCCAGAGGTTTTCCTTGCATGGGCAGCAGTGCCAAAACTTCATCTCCTTGCTTAAACTCACGACTTCTGACCTTCTTATCGTAATGAGCCTTCATTTTCGCTTGAGCCCCGATTAGATTGTCACGGGCAAGCTCTAAAGCGCAATGCAGTCTCCTCCCGAGTGCTGCAGACATAGTCAAGCAGGGATTCCTGGTTGCCAGATTTGTTGTTACTCCAGGCCTCTCGCACCACATCCAAGGGACCACGAACTCTGTGCCCAAACACTAACTCATTGGGTGAAAACCCTAACGACTCAGTTGGTACCTCTCTCACTGCAAACATAACAAAGGGTACCGCTAGAGTCCCAATCCTTTCCACTATCATAGCAGAAGGTGCGCAGCATTGTCTTTAAGGTCTGATGATGCCTCTCCAGGGCACCTTGTGACTGCGGATGGTAGGCACTGGACAAAATGTGTTTGATGCCCAACTCTGTCATTGTCTGCTTAAACAAATTAGATGTAAAATTCACTCCACGGTCAGACTGCAACTCCTTGGGCAGGCCAAAATGAGTAAAGAACAGGATAAGTTGCTTGACTACTGACTTCGCCTGCATGCTTCTGATTGGTATAGCCTCTGGGTATCGCGTGGTAACATCCATTATGGTTAACAAATACTTGTTTCCAGCAGAAGTAGGAGGTAAAGGGCCCACGATATCAATGATTACCCGGGTAAACGGAGGTTCAACTGCAGGAATGGGAGTCAAAGGGGCCACAGGAAGAACTTGATTAGGCTTGCCCACTATCTGACACGTGTGACAGCTCTTGATGTACGCAGCAACTTGTCCCGGCATACTTGGCCACCAAAAATTATATCTTAAGCGCTGCACTGTCTTTCTGTTTCCCAAGTGACCTGCTAAAGGTCCCTCATGTGCTAACTGTATTAACGGCACCCTATACTGCACAGGCACCACCACCTGCACTAACTCACCCACTCCTTCATCCATCGTGGCGCCAGTGGGCGTCCATCGGCGATGTAAAACATTGTCTTTAATCAGGAACTCCTCCTTACCACACTCCATACTTCTTTCTTCCCCTACTCGAGCAAACAAGGGCTTTAATGTTACATCCTCCTGTTGCTTCACCCTCAATTCTGCTGGCCCAACACCCGCCAGCTCTACTGAGGACTGAGATAAGGGACTGGTCGGGACACTGGATTGCGAAGGGCGATCAATCTCAGCGTCACCTCTAGTACACTCGACAGGGGGAGGAATGTCAGACTCCACACTGACATCATCATCACCTCTACCCTCAACAGTGACACTCTGTTCCTCAGGCGCGTTTGACGGTGGTCCTGCATCCCTGCAGTCGACCCCAGCGTCCTGAAATTCTAATTCAGTCGATGGGCTGGGTTCAGTCTCCACACAGACACACTCAGCACCACCTCTAGTGTCCTGAGTGGGAAGTGGGGCGGCACCCATGCACGCATTCCCACTCTCCTCACTCACTACAGCAACACTCTGCTCACTAGGTTCCTCCATTGGTGGCCCTGCCTCACCACAGTCGACCCCAAGAACCTGTGACTTCACCAGTTCTTCCTCCCGGGCTGCAACCTGTGCCATAGATCGTGTAATTGCACAGACCGGGAACATGGCTTCCACTTCTGCATCAACTTCAATACCAATTTCTGGGGCGTCAAAACACTTCTCTGCCACAACAACTGGTGGGGGAAGAGATGGAAATACTTTCTCCCCAGCCAGGTCGTTCCCCACCAGAAAATCAACCCCCTCTAGTGGCATTACATCAGCAACAGCTACTTGAGCTGCAGCCTGAACAATGGGGCAATCGAGTTCCACATGAACATAATCATAGTATTCATCTGAGTTCATGCCTCTACACAGCACATACTTCCCTGAGTTTACAGGCCCTCCAGTCACGTTTCTGCACACAGACTGTTGTGCACAGGTATCACGAGCCACAGTAACTGGATAACTGATCCCATGAATTTTCACTGTGCCGTGACATATAAAAGGTTTACACCAGTCTAGGGACGATTTCTGAGGCAGTTCATCCGGAGGTGGCGTAGCATGTTGGGTAACTTTTTCAGCCTGAGCTGGCAGCGAGCACAGCCGGCTGCACTCCAGCTTTCCACAGACTTCTCCATCACCGTTACCACTCTCCCAACTCCTCTCGTTCACCTGACTCGAACCTACAATTAGTGCCACTGGTTTGGCATTTTGGGAGGCCTTCCACTTAGTGCAGTTAGGCTTGATGTGCCCACTCTGTTTGCAAAAGTAACAAACTAGCTTCGAACTGGATACAGGGCTCTTTCTCCCTGAATTCTTTTTCCTCTGAACTTCCCTTGGACTGATTCACGGGAGATTTATCCCAGGCAGGGCCACTCACAGTCCTCTCCCTGGAATACTGAAAATTAGCGTACTTGACCCCCATACTCCGCAAGGCAAACACCCGGTCATCAGCCCACGTCGCTGCTTCCTTCACGGTCTTAAATCTCTTCTCCCTAATTTTAACACCAATTTCTTTGTCAGCCATGTTGGTAAAATGTTCCATCAAAAGCAGTTCACGCACCTCGTTATACGAAGTGGCGCTCTCACTCAGCAACCACTCGTCTAACCTCTTCTCCAGATACCTGGCGTAGGCCATATAGGTGTCAGCAGGCCTTTTCCGAGCACCACGGAACAACAACCGATAAGCCTCTGGTCTAAGTTCATATGCCTTCAGGATGGCTGTTTTAAATTCATCATAATCATCTACATCCTCAGGGCTCAACCTATTATACACTTCCAAGGCTTTTCCCTTCAGCACATTAGATACCAACCCCACCCAGCTCTGCCTTGGCCACTCAAACTCCCTAGCCTTCTTCTCAAACCTGACAAACCATTCTGTCACCTTCAACTCATCACATGCTGGCACTAATTTTAGACTCCTTGAGAACCAACTCTCCCTATCCTCTGCACGGCCTGAGGTTTGGGTATCTGAAGTTGGTCTATTGGCAGTCACCTCCAAACGAGTCTTCTCCAGCTCAAATCGCATTTTTTCACGCTGCAACTCCATCTCCTCTCTTGCACGCTGCATCTCCATCTCCCTCTCTTCTTTTGCACGCTGCATCTCCATCTTTTTCAACTCCAACTGCAACTGAGCCTCCGGTGACAAGACTCCAGGGTATATGGGAGTGGAATGAACAACTCCAGGGAAAGCACTAGACATACCTGGGGGAACTGCTCTAAACTGGCTCGGCGGCATCATAGATGGTAATAGTGGGGTAGCGAAACGAGGCAGCTCAGCCCCATAGTCAAACTCAGGGCTCACACGGGGAGTACCTTTGCTATGTGCCTCTCGTTGTTCCATATCCACAGGTGACTCAGCACGTACGCGATCTGGTGTAGACACGCGTGACTCCATGGCGACAAATCAATGGCAGTACTCAATAATGAAATACTAATGCTGACTGAGAAACTACACACACATCAACTTCACCTCAAAGTACAGAGAAAGCCAAGATAACGATATCCTAGCAAGAAAAAGGCACTGTTAGGATATCCTGATGCGAGGTCGCCACTGTTACGGTGGCGCCAGCCCGGGGCTATTACAAAAAAGACAACAAGTCAGCCTTAGATGATCGGCCTCCACTGCGTTGCAAAAATAACGCAGACCCCGGCACTGACACTCCGCAAACTAGAGAAAAACTGCGCAACGGAAAGGTACTTACTTAAGAACGCAACACTCTGTACTTTGATAATAAAACGGAACAGCCTACCTATAGATCTAGCCTACTATCGTCACTACCGGAAGTAATACCGCCCGAGACAGTATACAGGAACACCTCCCACTTACTTCCGGTGGTGACGACTTCTACTTAACCCGTGTCCAAGGGGGAACGCAGTTAATGGCTCACGATAGTTCTCACTAGCCTTGTGCAAAGAGATGGGATTAAACAGTGTAGGGGTTAGGGGTGTGTGTGTATGTACGTGTGTTGGGGGAACGTTAATTAAGGCAGCGAGAAACTACGGTGAGCCAGACTGGCCCTCCAAAGACAACACGGTCACAAAACAAAATAAAATAACTACTTTCCTCAGTCAGCAACAAAAAGAATAAAAATAAACTTAAATGAAAACGCCAGCTCGGCATAAAAATAACTGGGGAGAGAGAGAGAGTGTACAAACACCCGATACTAAAGCTGGCTGGGAAGAGACTGAACTGGTGCTAGGCTCGTGTGCGGCCAAGCGCGAACGCATGAATCAAATTAATTAATAAGAACTTATATTCGTGCCCCTCTCTCTCTCTATACAATGAATTGGTACTTCTAATGCAAGCAAAACATCATTAAATATACTGGTAGCTCACATAAGACAATCAAAATAATCAAATGCATACTCATCATTTTATAAAATAAAATTGCCCTCAGTGGCGAGAACGAAAGAAACAAAAGAACTTGTAGCACTCGCTAATATAAACTCCGCGAATGACACGGATACATACTGCATAATCCCCCTAGCCCAGCTGTAACGGCTGCATCCGTGGGAACGGAAAGGCGGACAACGTAACAATATATATATATATATATATATATATATATATATATATATATATATATATATATATATATATATATATATATATATATATATATACAGTAGAGAGAGAAAAAAAAAATAATTTCGTTACAGATTCTAGAGATCGTCTGTGGGAATCGGTACCGATGGTTGGATCAGTGTTGGAAACTTGGCTACAAGGCAGTTGTTTTCCAATGCTGCTCACGGACAACTTAGCAGCAAATAGCACCATAATAAAGGTAATACGAAAGAATACGTTTACGGATGTTAAATAAGGACCAATAACTGGATGAGATTATTACTTTGATAGTTCATTCCATTACCACAGCTAATGGGCTCATGACTAGAAATGAGTTTCAGCAATGGAAGTTTCCTTTAATTCTCAACAGTACACAAATAAGAATTTATTCTTTTATCAAAGAGTTGGATGTGCCGGAGAGGTACTGTAGGTGAGTGATCTGGATAAAAGAGAGGAAATAATAGAGTATCAGGGCACGTTGAAAGAGGAGTGGAACACAGTGATAGATCAGGAAAATGGCGGTGTGGAGGAGGAATGGCAGTTGTTTAAGAGTGCTGTGGTGGGGTATGCGGAAGAGGTGGGTGGTGTGAGTTGAGTGGGTGGTGGTGTAAGGGAGGGAAGTTAATTGTGGTGCTAGGAATTAAGTATGGCTGTAGCTGAGAAGAGATGTGCATAGGAAGTGTGGCTGCAGAGGAAGGATGAGGTGTCATATGAGAGGTATAAGGAAAAGAGGAATAAGATGAAAAGGGCTGTTCTTGATGCTAAAGTGGCAACAGATGAGAGGTGGGGTAGGCAGTTGATTAATAATTTTCAACAGAATAAATAAATGTTTTATAAGGTGACGATGGCGTGAGGGGGAGAGTCTGGGAAGAAAGAGATAGTAAAAGCAGAGGATGGAAGGATGGTAATTGAGATCGATGCGGTAAGGAAGAGATAAGCTGAGTAGTCTGACTGTTAAATACAGAGGTGGAAAGGGAGGCTAAGACTGTGGCATATGGAAAGGTGCAAGGTATATGTTGGGAGAGCTGATGATTCTTTGATCACGATGAGGGAAGTGCTGGAGGTAGTAAAGGAAATTAATAAGGGGAAAGCTGCAGGTGTGGATGGGTGTGGTGTGGAATGTCTGAATTGTGGTGGAACGACTGTTGTTGAGTGATTAATAAGATTCCTGAATGTGTGTTTTGTGAGTGGTACAGTATGGTGCTGACTGACTAGGCAAGCGCATGTGTGGTTCCGCTGTATAAAGTAAAGGGCGATAAGTATGAATGTACTAGTTTTAGGGGTATATGTCTGCTCAGAGTTGTAGGTACGGTGTATGGTAGAGAGTTGATTGAGTTATATACGGTACAGAGGGAATGACTGGTGATGAGTAGTGTGGCTTTAGGAGAGGGAGGGGATGCGTGGATTAGGTGTCTGCTGTGAGGCAGGTGTGTGAAATTTTTTGGGGAAAGGTAGGGATGTGTTTTGGACGTTCATGGATTTAGAGAAGGCGTATGATAGAAATTATAGGAAGCCTTTGTGGACTGTTTTGAGATTCTTTGAACTAGATGGTAGGTTGTTAAAAGGAGCGAAAATATTTTATGTTAATAATGGAGAGTGTGTAAGAGTGAGAAATACTGTAAGCGATTGGTTTCCCGTGAGAGTGGGGCTGCGGTAGGAATGTGTGATGTCACCTTGGTTGTTTAATAATTATATGGATGGTGTTTAAGGGAGGTGAATGTGAGAGTGTTAGGTGGAAATTTGAGTCTGGTGAATGTTGAAGGTAGAGACGGGAATCTGAATCAGCTGCTGTTTGTGGTTGAAACTGCACTGGTGGCTAGGGGAGACTGAGACAATTGGCAGAGAAGTTTGGAGGGGTGTGTGAAAGGAGGAAATTGAGAGTAAGTGAGAATTAGAGTAAAGTGATGAAGTTTACGTGGTTGGTAGATGGTAGGAGGATGAACGTAGTTTTGAATGGTGTGTGTGTGTTTTTTTTTTTTTTTTCAATGCAAAAAAGAAGGAACCGAAGGCCGGAGCCCGCAAACCGTTCCTTCCAAGAAAAAAAAACAAAATCAATACAAAAGAGAGCCAAATACAAGATCTGTTCATTTCGAGATGCCTGGACACACTGCATTTGAAAGACCGGAAAATCATAGGAAGTAGGAAATACAGACAGAGGGAGACAGTTTCAGCGTTGACCTGTTGCATAAATGAAGGACTGGGAATAACGGTTAACTCTTGCATGAGAGAGTTGGACAGAAAAGGGATGAGAGTTCGTTGCTAGACCGGTGCTGCGCACCCATCGTAGTGGTGGAGAGACAGTTCAGAGTGACCATTGAAGAAGCGATAGAAAAGAGATAAAGATGCAACAGTGCGGCGAAGAGACAGAGGTTGATGGGAGCCAGTAGGAGAATGAGAGTTGATGAGATAAATAGCCTTTGACTCTATCCTATTGATAAGAGCTGTATGTGGGGAGCCTCCCCACACATAAGAGTTGTACTCTAAACAAGGGCGAATAAAACCCGTGTATAAAGTCAACAACTCTGAGGGAGTAAAGAAGGTACAGAGTCGGCTTAGCACACCGAATCTTGAGTCAACGAATGTTGAGGGAGTAAAGAAGGTACAGAGTCGGCTTAGCACACCGAATCTTGAGAAGGGAGAGTGTTTTAAGTATTTAGGGTCACAGGGTGCTGTGGATGGAAGAATGGATGTAGAGGTGAGGTTTAGAATGAATGAAGTAGGAAAGGTGCTGGGAGTAATGAAAAAAAAACAATTTATTCGCTTAGAATGGATGTAAAAGGAAGACTGTGAGGGTGTAGTAGTACTGGCAGCTATATATGAAGCATGGAATATGGGTGAATTAGAGAGGAAGAGTTTGAATGAAATGGAGATCATGTGTCTCAGGAGTATGTTTGGAGTGATGCATATAGATCGAGTAAGAAATGATGAAGTGCGAAGGAGAACTGGAGTTATGCGGGAGATGGCTGAACGAGCTGAACAGAGAGTGTAGTGATGGTTTGGGCATATGGAAAGAATGGATGAAGAGCGATTGGTGAAAAAGATAACTGGATCGAAGGTGAGAGGTGTAAGGCTGAGAGGAAAACACCGAATCAGATAGACGGACAGTGTGAAGAGAGCGTTACATGTGAGAGGGATTCCTGTAGAGCAAGGAAGTGTGGCTGTGCATGATAGGGATGGCTAGAGAGATATTGTGAGTGAATAAATGGTGACGCGGTGCCGAGGGGATGTTCTTCCACATTTGGTCTGACCAACTGATTAGGTCAGGTGTGGGTAAGGGGATGGGTCCATTATGATGTGTCAGGGTCCTGCTGCGGATGTCGCTGATTGCACTGCCCAGCTGACTCTCATGTGGTGTGGTGCGGTGATGATCTGTCCCTTTTCCTCTTAGGGCTAAGATGCAAGTAAATGTGTGTGTGTGTGTGTGTGTGTGTGTGTGTGTGTGTGTGTGTGTGTGTGTGTGTGTGTGTGTGTGTGTGTGTGTGTGTGTGTGTGTGTGTGTGTGTGTGTGTGAGTAAATTGGAAGTGCTTCGTCCTGTCTCGGCAACCCCCGTTGTTTTGTGGGAAGCAGCCTAGGTATATTGATAGATCAAAAACATTACTGTACTGTAATAAATACCTTGATAATTAGGAAGGAGTTAAAATGGGTTAAATAGGATGGTAAGGGAGGTAGTAGGGGAGTGAAACATGAGAGTGGTAGATTGGTAGTGGAGAAGGGAGAAAAAGTGAGCAGATTGAGAGAACGCTTTAAGGAACTGTTACGCATAGGGAATGGAAATACTGCGAGTATAAATTGCTGGGGAGTGGCGGAGATGAGGAGGGAGGTAAGAGAGGAAGTGATCGGTAGGATGGAAGTGATGAAAGCAATTAAGAAAGTCAAAATGGGGAAAGCCCAATGGGGATTGGAAGTCAACAATAATTATTCCCCTGTATAAAGGAAAACGAATAAAAGGAGTGCGTGATAATCATAGTGACATAGTTCGACAAGAGCTGGGAGGTTTTAGAAAGGGAATACATTGTGTAGATCAGATATTCGTCCTAATACCTTCAGTGGAAAAGTTTCTACAAAAAGGCAAGAAGTTGTATGCGGCTTTCTTGGATTTGGAGAAAGTATGACAGAGTGGATAGACTACGAATGTGGAAAATATTAAGAATATATAGAGTAAATGGAAAGCTGTTGATTGCCGTGAAGAGTATGTATGAGGGCGCTAAGCCTGCTGTGCATGTGGTTGGTGAGCTTAGTGAATTTTTCTTTCTGAATGTTAGATTGAAAGAATGATATATCATGTTCCCATGGTTGTTCACTCTGTATATGGATGGAGTTATAAAACAGATACAAGGTAGGGCAGTGGATGTTGGAGTGGTCCTAATGAGAGACGGCTGCGTTTGGAAACATCCTGTTCTGTTGTTTGGAAATGATGCTGTATTGTTTAATGAGGACACATTCACACACGCTCTCAACGGCTGTGTTCCCGGGGTCCTCAGGAGCCTTATCTCAAGATCGTCCCCATAATTTATTCTCTAAAATGGGTCCAATGGCACTTCCTAACTTACTATACCCAGGAGGTCTGAGTCAGGTTTCTCACGTGAATATATAGTGGCCCCTTATTTAGCAGATTAATATATTGGAAAGCAAAATTTAATTTCACTAAATTTAATTTTTTTTCATGATTTTACTAAAAACTAACAATAAAAAAGTAAAAGTAACCTTGATCTAGTGTAAATTTTGAGCTTCGCAAAATATTTAATACCTCTCCGTCTCTGAGTTGAAACATTTTTTTTTTTTTTTTTTTTTAAGAGGAATTTGTAAATGCACCCTTTTCACTTCATCAAATTTACTGTAAGAAATTACAGTAAAATTAAGCTTTATTTCTATTAGTATGTAAGATTTAGTGGGTTCAGATCAGGCTTTCCAATGCACTAATCTGCAAAATAAGGGGCCACTATAAATCATGAGAGAAACCTGACTCGAACTTCCTGAGTACTGAACTTAATAAGTGGCATGAGATCTGTTTTAGCTGATAAATTATGAGTGCGATCTTGAGGTAAGGCTCCTGAGGGCCCTTAGAGCACTTATGAGAGGAAGGGTCCTCAGGCACAGCCGCACCCCGTTCCATAGCAGATATGGCCGCATGGAACTTTTACATATAAGAACGTGATCGGCTTTACTATGTATGATAATTTGACCCAGCATATTATATATGTTATATGGCTGATATTCAGGTTGAGTGGGGGAGTCTACTGGTTGAGTATGATTACAGTTGTACATGTATATGGCTGTCGCTCTATATTGTCCTTGATTTTTGTATAAGTTTGTGTGGAAATTCTTTGTGAATGTATACATATAATATTTTTTTTATAAACAGATTATAATTTTTAATTCATATAAATATAAGTTAGATTTTTGCTTTAAATATTTGCTTTTCAATTAATAACATATGAAAATTTTCGTGTTCCCAAGCTTACAGAGTTGAAAACTTCAAGCTTAGGTAGGTCTCAGTGTATATTACTTTTGTATCTGTGAAAACTGGAAAAAGTAAATTGAATTATCTCTGGCTAAATTTTGTGTGACTTTTATGTTAACTAATAATGATTTTTTTTTTAAATCTTATAAAGGGTAAAATCAATCTTTTAAGGATAAATAAATCAATATTATTTTAATTAATAATTTTACAAACAAAGGAAGTAAACTAGGATTAGATACCCTATTATACCTTTAAGAAAATTAATATCTGATTTGTAACAGCTGTGTGGTCTAAATTCAAAGAATCTGGCGGTATTTTAGTCTAATTAGGGGAACCTGTCTTGTAAACGATAAACTACGAAAAATCTTGCCTATTTTATATACTCTGTATACCGTCAATTAGATAACTTTTACAGAATAAGTTATTGAAATAATTTCATTAAAATATTAGATCAAGGTGCAGCACATATCAAGGTTAAGATGGGTTACAATAAAATTTATATTATCACGAGTAAATTTTCGAATATAAATTTTGAATGTGGACTTAAAAGTAAGGTTATAAGATAGCCTGATTTTAGCCCTTAAATGTGCACAGATCGCCCGTCGCTTTCATTAATATAAGATTAGATTTCGTAACATACTAGGTGTACTGGAAAGTGTACCTGGAAAGCGAGATAGAGCTTGATATCAGCAGCTCGTTTACACCGAGAGTACCTTTAATACAGGTTATCTTGAAATCGATAATCTTACTTTTGTTAGAAGAGTGTAAATATATTAAGAAAACTATTTTTTTTTTCTGAATAGTAGATTTTATCGAAATATTAATGCAGTGAAAGTAAAAAGTACTGTGAAAGAAAGTAGAAATAATCCTTAAAAAATTCTTAAAAGTTAATATAAAAAAATTGTTATCTTGTGTATAATAGATTTTCAAAATTAGATCTATAAACATTTATCCCGAAAAAGAGATAGCTAATTTTAAGAAAATATTTTTGTTGCAATAAAATTTTAAACTTAATATTAGAGGTGATATGCCAATCGAGCTTTTATATCTGGTTCTCTAAGAAATAAATTTAATTTACCTGTGTAATTAATTAGTTTGTGCAACTAAGAAGATAAGAGTAGAGCTTTTTCTTCCAAGCTATAAAATTATAGAACCCATAAATAGATACTTTTAAACACAGGCTTAAAAGTAGCCTTCTTTTTTAGTTTTTTTAACCACTATACTAAAATATTTTAAATTTTACAGGTTCTTTGTACCTAGTATTAGAAAATTAACTTCAGCTTAATTTGTTTAGTTATTCTGAAATCATTAGAAAAAATTATATGTTAATATTTTTTTTCTTATAAATAAAGTTTTTTAAATATTATAAATTTATTTGAGGAACTCGGCAAATATCATCTCCGCCTGTTTAGCAAAAACATGTCTTTGTAAAGATTTACACAGTCTGGCCTGCCCACTGAATTATTAAAGGGCTGCGGTACTTCTGACCGTGCGAAGGTAGCATAATCATCAGTCTTTTAATTGGAGGCTTGTATGAAAGGTCGAACGAGTGATAAACTGTTAAAGAAAAAAAAAATTTAACTTTAAAGTGAAAAGGCTTGGTGAATGAGTTCGGGAGAGTGTGTATGAAACGGAATCTAAAGGATAATGCAGGGAAGAGTAATGCTGTGGACATCGAGAGAACTAGTCACTGAATGTACAGTCAGGCTGGATGATAAGGCAATGGAAAATGTGAGTGCATTTCAGTACTGGGCAGTGTAATAAGTAAGGATGGAAGTTTACAGGACGAACTCCATGAAAAAGTACAACAGGGAAGGAAAGTTCCTGATTTTTAGAAAGCAGTGATATGGAATAGGGATGTGAGCATGGAAGTAAAAAAGACGCTGGATGATAGGAATGTGATACCAAATCTAACGCATGGAAGTGAAGCATGGACCTTGTTGGAAGGGCATAGGTCAAGAGTGAGAGCAATGGAAATGTGTTATTTGAGATGAGGATATGGAATAATATGGAGAGACACACTGACAAGAAAGAAAGTGAAGGATCACTATGGTGAGAATGTGGATGTGATAGAAAGCATTAGTAGGAATACACTGAAGTGGTTTGGCCATGTGGAGAAGATGGAGAGCGAGAGACTGACAAGGAGAGTGCATGTGAGTGAGGTGGAGGGGGGAAGAGGGAGGGGGAGACTGAGGATGGGATGGAGGGATGGAATGGAGAAGCATATGAGAGGAGGTGTGAGCTGGTGGAAGGCAGCAAAATGGCCGGGCAGCCACATGGTGCTGATTTGTTTGTTGCCTCCTCTTGCGGGATTGTGACGTCTGGCTGTAGATAGTTATACAGGTAATTAGGAAGAAATTTTGAAGTAATAATACACTTTCGTCGATGGCTGCTAATTTATTCTGCATAAATATATACTGTTTTTCACCAGAGTATTGGTGATGTTGGAGCGGCACGAGGTGTGGGCATGTTCGAGGTGGGGATGGACGGCAAGAACGCTAACGTGACGCAGGCAAAGCTCTCCCAGGTGGTCAGCCAGGCTCGTCTGGTATGTCACTCTCACATTTCTGCCCAGGTGGGAAGGTCAGTCTATTACTGTGGCAGGTAGATCACTCTCATATTCATGCTGGGGCAGGTAGGTCACTCTAACATTACTGTTGAGGCATTTAGGACACTCTCACACTACTGTTTAGGTGGGTGGTTCACTTTCATATTAGTGCCGAGGTTGGTAGGTCACACTCAGTTCACTGCTGAGGTGGGTAGGTTACTCTCACATTACTGCTGAGGCAGGTAGGTCACACTGCTAACTTGTACCATGGTGACGTCAGCAGCTGCGGCAGGTGTCGTGGTGCGTGATGGTGGTGGTGGTGAGTGACGACCCAGCCTTCCTCACTGCCTTCGCCGATTGGTCCCTCAATGGCCGTCTCCTGGTGTGGTCGTCAAGGCTCCTGGTTGTTACTTGCCTGTCCAGGGAAGACCTTGGGGCTCTACTTGTTTCGCACTGGACATTTTCCATGATGAACACCTTGGTGATCAATGCTGAAACCTCAGCCTCTGGCAAACAGTAAGTTAATTAGCAACCAAGAACATACCTCTAATGCCAAAATTTTAATTTGTAGTTGTTTGGTAGGATGCCAGGTATTTGAAAGTGGCATGTGCTTACTTGTTTTCATCATAAAAATACAATTGTTTAAATCCTTTGCCAAACTTATACTAATCTTGACCTTGAGTAATACACCCAACTTTCTTCAGCATTTAAACATTTTTGTCGTTCCTAATCATTAGTCTCAGCTCATGCAACCCATTTTAGCCTCCTGTCTTAAAAAGAATTTCTATTTAAATTTTTTAATAAACTGCCAGCAGTACTTGTCCTACAATATCAGTCTACAAAAAGTGTAGATCTAGTCAATCCCCCCGAACATGGCTTCAGTCACCATCAGTATCACTCCTGTTCATTATCGTATCTCCAGCAGCTTCAGAATGTAATTACTCAAGTGGTACATTCACTTTAATTTTAACCCCTAACCCTTGGGGGTCTTACAAGCCAAGCCCTTCTCACGTCGATAGGTAGATGGTAGCTAGGCTCCACCATTGTCGATAATGTGGATATTGTAGAGTCGTTGCCACCAATGTCAGGTATCGTAGAGGACCGTATATTACTGCTGCTGCCACTGTAAAATCGTGAGGCGTTGGACAGCGTGGAGAATGTATATTTTCGAGGCAGGACTTTTCTTTGTATCACTGACTCCTCTGTCTATCTTGTATCATAAGTTAGGTTAGGTAGTAACACTTTGGAGTTAAGGAGTTTTATTGTGACACTTATACTGTCCGTGTAAGGAACAGAGTGACGTGACCAGGATTGTCAGAGTAACAGCTTATCCTACTCTGCCCAGTTTCTTCTCTACTCAGTCTCATTCTCTAATGCCTCCTAATTTCCATCTGCTCTATACAGCTGATAATAGGTATATATTACAGTCTGGGTTCCAGCTAGCTCGTGTGTGTGTGTGTGTGTGTGTGTGTGTGTGTGTGTGTGTGTGTGTGTGTGTGTGTGTGTGTGTGTGTGTGTAGCATCTGGCACATTTCCGTCACGTGAGCTAACTAGCTACCATGAGTGTGTTTGACAACATCATGTGTATAACATACACCCTGAGATCCTTAATAGCCTCGGCTAGAGGATGTGTGTTTCTGTTCCTGATGCCCTAGACATATCTATCTGCCTATTACATATTGTGCTAGTGTTTCATAATGTGTTACAATTATGTAATGCCTACAACTAATACATATTGTGCTATTAATGCCCATATCACTCGGCCACACAAAACTGTCTTACCTACGACCTAACTTTGAATTACAGTTTACACAGTGTACACGAATACAGTACAAGGCTATTAAGCTACTTGTTAAACGGTTAAGTTAAATACAAATGTAAAATCATGGTATACACCATGATGTAAAACTGAATGTGTTAACCTACTTGTACAGTATAATAAAGATTAGCAATGCATATTTATGCTATAGCATACAATGGCAAGTCTACAGTTGTCAATCATATCAAGAATGTAACTGATATGTATTTATAAGACACTTAGTAATATGGTAACGTATTATGATATTGATACATGTAATACTGGCGTCATTCTTTAGCACAGTTTATATTCAGATTAATGCTATATGTAACCCCATATTTTATTTATTGTATATAAAACATAAAATAGCCGTCCAGATTGAAAGTGTGGAACGTGTTCGAGCGAGCGAGCGAGCAAGTCAGGCAGTGCCGAATATTCTCATGTGGCTCATCATGTTCTTCTGATTTCCTGACCTGAGAATGCTACAAAGAATTTATTACATTACACCAAAAATATTCCGTCACACTTCCTAAACCAATACTCCTCTTGTATTAATTTTAGGTCTAGGGCTTGGGACCTAGAAGGTTAATAATGACTTTGCTTTTTGCTCACTCACAATTATTATTTTCACCAAATCTCTCCTTACACTCTGATTCGAATCAGAAATCAGAAAGTCAGAGTTTCTTAAGTCGATCAGGATATTGTATTAGTTTGACTCAGATTCAGTCAAAAAGTATATATAAAAAAAAAAAAAAAGCCAAACAGAAGGTTTTATGAATTTTGAAAAGGCAAAACTTGGTCGCTCTCAGCAATCGTCGGAAAATACTGCTACACTACACACACAACCTTAGACCGTTACTTCATGCGCAGCCAGCTGTTAACCTAATCTGCCTTACAAAAAAATCGTTTCCTCGATTTACGGAAAAACTATTGGGTATTACGGGTTGTCTATGAAATGAAAATAGTTGAGGATTTCTATGCGATTTTCATATTGGTGTCCTTCTTGAAACTTCAAAATTGACTGAGATATTCATAAAAGTTTGCTACTCTACTACAGTTTTTCTCCCGACCCCTGCCCTCATTTCTTGCTGATATGATTAATCTTATGCTCGGGGACATATGTCCTCCTATATTCCTCCCAAGGATGCATTGTATGATTGATCAGTTCCATGGTTTCAAACTTAGGTGAAGTTAACTTAATGTGTACTTATATTTAAATTCATCATAGGTAATGACTGGAAGAACTTATGTGTGTGGTTTAAAATAGCATACTGGTTTCTAATAGGTAAGGTGGAAAATGAAGAGGTTACTTTTGAACAGATCCCAGCGATATGTACAAACCAGATACTGATGGATGGGTCGGAGGTGTGTCTGGCCAAGTTACAAAAACTGGTGTATTTTGAGTGAAAAAGAAAAACTGTGAATGTCCAATGTGTTGATGATGGATGAGTTAATCTGGAGCAAATGTGAAGTTGCAATGATGATGGATGTTGTGATTCATTATGATAGCCATTTCACAAGGGACTCTCTCAGCTGGCCGAAACGTAAAGATATATATATATATATATATATATATATATATATATATATATATATATATATATATATATATATATATTCAGGACAAAGATGAAATGCATGTCATGATGTACAACATTTAAGCTCAATTGTTGTTTCACTAGCGAAAGTGACAGTGTCCTGTTTATTGGAGACCATACCCCTGTTTTGGTGTTGATTTTGACTGAATCATCTTTTTTTTAGAAGAAAAACGGTATAATTTGATAGACCATGAAAAATCATCTGTAATGAATGGGTCATGAAGTACTATTGGTGCTGGTGTGAGTGTTGCTTCTGAGTAAGGATAAGCATCAAATTCCTTTCCTCAAACAAAGGTTTCAAACCATGCTTATTTGCGACTTGACAAATCGCCTCCATGTCGCCCTGTCTCTCGCCATTTCAATGCTCTGTTCCCAGCTTATAACCCCCTCTTTCATGTATCTCTCCACTCCATCCCTCCATCTTATCCTTGGCCTCTCCCTCCCTCCACCTCACTCACATACACTCTCCATTCTATCCACATGGCCAAACCACATCAGTGTGTTTCTCCAAACGCTTCCTGTCACAGCCACATCCACACCACAATGCTTCTTCACTTCCTCATTTGTCAGTCTGTCTCTCCATTTGACTCCACATGCTTCTCTCAAATAACTCATTTCCACTGCTCTCACTCCTGACTTCTGTCCCTCCAACAAGGTTCTAGCTTCACTTCTATATGTTAGAGTAGGTATCACAATACTGTCATGTAGTAACTTTTCCACTTCCATGCTCACTTCTCTGTTTCTTATCAGTACATTCAAGGAACCAGCAACATTACTTCCTTGCTGTACACTTTCAAGCACCTCACCCTCTAATCTTCCATACTTTTTTTTTTTTTTTTTAATGCGAGGAAGAAGGAACCAAAGGCCATGGCCCGCAGTAACAGTTCCCTCCAAGAGAAAAACAAAATACAAGAGAGAGCCAAATTCAAGATCCGATCATTTTGAGATGCCTGGACACACTGCGTTTGAAAGACTGGAGATCATAGGCAGCAGGAAATACAGACAGAGGGAGACAGTTCCAGAGCTGACCTGTTGCATAAATGAAAGACTGGGAGTAACGGTTAACTCTTGCATTAGAGAGTTGGACAGAAAAGGGATGAGAGTTTGCTGCCAGACGGGTGCTACGCGCCCGTCGTAGAGGTGGAGGAATGCAAGCAGACAGTTCAGCGGAGCAGTGACCATTAAAGTAGCGATAGAAAAGAGATAAAGATGCAACAGTGCGGCGAAGAGACAGAGGTTGAAGGGAGTCAGTAAGAGGAGGAGAGTTAATGAGACGAAAAGCCTTTGACTCCACCCTATTGAGAAGAGCTGCATGTGGGGAGCCTCCCCACACATGAGAGTTGTACTCCACACAGGGGCGGATAAAACCTCTGTATAGAGTCAACAATTGTGCAGGGGTAAAGAAAGAGCGGAGTCGGCTTAGCACACCCAATCTCTTGGAAGCAGATTTTACAAGAGATGTAATATGGTCTTTCCAAGATAAGTCCCGAGTAAATGAAACCCCAAGCATGTTCAAGGATGATGCAGGATTAAGCTGAATATTATTAAACATTAATGGGTATACCTGTGGAAGATTTTGTCGGGTTGATAGGTGTAAGAACTGAGTCTTAGATGCATTAAAGACAACCATATTATTTTTACCCCAGTCAGTGATACGAGCCAAGTCAGACATTAGGTGTGCCATAGCCTCATCCCTTGTTTCTTGAAGTAACTGTTGAGATGGGCGTTGCGGGAACCGAATGGAAAGGTGAAGGGTGGAGTCATCAGCGTATGAGTGGATAGGGTTAGATGTACAGCTTAGAAGATCATTGATGAATAAAAGGAAGAGAGTTGGTGATAGGACAGAGCCCTGAGGAACACCACTGTTGATAGATCTAGGAGAAGAACGATGGCCGTCTACAACAGCGGCTATAGAACGACCAGAAAGGAAGCTAGCGATGAAGGCACAGATAGAAGGATAGAAACCGTAGGAGGGCAGTTTGGAAATTAAAGATTTATGCCAGACTTGATCGAAAGCCTTTGAGATGTCAAGTGCAATGGCAAAGCTTTCGCCAAAGTCCCGAAAGGAGGATGACCAGGAGTCTGAAAGGTAGGTGAGAAGATCGCCAGTGGAGCGTCCCTGACGGAACCCATACTGACGATCGGAAAGAAGGTTGTGATAGGAAAGATGCCTTAAAATTTTTCTATTAAGAATTGACTCGAAAACTTTTGAAATACAGGACGTTAAAGCAATTGGACGATAGTTGGAGGGTTGGGAGTGGTCACCCTTCTTTGGGACTGGCTGAATGAGAGCAAACTTCCAGCAAGAAGGAAAGGTACAAGTTGACAGACAAAGGCGAAAGAGTTTGCCTAGGCAGGGTGTAAGCACAGAAGCACAGTTCTTGAGAACAACAGGAGGGACCCCATCAGGCCCATATGCCTTGTTAGTGCTGAGGCCAGTGATGGCAGAAAATACATCAACTGAAGAAATTTTAATGTCAGCCATGAGGAAGTCAGAGGGGAGAAGTGATGGAGGAACAGCACCGGAATCGTCTAAGGTGGAATTGGAGGAGAAAGTCTGTGCAAAGAGATCTGCTTTATCAGTAGAAGAAATAGCTACAGAACCATCAGAGTAGAAAAGAGGAGGGAAGGATGATGAGGTAAAGTTGTTAGAAAGATTTTTGGCAAGGTGCCAGAAGGAGCGGGAAGAATTCGAGTTGGAGAGTTGAGAGCATTTAGTATGGATGAAATTATTTTTAGTAGAGCGAAGAACAGACTTAGCACGATTCCGGGCAGAAACGTAAAGATGATGTGATTCAGGGGTGGGTTGGCTCCGGTACCTTTTGTAGGCCTTCTCCTTGTTGCGGACAGCATTAGAACAAGCGTGATTAAACCAAGGCTTTCTTGCGTTAGTCAAAGGATATGAGAAAGGAATGTATGCTTCCATGCCCGAGAGAATAACCTCCGTAATGCGCAAGGCACACTCAGATGGCTCACGGCCATGGAAGCAATAATCATTCCAGGGAAAATCAAAGAAGTACTGCCTGAGGGCCTCCCAGTTCGCGGCTCCAAAATGCCACAGACGACGTTTCCCTGGAGGGTCCACAGGCCGTACCGGAGTGATAGGACAGGTTAAGGTAATAAGGTTGTGATCGGAGGAGCCCAACGGAGAGAAAAGATTAACAGAGTAAGCAGAAGGATTAGTTGTGAGGAAGAGGTCAAGTATGTTGGAGCTCTCTCCAAGGCGGTCAGGGATACGGGTGGGGTGCTGTACAAGTTGCTCTAGGTCATTAAGGATAGAAAAGATGTAGGCTTGTTCACCAGGTGGATCCGTGAAAGGAGAGGAGAGCCAAAGGTGGTGGTGAACATTGAAATCTCCAAGAATGGAGATTTCAGAGAAAGGAGAAATGGACAGAATGTGTTCCATCGTAGAAGTAAGATAGTCGAAGAATTTTTGATAGTCAGTAGAATTAGGGGATAAGTAAACAGCACAGATATATTTAGTCAGAGAATGACAGGAAAGCCGAAGCCAGAGTGTGGAGAATTCAGAAGAATCAAGTTCAGGAACACGAGAGCAAGATAAGTCGTTGCGTATGTATACACAACAGCCACCTTTGGCTTTGAAATGAGTATAGAGAAAGTAGGAGGATACAGAAAAGGGTTTGCTGTCGGTTGCCTCAGACAGCTGAGTCTCCGTCAGAAAAAGAAGGTGAGGTTTAGAGGAGGAGAGGTGGTGCTCAACAGAGCGAAAGTTAGATGAAAGGCCGCGAATGTTGCAGAAATGAAGAAGAAGAGAGTCAGACAGTGGTTCCAGGCACCTCGAGTCGTCACCGGGAGAGGGGCAGATGGCGGGGGCATTTATGGTCCCCCCCCCCCTGGGGACTCTGAGGCTTGATTAGTAGACGCCATTTTTGTTGATTTTTGAATAGGAAGTGTAGTGTGTACTGTGCATGTAGTTTGGTGAAGATAGTTAGAGAAATTTGTACTGGAGAGCATGCTGGCCTACTCTCTGTGTAACTGAGACACTGAAAAAGTTCAGCAAAGGGGGATGGTCAGGAACTAGTCCTGAGGGCTGATGAAACGGGAGCTCCAGCTCTCCCTGTCATCAGCTTTCCATCCACCTCGGGAGTACTGCCCTGCTCGACTTACTCATCACACTACCCAAGTACTTAAACGCACTCAGATTTTCCATTTCCTCCTAATCCAACCTCACTGTACATTCACTGACTTCACTTCTCTCGAAGACCATAACTTTACTCTTCCCTACATTCACCTTTAGATTCCGTTTCTTACTCGCTCTTCCAAACTCATCCACCAAGCCTTGTTGCTCCCCTTCGTCTTCACTTAACAACACAGTATCATCTGCAACGAACGGTACAGGGAGTTTCCAAACACTTCCCTCTCTCATTAGGGCCACTCCAGCATCTACTGCCCTACCTTGTATCTCTTTTATAAGCCCATCCATATACAGATTGAACAATCATGGAAACATGGCACACCCCTATTTCTATCCAATCTTCAAATACAAAAAATCACTCAGTTCATTATCAACACGCACTGCAGCCTTAGCACCCTCATACATAGTCTTCACAGCATTCAACAGCTTCCCATCTACTCCATATATTCTTAATACTTTCCACAATTCTTGTCTATCCATACTGTCAAATGCTTTCTCCAAATCCATGAAGGGTATATACAACTTCTTTCCCTTCTCTAAAAACTTTTCCATTAAAGATCTAAGAATGAATATATGATCTCCACAACCTCTTCCCTTCCTAAGCACTTCCCTGTTCTCCAACTAATTCCTCCGTTATATCCCAAACTCTGTCAATAAGTATCCTACTATGTAGTTTTCCTAGTACACTAAGAAGACAAATACCCCTATGATTACCACACACTTCTTCCCCCCACCCTCTTTTCCTTTGTACACGGCAATAATTATACCTGACTTCCAATCCCCCGAGACTCTACCTTCCTCCCAGATCAATCAGCACATCTTCCACATCCATTTTAATACAGTCTTTCCCCCATGCTTCGGCTATTCACCACACAATCCATTTTAACTTTCTTCATTGCTTCCAAAACTTCCATCCTATTGATACTTTCCTCTTTTCTCACATCCTTCCTTCTCCCAACCATTCCCCAGCCACTTATACTGACATTACTTTCATTCTCTATGTTCAACAATCCGGTAAAGTGTTCTCTGCACCTGCTCGCTTTTCCTCCCATCTCCACTAGTAATTTGCCATTTTTATCTTTCGCTCCCTGATTAACTGCTTTGACACCCTGTCTCACTCTCTTTACCTCTTTCCAGAACATTTTCTTACATTCCCTCCACTTCACACGCAAATTCCTTCAAAATTCCTTATCCACTCTCTTACTCTCTCTTACTAATCTTTTCACCCCTCTCTACCTCTCTACATATATCTCTCTCTTCTGCCTCTCATCTTCTTCCAGGCTCCTGTTTCTCATCCATTCACTGTATGCTTTCTTCTTTTGTGCCACAGCCTGTCTTACCTCTTAATTCCACTATGGTTTCCCTGCACCCTCTTATGTCTTTTCTTCGTCCCACACACCACCTCACATGCTGCACAGATTTCTTCTGTGAATATTTTGCACACACTTTCCATGTTCCCCATCTGCTCCAATCCATATTTACCCAATTGCTCCTCCACATCTCTCTTACTTTCTGCCTTTTTTCCATCCTCTTGTAACCTTTGCATCCCTCTTGTATGAACCATTCTTCCTGTCCTTCCCTTCTATTCCTCTAATTCATTTAGACTTTGATTCACTCGATATTGACTTACTTGATACCTTACTGGCTGTTCTCTTTATTACCCTGTATGGACCTTCAATTCTCGATGACAGTTTATTGTCTCTAGTGTGAATGATGCCATAAACGATGTCGCCTATGCTGATATTTTATTATTTTGCCTGCTTGTTAAATGATTTTTTCATATCTTCCTTGGACACCTTTAACTGTTTTTTTTTTTTTTAACTTTGTGTGTATCTCATGGATATCACGTAGACAAAGAGTAGGATAATCTTCATAATTAGATATAGGCATTTGCTCGCCTTCCAGTATCTATTATGGGAGACGTTTTCTTTCCCGAAAATATTAAAATAAGGTGTGTCTCTTATGGACTTCCTATTTGCCCAGTTAATTGATGCTCCGGTTCTGGGGATCCAGTCATCCCAGTCTGCATAACTGTCCATAAGAATGTGACGTAGTTCATGTTGTACTTTTTGTATTCTCTATACCAGTCCACTGGAAGCTGAATGATAGGCTAAAACTTTAACCTTTTTTTTTTAATCCTGTATTGTTTACATATTTCTTGTAAAATTTCAGTGACAAATTCTCCTCCATTGGAGAAATGATCAGTAGCAACCAAACAATATTGATTATGATTATTGAATAATGGTAACTCAAGTAAGTCAACCACAACAATGTCCCACGGTTGGTTAGGCACAGGATATTTTTCTACGGGTGCTAGAGTTACATTGTAATCTTTGTGCATTGCACATGATTCACTGCTGTCAATTTGATCATGTATGTCTTTGCATAACGATAGCCAATAATATGACATCTGGGCCTACATGACCGTCCTGTCTTTGCCAGGATGACGTGCATGTGTACTATCTTGTATTATCCTTAATATGTGTGATATCATTGCATTAGGAATGACTAATTGTCTGCTATCTCGTCTATGATCTCTTTGTCCTGGATTAACCATGTATAAGGTATTGTTTACTACTGTGAATTGTTTACGTGGTACAGCACATGTAGCTCGGCTAATGATATATCATCACCTGATTCTAAATGATATATAACTTCAGTCCATGCTAGGTCCTGTCTTTGTGCCTTGGAGATTTCTTCTTTGATGTGGAGTTTTTCCCTTAGACTAATTTTAGCGACACTGGTCGATGTTGGGTTTCGTGGCAGAGCATCTGCTGTCATATATATTTCACTTTTTATATAATGAATATTTAAATTGCAATTTTGTACTGTACATTTCCATCATGGTCTCCTCCCAGCTAGGTTCCTGAAACATGCCCAAGAGAGCCTTGTGATTAGAATAGATGTGAATTTTGTAACCGTATACAAGATCGCAAAATTTCGTAGTGCATATATCAATGTCTGAGCCTCTAGGCCTGTAGTACAACAATGTCTTTCCACTCCTTTTAATTGTCTCTTGGTAAATGCAATTGGTTGATATTTTCCTCGTTTTTCTTCTTGCATCAATACAGTTCATAAGCTTTAAGTGAGGCATCTGAGCAAATGATGAATGGTTTATTAAAGTTTGGATATGCCAAGCAAGATGCACATATAAGTTTATCCTTTAAATCATTAAATGCTGTTTTTTTTCCCCTCCCCACTGAAATACAGCTTGTTTTTAAGTAGGTGGAATGAACTGTAATATCCTGCTAGTCCTAGAAGCTATCATACTCCATCCACATTTGTGGGTTCTGGGAAATCCCTTACTGCTTTGATTTTGTCTTCTGAGGTGTAGATACCCTCTGCATACAGCCTAAGGCCACGGAACTTATTTTTTTAATGCATAATTTTCGTTAAGACCGCTTAACTTTAAATTCAGCATTGGCTACCCTGTATAGGAGTTGGTCTTATTTCTATAAGTGCTCTTCTATTTGTTTTTGTTGCAATTATAATGTCATCCAGATAAACAAAAAAAGTCATCACCTAGCATTCCTGATAACACGTTGTTCATTAATTGTTAGAAGGTGCCTGGAGCCATGAAAGCCCCATTGGCATTCTGTGGTAGCCAATGAGCTAATCGAATGTTGAAAACATTATTTTCTAGTCCAATATTTTGTATGATGTCTCTTAGTAAGAGCAAGGGAAAACAATCAGGGATCGTTAGCTGATTTAGTTGGTGATAATAAAAGATTACCCGCATTTCACCGTTTTGTTTAGGTACAAAGAAAAGTAGTGAGTTCCATGGGGACACTGGAAGTTCAGTGATATCCAAACTTAGCATTTCATCAGCATATTGTTTGGGTAATGCACACTGCGAGTGTGCCACTCTATATGCTGGCACATAGATAGGTTGTCTATCAGGATTTACATTAATTGTGTTGTATTAAAATCATACAACCTATTTTTCCACCAGGTAATGCAACTGTCTGTTGATGTTTTTGTGGTAAATCCAGTGGGTCATTTTCTACATTAAAATATTCAGAGTGCATCAAATGTTCTTGTATGCACTCTCTGTCTGCCAATTTACTTTAACTCGATGTTCCAGCTACTGTTACTTCACGTATAGGAGCTACATAAATCATTAACCCGTGCAGAGTGACAATGGTTCCATGGATACCTACTGCCAAGCGACGACTTGGCCGAAACTTAAAGTCTCACAGAATTGAATGAGACACACATCATCGTCTTGGACATGTTCGCGTGCATCCAGCAATATATATATATATATATATATATGTATGTATGACCACATAAAGTCATGTCTTGGTGAGATAAAATGGCCAGAACATGAACAGCTGGTGGCGTGAGCAACCCACCTCCCGTGGTGACTGAGGTAGAGAAGGCATTGTCCGGCAGCCGATATTTACCATGGCCTTGGCCAAGGATCACGTGATTACTGTATCATCAACCCTCTCTCTGTAGTATTCATTGTTGTTCAAACATTCTAATTCTTGTGGTTGTCCTTGTATTACTTGCTGCTTCATGGTTGCTGTTATCATTGGATAAAACACTTCATTAAAGTGTTCATTGTTAACCAATTATTTATCTCAAGCATATGAAACTAGATTTTTGCAATGAAGCAATCCATAATTATGGAACCTAACTGTATTTTTGGATTCAGCTGAATAAAGATTCAGTTACCATCATGCTGCCATAAGTTAAGCATACAGATTATTTGATAACCCTCAACTACAACATTACATTTGGCGCTGTGGACAGGATACCGGTAATGGAGTCCTTTGGAATTTCGGCAGCTCCCCCATATCTACAAAATCCTGGAGACCGTCCAGTTTCAACTTGGAGTGACTGGGAGTTAAGACTCACGACCTTTCTTACTGCTATAGGTGGAACAACGTTTGCAGCAGCCAGGAAAAGAGTTTTGTTATTACACAATGTGGGAGCTGAAGCACAAAGGGTATACAACAGTCAGCCAGCGATCCCGGGAGAAGATGAGTACGAATACACATTATGACAACTGCGGTTGTTTTACTTTCCGCAGGTGAACATGACTGTAGAAAGATTCAACTTCCGTAGGAGAAAACAACAGGTTGGAGAAACAACAGCGAATTAGGTGGGAGCACTTCGAAGATTAACCAAGAACTGTAATTTTGGAATATTACAGGAGGAAATGATTAAAGACCAAGTAGTTGAACAAATCAACTACCCCAGACTTCGTAAGACATTTTTACAGAACAAGGATCTTAACTCTTGCAACAGTATTGAGTCAGGCGGAAGCATACGAAACTTCATTACGTGAATCAAGGAAAATGGAAGGTTCAGAGCTAGAAACTTCAAGTGACGTGGTTCAGGTGTCTGCTCTGGGAACTCAGCATAAGACAGAGGATGTAAGGCAGGTCAGTACTACAACGCGGCAGCACCTTCCGACCAATGGCACACTATGTTCAAGTTGTGGGAAGCCAAGGCATTTATCTCGTACCGTGCATTGCCCTGCTAGTCAGAGTCAGTGTCGTGCATGTTGAAAGCGAGGTCATTGTGTGGTCATGTTCCGTTCAAGGACCCGAGAGGGAGCTACAGACAGACCTAGATGTCATGAAATGGAAACTGAAATCAAGGAGGTAACAGTACTGGCACATGGAGATAGACGTCGTCAATGGACATCATGTGTGGTGGAAGTTATCATTGGCAGGAAGAAAGAAAGCCTCAATTTTGCAAGTTGATACTGGAGCGACGGTGTCAGTCCTCAGTACACCAAAACTGAACAAAATTTCAAGGGAGTTGAAGTTAGACCAACTACTACTAAGCTTTATAGAGTCGGCCGTATGCCGCTGAAAGTAATTGGGATTTTTCCAGAGAGAGTATGCGTCAATAACCGGAGTGCAATGATGGATTTTCACGTTGTTCGACTGCTGCAATGGAAGCCATTATGGGCCTTGATGTGATGACTGAACTTGGCCTAACTGTAAGTACTGCTATAGGAGAAGTATACCACATTGGGGAAGAGAATCCAGAGGTATTACCAACTATCATAAAATACCAGCACAGGATTGTTCTGAAGGAAAACGCTGTTCCAATACGCCACAGACCTCATAGGCTACCGCTGTCGGTAGGAAAGAGGTTCCTCAGGAACTGCATCGCTTCGAGAGGGCTGGAATTATTGAGCACATTAACACATCACAGTGGATAAGCCCAATTGTAGTTTCTCGTAAGAAGAATGGGAAAATTAGATTGTGTGTGGACTTGAGAGGACCCAACAGTCAGATAGTCTCTGAAGTATATCCACCTCCTACTATCACGGAACTTCACACACGGCTTCGTGGAGTTGTTTTTAGTTAAATTAATCTACAATCTGCTTACCATCAGTTGGGTTTGGAACCAGCTTCGCGACCGGTTACAGCTTTTAAAATGGACGAAGGACTGTTTCAGTACACCCGAGTACCATTCGGTCTAGTTTCAGCGGAAGCTGCATTGCAAAGACTGTTAGACAAACTACTGGCTGACATACCTGGGTGTGAATACTATCTAGACGACATCGTGTGCGCGGGGAAAAATCAAGAGGAGGTTGACAGGAAATTGGATGTGGTATTGAGAAGACTTCGAGACGCCAGTGTTACCATCAGACAGGAAAAATCAGTTTCCTCTAAATCATCTATTGATTTCTGTGGGTTTCATATTTCTCATGAAGGGGTGTCACCAACGCAAAGCCACACTCATGCAATCATGGAGACACCAGCACCTAAAGACACTAAAGAGCTGAGGAGTTTCTTGGGGTTGTGTGACTGGTTTTTCCATTTCATGCCAAGATACACTAGTATTTTAGTCCTATGACTAACCTGCTGATGATTCTAAATTTGAGTGGATAGAAGGTGTGGATCAGGCATTTAGGAATATTAAATATCACATTACACATTGTCAGGCTTTGCAACCATTTTTTTTTTTTTTATGTGAGGAAGAAGGAACCAAAGGCAACGAGCCTGCAGATCCAGATCTAGCAATGGTAGTGACTACAGATGCCAGTGATAAGGTAATTGGAGCTATTCTGTCTCAAATGAATGAAAGAGGAGAAGAACGAGTGGTATCGTTCTGGATTCAGCAATTTACAGAAAGTGAAGGTAATTATTAAGTGTCTGAGAAGGAAACTCTTGCAGCAGTAAGTGCAGTAATGAGGTGGAAAGTATACTTGTAGGGTCGATTTTTACATTTTAAGGACTGATCATTCAGCAGTCACTACTGTCCTTTCCTCTAAGTATTCTGATCATGCTGGAGCTAGGATCGGCCGTTGGCAATCACGGTTAATACCATATTCTTACAGAGTGGAGTATGTTCCAGGGAAACACATTCCCAGTGCTGATGCATTATCTCGACTTCCAGTCACGGGAGAACAAGGCCTCGAAGGTGATGAAGATTCGGAAATTGTAGCAACAGTGGAGACAGATGGAGGGGACTCCATTACCGAACAGGAGATACTGTTGGCCACAATAAATGATGAAGAAATCAGTAAGCTAAGGCTGCAATTAGTCCGTGGATTTCCAAGATCAGCAAAACAATGCTCTGCTGATCTGAGACCATACTTCCAGTTTCGCCACGAACTTAGTGATGCAGATGGAATTGTTGTACGACGATCTCGCCAAGTGATCGTTCCTTCTTCGTTGCGGAGCTGCTACATAGCTCTGACATATGCCTCCCATTATGGTGTGGTGCGGACAAAACAATTACTTCAGAGCCTAGCCTGGTGGCCAGGCATGGATAAAGCTGTGGACGATAGAGTGGGCAGTTGTAATCAGTGCCAAAATAGCGATAAAGTCTTGTTGCAATGTACATGTATGGCCCCACTACAACCTGTACCATTACCAGCACAGTCTTTGTCAAAGCTAGGAATTGATGTGGTTGGTCCAATTGAAGCAGCCCCTAGTTTTCAAATTTTGCTATCACAGTGATGGACTACACGTCGAAATGGGCAGAGATTGGATTGACAAACAAGGTAACAACATCCAGTATAATCACATTTCTCAACACTGTGTGATCAAGATAGGGATTCCCTGATGAAATAGTTTCTGATAATGGACCTCAGTTCATTAGTATAGATTTCAATGATTATTTACAGCAGCGGGGAATTAAGCATACCTACTCGAGTCTATACTGGCCCAGTGGGAATGCTGCAGTTGAGAGGTTCAATCGTACCTTACATTCCTGGCTTCTGGGAATACGTCCGGGAGTCAGATTTCAGGAGCATGTACGACGTCAGCTGGCACATTATCGGGCTACTTCTCACTGTACAACTGGAAAATCACCTTCGGAGATGTTGCATGGGTGGCTGATGAAGATTGGGTTACCTGTTTCTTCATCAGGTGATGTTATGGACAAACGGGTAATGGAGAGAGTGAATAACCAACAGAGGAGGAACAAGCAAAACTACGATACTAGACTTCGGGTGAAAACTCCCGATCTCAGACCAGGGGAGTATGTGCATGTTCGCCATCAAGGGAAAATTCCAAAGTTGTCTCCACGTTATCAAAAACCTGTACGGATTGAAGAAAAACTGGGTCCTGCTATGTTTGTCCTTAGTGATGGGACGAAGAGGAACTCCGCTCATTTGGCTCATGCACAGACTCCAGTCCAAGGTCTTGGTTACGATGATGTACTCGATGTGGACACGCGGTTTCCAGCATCAGGCGAGGGCAACGATGAGCATTCGGAGAGGACGTTAGTGACAGATCTACTGAGGGTTCTCAGGTTACTGATACGAACAGTTTGTAAAATAATAATGACGATCGGGAGCTGACCCCAACTAGTAGCGGTCGCAGACGGTGGCGCCCAGATTGGTTAGGCATATAACTGAGGAACGGGTTGTTGTGGTTGAGAAGTGTTTGTTATTATTTACCTAGTGTGGGTGTGTTGGTGAATATGTGTGTGTGTGTGTGTGTGGGTGTGAATTTTGGTGTCAGTTTGTATAACCATGTGTTGTATTAGCAGGTGTGGGTGTGGATGAAGTGTCAATGGTAAATTATGAGTGTGCTGAAGTGTAACTGCGAGTTTTGGTGTCAGGTTCTATTAGCATATAGTACATAAACTAACAGGTACAATGTATTTAGGAACAAAATTAGAAATTATTAACTATGTATATATGCTTATGTTTATATGTATATAAAATTTCATGTACACAGATCAATGGGATAAGGGTTACCGTACTTTAGAGTAGTTGTGTATGCACAATGTATGCATTATACATGTAGGTACAAATAATTGAATAGGAACAGTTTTAAGTGGGAGAGTGTAGTATTCACTTTTGTTCAAATGTTCTAAATCTTGCGGTTGTCCTTGTATTACTTACTGCTTCATGGTTGCTGTTGTCATTGGATAAAACACTTCATTAAAGGGTTCATTGTTATGAATTATGTATTTCAAGCAAATCTATCTATCTATCTATTGCCAGACGCCTCAATCCCGTTTGGGGTGGCCACAAACAAATCGCCTCCAAGTCGCCCTGTCCCCCGCCATTTCACTCCCCTGCTCCCAACTCACACCCCCCTCTCTCATATACCTCTCCACCCCATCTCTCCATCTCATCCTCGGCCTCCCCCTCCCTCTTTCCCCCTCCACCTCACTCACATACACTCTCTTCGTCAGTCTTTGACCCTCCATCCTCTCCACATGGCCAAACCACCTCAGTGTGTTCCTCATAACGCTTCCTATCACATCCACATCAACACCACAACGCTCCTTTATATCCTCATTCGTCAGCCTGTCTCTCCATGTGACTCCACAGGCTCCTCTTAAATAACTCATTTCCACGGCTCTCACTCTTGACTTGTGTCCTTCCAACAACGTCCAAGCTTCACTTCCGTACGTTAGAGTTGGTATCACAATACTGTCATGTAGTAACTTTTTCACTTCCATGCTCACTTCCCTGTTTCTTATCACTGCTTTCAAAGAACCAGCAACCTTTCTTCCCTGCTGTACCCTTTCAAGCACTTCACCCTCCAAACCTCCATCCTTACTCATCACACTACCCAAGTACTTAAACGTACTCACATTTTCCAATTCCTCACCATCCAACCTCGCTGTACATTCACTGACTTCACCTCTCTCAAAGACCATCACTTTACTCTTCCCTACATTCACCTTTAGATTCCGTTTCTTACACACTCTCCCAAACTCATCCACCAAGCAAATGAAACTAGATTATTGTAATGAAGAAATACATATCGAACCGAACTGTATTCTTGGATTCATCATGCTACCATAAGTTAAACATACGTATTATTTGTTACCCCTGTGCTACGACACTACTCTCTCTCTCTCTATCTCTCTACGATAAATTACCTTACCCACTGCCGACATAGCATACATTATATTACAATGTACTCTTTCTCTCTCTGTCTCTCTCAAACTACAATAAATTTCCTTATGCATTGCCGGCAAAGCATACATTATTACACAATTTACCAGCAATTAACTCTTCGTGGCACGATTTTCGTACTCCTTTGAAGATAGCGCTCATATGAGGCCTATCGCATTCGACTCTGATAAGTCCCAAATGAGGCCTATCACTCTCAACGGGTTAAATTACATATTCAAGCTTTATTGATCTTCACATCTCCAATCAACAGGTCAATTATAAAAACACTGGTTTCCCTTGTGTTATCCAATATAAAGCACTCTTATTTGATAAAGCCTTTGCAAGTCTCCTATAATACCATAAAATTGGAATTCTTCAGTTTACTCTTTCCTGCAGTTTTCATAAATGACCTTGGTGGTTAGGTTATATCATAGCTGATGAAATATGAGTGAGAGGTGGATGGACATTTATGTGACCTTGGCTGGGAGATGTGAGAGAGTGGGTCAGTTTGCTTGTCATCATTGAGAGAGTGTAGGTCATACTCTTTGTATCTCCTGTTGCATTTAATTGCTCTTGTTACTCTAGATTATCCACAGTTGTTGACTGTAGTATCTGGAGAAAAAATTTCCTCTATCAATTCATCAAATTGTATACTGTTACAATGTGGCATCAGTAAAATATTTTCTTCTTTATTGTACACAGGCCAAGAAGCAAATCTGCCTCAACTGATAAACTCTTCATTATATAGTAGTGTTTGCCATGGCAGTCTCTGTAAATTTGATGATTAAGTCAATTATTCCTTTTACAGGTACTTCTTTAACATCTGCAGTGTATATATCTAAGTCTGGTTCCTACATAAATGTTGGTTATGTTTTATTTCTAAAAATCGTTCTAATTCACTTCGTATTTTTAGAATGACTGGGGAGCCTAAATCCATAATTAATGAAATCATTTTATCTTCACAAACAGCAGAAAATAGAATGCATTCGTTTCCATCTATGATTGTTATCTTTACTTTTAGGTTGTTTGATTGTTTATCTAGTTTTATGTATTGTAATCTTCTGTGCTGATGTAGTCTTCCCCCAGTGTAAACAGCTGCTATTTTCTTTTTACGTTTTACACTCTCCGGTCCAATGGCTAACAGTTTCGTGTTTCCTTCTGTAGAGTTCAAACCCTTCTGCTTTGTCTCTGTCTTCCTTAATTTTGATGTAACATTCACGTCTTGTTTGGCCGGGATTTGCACAGTAGAAACATAGTCTATCTCTCGACTTTGACCAACGAGGTAATTTAACATATTGTTACGTCCGTACCCCACACTGCCACAGGCTCAAACAGCTGTAGTACTATACAGGAAGGACGTTGCCCAGTGATCTGCTCTTCCCATGATCAGCTCAGACGTGGTGAATAAACACTGGCTTCTTAAGTTCACTGTCTTTGTTTTCCAGATAAATTACACTTAATGCTTTCCAACGTCACTTCACTGTTTTCACAAACACTGGAGCTATACAAACTTTACTAACTGCAGTTACACTTAATGCTTGACAACACTTCAATCACTGCTAACAACACTTCACTATCTTCACAAGTACCAAAAATATACAAACTTCACTGCACTGACACTGCATGACACTCAAACTAAACTGAAAACCGACCGAACTCGCTCTAGTCTTTTCGTCATCCTTAAAATATCTTGCATTGTACTAGCATGATCTGCTTCTCCACAGTTCTGGCTTATTCCAGAGAGAGAGCACAGTTACCAACTTGGAGCCAACCAAAACATGTCAGTTTTCTTACAGTACATAACATCATAAATTATTTAGCATATAAACTTAAATTAAATTGCATAATTAAACAATCACATAACTAAAACATTATTAAAGAAAAAGAGCACAAAAATTAATGCATAACTTATGAAATAACTACGCTTACAATAGCAGGCTAACTGGCAACTCTGACTCGTAACGGTAAAATACCAGGAACATCGCGAAACGTCCAGACTACCTAACCAGCAAATCCCGCTTCTTAACACTACCCACTCCCTAGTTCTTTTGTCATCCTGATAAAACTACCCAATATCTAGTGTAATGTTCTCACCCCACACTGCCACAGGCTCCAACAGCAGTAGTTTAGTACAGGAAGGACGTTGCCCAGTGAGGTGTTCTTCCTATGGTCAGCCTTCAGGTGTGCAGTACACAAGATCAGTTGAGGCAAAAATAAACACTGGCTTCTTAAAGTTCACTGTTTTTATTTTCCAGATAATTCCACTTAATGCTCTCCAACTTCTCTTCACTGTTCTCACAAGCACTGGAGCTGTACACACTTTACTACTGCTATCACACTTAATGCTTGACAACACTTTACCATTAGCACACTTAATGCTTGCTAACACTTCGCTTACTACACAAGTACCTAAAATAATCTTCACTGACAGTAAATACACTTAATGCTTCCCACCAACCCTTCACAAACTTCACTAACAGCACTGCACTGATACTGCACTACATTCAAACTGAACCAAAGCAGACTGCACTTCACTCAAACTGAACTGAAACCCGACTGAACTCGTTCTAGTCTCTTATCCATCCTTATATAAACTTGCATTGTTCCAGAATCATCTACTTCCCCAACATTCTCCGACGTGCTGGTCTTACATCAGCCCCTAGCAACAACAGTTATTAACTAGGAGACATCAAAACATGCTAGAGTTTTCCTACATTACATTACACTAAATCATTTACCATACGAACTTAAATTACTTAATTTAACAAGCAATCATTTAAATTAAACATTATAGAGAAAAAGAGCACAAAAGTTAATGCATTACTTACGAAATAACTACGCTCACAAACAGCAGGGAAACTGGCAACTCACTCGTACCAGAACTAGCCTACCGTAAATATCAGGAAACGCCGAGAATGATCTCAGCTACCTAACTCGGAAATCCTCGCTTCTTAACACTACCCCCTCCCTAGTTCTTTGTCGTCCCGACAAAACTACATAGTATTTACAAACACAAACCTTCATCTTAATGGAAAATCTAACTATACACATAATAATCCTTCAACTTATAAGGTCTTCTTCTATGCCACTTCTGACGATGTCCTTGCTCCTCCATGCAGTCCACTCCTCAAGGAAGGTTCTTGGTCCTCTTCTTAATTAGATACTTCTCTTGGGGACCTGTCACCATCCTCTTGCCCTTCAGCTCCTTCGTCCTCCTCAACATCCTCGGCTGCGGGAGAGCATGATTCCTCGGAGACATCCCAACTGAACTGTCCTGGCCCATGGTACTGCCACAGACGATTCACGTGTACCACCTTTGGGCGAGACTTCCTGCCTCCCCGAATACGATACGTTACATCTGATAGGCGGTCCAATACCGTGGAAGGCCCGTCCCATGGGCCTTGCAGCTTTGGTGACTGTCCCTTCTTTCACTGAGGATTGTATAACCAAATTTGGTCACCATCCTTCAAGCTCACCTCACTTGCCTTGGCACCATACTTGCACTTCATCACCTCTCCTGAAAACTTGAGGGCTCCTTGCACTAGATGATGTTCCTCAGCCAACTTTCCTGAAGGTGCTTCACATAGCCTGTGGTGTCTGTAGGCAGCTTTTCACAAGGTGGTCTTCCCATTAACAAGTCAACAGATAAGCGTAACTCGTGGCCCAACATCAGTTTTGCAAGGGTGTAGCCAGTAGACTCATGGGATGCAGACCGAAATGCATCAGCAATGCATGTAACTTTGGTCCATCAATGCAGTACTTGGCCAGTTCTTGTCCCAGGATCCAGTTGAATTTCTCCACTATCCCATCTTACTGTGGCATTAGTGGGGTCGTCCTAGTCTTATTGATCCCCAATAACTTCCAGCACTCATGGAACACAGCAGACTCGAAGTTTCTATCGTGGGCTGAATGTAGCTCTAGTGACATCTGAAAATGACAGAAAAACTGATCAACCAGCACCTGAGCAACAGTCGCAGCCTCTTGATCAGGGATGGCATAGGCTTATGGCCACTTTGTGAAGTAGTCCATGACGACACATATATACCGGTTTCCTCTTCCAGTGGGTGGCAAAGGTCTAGCAATGTCCACTGCGACTCTTTCCATCGGTGCACCCACTTGGTACAGCTGGAGAGGGGCGCAACCACGTTTCTTGGGTCCCTTCTTGGTACAGGACACATCACAGGCCCACTCCTCAACATTCTAATGCATGCCAATCCAGTAGAGCTCTGTCGCAACTGGCTTAGAGTTTTCTTCACTCCCAGGTGCACACTAGTGATCTGGTTATGGAACTCATCCAGGATCTCGGACCTCATCTTCTTTGGAACCACTAGTTGCCAATACTTGCTGAGGCCATCGGGTGTCTCCCACTGACGCCCCAGTAGTCCGTTGTTCAAGTGAAGAAGGCCCCACTGACTCCAGTAGCTCTTGGTCGTATGGCTTAACCTGGAAACTTCTTCCCAAGATGGTTGCACTGTACTCAACTGCAGCCACTCTAGCACTGGTTGTAAATCTGCGTCCTCCATCTGGATCCTCTTCAGGTCTTCATCTGATGCGAGCCCTGTCATTGCAGTACGGCAGCATTTCTTTGTATGATTCCCACTCTTATTCCACTCCTTGCTGTCTATTCTGTTTAATCACGCACAATTCATCAAGGTTCTCCTGCACTTCTTCAGTGATAGGTCTTCTGCAGCCTTCTTATCATCCAAACCATTCTGATCCGCAGGCAACTCAAACTGTGCACAGTAAGCTTCCTGAGATACTCTACCATCAAATTCCCAAGGTCTCTTTTTAATTGGACCCCCACTATAACCATGCACTTCACTGGCTTGGGACCCAAAAACTAGGGCATCACAATTAAGGCCAGGACTCAAAACTTCTGCATTCCAATTATGCAACCCTGTAATGCTACTTTAGATGCCTGCAATCCGTCAAGATCCACCACACGCCGTCCATTCGTTTCACATGCTCCCTGTACACTAACCTGAGGCTCAGCAGTGCAACATTTCTCTACAGCCTCAGTTTTCTCACTGATTATCTGAACATCGTCGACTACATGCTTCAGCTAGCTATCTACATGCTGTCTGCACTCTGTCATTATGCCCTCGCTAATCTTCAGCTGGTTGTCCACATGCTGTTTGCACTCCGTCACTATTTCCTCACTAATTGTCTTCAACTGGCCATTTACATGCTCTTTACACTCCATCACATTATTTGTTACCTCATACTTTTGCTGCTGTAGCTTGACATCTACATCCTTCTTAAGCTGTTGCTGTTCTTCCTTGATTTCCCCCATGAATGCATCTGGCTGTCCTTGCACCCTCAGTTGTACTTCCCTCTGTTGCTCCTGTAATGCCTCTTGGAGTTGTTCATATTGTTCCTTCTGTTCTTCGTTCTGTGCCTGCAATTGTTCTTTGATTTCTTTCTTCTGTGCCTGAAATTGTTCTTCAGGTTTTTTCTGTCCTTCACTTTGGCCCTGTAATTGTCCTTTGAGTTCGTTTCTGAGCTCTTTATTTTGTGCCTCTGGTTGTTCACTCCATGCCTGTATTAGATTCACGATTGTCGCCAGAGAAATTTCCTCCTCCTTCCCAGCTCGAGACCTTGTCTTCACACCTGCTTCCATGTCGGAGGTTAGACTCACTGCAGGCCTGAAATAATAATCTCACATTCCTGACACAAGTGTTAGCCTACGTCCTCTCCCCACACTGCCACAGGCTCCAACAGCAGTAGTTCAGTACAGGAAGGACGTTACCCAACGAGTTGTTCTTCTTATGGTCAGCCTTCAGGTGTGCAGTACTCAAGATCAGCTGAGGCAGAAATAAACACTAGCAAGGATTGTATGGGTGAGGATGAAAGTAGGTATACAAGCGTGAGCGACTGTATGTGTGTATGCCCCGACAGAGGATCGAGTGGCAAGAGTGAAAGATGAGTTTTGGGCGAGAGTACAAGCGTGTATGGACAAGTTTGAGAGGAGCGAGAGAGTGCCGTTGATTGGAGACATGAATGGCAAAGTTGGGAATGTACGAGTGGATGGAGTGGTTGGTCAGTGGGGTGTGCCAGCTGACGTAGATGGGAATGGAAGTGCTTTGGTGGACATCTGTGCTTGTAAGGGGTTGGCAATAGCCAACACCAACTTTCGTCATAAGACGATCCACCGGAATACATGGAGAGTAATGAGGAGGATGGATGGTGAACTTGTTGAACGAAAGGCAACGATAGACTACGTGTGTGTGGAGGAGCGAATGAGAAGACAAGTGTTGGATGCAAGAGTGTGGAGAGGGTGGGGGAATGGAGTCTCGGACCATCACGTAGTGATGGCCAAGGTAGAGCTGCAAAGAAAGTGGTTGAGGAGACGAAGGGGAAGACAGGAGGAAGCAGCTCCTGTGAGAAGAGTGGAGAAATTGCAAGATAGTTAGAAAATGACAGAATATAAGAGCATAGTGGAAGAAAGATTGGGAAGGTATGAGCTAGAGCCGATGGAAGGGGTGGAAGACGTATGTAAGATATTCACGGAAGAGATAGGCGCAGCGTGTGAGGTGGTTTGTGGAGTGAGGAGGAGATGCAAGGGTGTGCAAGGGACAGCATGGTGGAATGATGAGATGAAACGAGCTGTGGAACAAAAGAAGAAGGCATATAGTGAATGGTTAGCGAGTTGAGGTAGGGGAGAAGATGAGAGAGAGAAGAGAGAGGTATATGTGAGCAGGAGAAGGGAGGTTAAGAGACTGGTGAAGGAGAGTAAGAAGAAAGTGGATGAAGAGTTTGGGAGGAATCTGAGTGTGAAATGGAGGGAGAGTAAGAAATTGTTTTGGAAGGAGGTAAAGAAAGTAAGGTAGTGTGAAAAGGGAAATAGTAGGGGAGTGAAAGATAGGAATAATAGATTGTTGGTGAAGAAGAGAGAGAAATTGAGGAGATGGAAGGAGCACTTTGAGGATTTGTTGAATGTAGAGAGTGATAGCAGTGCGAGTATAAGTGGTTGGGGAATGGCTGGGAGAAGAAGAGATGAGAGGAGGGAGGAAGAGATCAGTAGGGCGGAAGTAGTTGAAGTGATGAAGAAGATTAAGTTGGGAAAGACCCCAGGAATTGATGAAGTGTGTGGTGAAATGCTTAGGTATGGGGGTGAGATTGTTGTGGAGTGGATATGGAAGTTGTGTAGATTGGCTTGGGAAGAGGGAAGGGTTCCAGAGGAATGGTAATCAGGTATAATTGTTCCTTTATACAAAGGAAAAGGGGAGAGAGAAGTAGGTGGTAACCATAGGGGTATTTGCATTCTTAGTGTGGCTGGTAAAATATATGGTAGAATACTGATTGATAGGGTTAGGCATATGACAGAAGAGCTAGTTGGAGAAGAACAAGGGGGATTTAGGAAGGGAAAAGGGTGTGTAGATCAGATATTTGTTCTAAGATATTCAGTGGAGAAGTATCTAGAGAAGGAAAGGAAAGTGTATGCTGCCTTCATGGACTTGGAGAAAGCTTATGACAGAATAGATAGGCAAGGTATGTGGAAGGTATTAAGAATATATGGAGTAGAGGGGAAATTGTTGAGTGCTTTGAAGAGTATGTATGAGGGAGCTAGGGCTACGGTGCGAGTTGATGGTGAGCTGAGTGAGTTCTTTGATCTCAATGTGGGACTGAAACAGGGTTGTGTGATGTCTCCATGGCTGTTTAATATATACATGGATGGGGTTGTAAAGGAGGTGCAGGATAGGGCAGTGGATGTGGGGTTGGCTCTATTGAATGAGGGTGAGATTTGGAAGATTCCGGTGTTGCTGTTTGCTGATGATACAGTACTGTTGAGTGAAGATGAATGGGAGTTGCAAGGTTTGGTGAATGAATTTGGGACAGTGTGTAGGAGGAGGAATCTGAAAGTTAATGTAAACAAAAGTAAAGTTATGGTGTTTGAGAGGAATGAAGTCACAGAGTGTGCAGTGAGGTTGGATGGTGAGGATATGGAGAATGTGAGTGCATTCAAGTACTTGGGTAGTGTGATGAGTAAGGATGGACCTTTGGGGGATGAAGTGCGTGAAAGGGTACAGCAGGGAAGGAAGGTTGTTGGTACACTGAAAGAAGTGATGAGAAATAGGGAGGTGAGTATGGATATTAAGAAGTCACTGCATGATAGTATTGTGATCCCTACCCTGACGCATGGAAGCGAGGCATGGACCTTGCAAGAGGGGAACAAGTAAAGAGTGAGAGCAGTGGAAATGAGTTACTTGAGAGGAGCATGTGGAGTGACGTAGAGGGACAGGTTGACGAATGAAGAAGTGAAGGAACGATGTGGGGTGGATGTGGATGTGGTTGAGAAGATTAGGAGAAATACACTGGGGTGGTTTGGACATGTGAAGAGAATGGAGAATGAAAGACTGACTAAGAGGGTGTATGTAGGTGAGGTGGAGGGAGGGATAGGGAGAGGTAGACTGAGGATGAGGTGGTGAGATGGAGTTGAGAGGTATATGAGGAAGGGGGGAGGTGAGTTGGAGGGAGGGTAGTCAAATGGTGGGTGACAGAGCGACTTGGAGGCGTTTTGTCTACTGCCACCCTTTGCGGGATTAGGGCGTCGGGCTATAGATAGATAGATAGATAGATTCTTAAATTTCACTGTCTTTATTTTCCAAATAATTCCACTTAATGCTTTGCAACTTCTCTTCATTGTTCTCACAAGCACTGGAGCAATACACACTTTACTAATGCTATGACACTTAATGCTTGACAACACTTTACTGTTAGTACACTTTATGCTTGCTAACACTTATTACACAAGTACTGAAGAGGTGAGACAGGCTGTGGCACAAAAGAAGAAAGCATACAATGAATGGATGAGAAATAGGGGCGTGGAAGAAGTTGAGAGGCGGAAGAGAGAGTTAAATGTAGAAAGAAAGAGAGAGGTGAAAAGATTAGTAAGAGAGAGTAAGAAGAGAGTGGATGAGGAATTTGGAAGGAATTTGAGTGTAAAGTGGAGGGACTGTAAGGGAATGTTCTGGAAAGAGGTGAAAAGAGTAAGACAGGGTGGAAGTGAAGTTAGCAGGAGAGTGAAAGATAAAAATGGTAGATTACTAGTGGAGAAGGGAGAAAAAGTGAGCAGATGGAGAGAACACTTTAAGGAATTGTTGAACATAGAGGATGGAAGTAATGCGAGTATAAGTGGCTGGGGAATGGCTGGGAGAAGGAGGGAGGTGAGAAGACAGGAAGATATCAGTAGGATAGAAGTTGTGGAAGCAATAAAGAAAGTTAAATCGGGGAAAGACCCAGGAATTGATGGAGTGTGTGGTGAAATGCTGAAGCATGGGGGAGAGATAGTAGTAGAATGGATGTGGAAGATGTGTAGATTGGCCTGGGAGGAAGGTAGAGTCCCGGAGTATTGGAAATCAGGTATAATTATTCCCTTGTACAAAGGAAAAAGAAGTATGTGGTAATCATAGGGGCATTTGTCTTCTTAGTATAATAGGAAAAGTGTATGGTAGGATATTTATTGACAGAGTTAGAGAAAGAAAAGAGAAATCAGTTGGAGAAGAACAGGGAGGCTTTAGGAAGGGAAGAGCTTGTGTAGATCAGATATTCATTCTTAGATCTTTAGTGGAAGTTTCTAGAGAAGGGAAAGAAGTTGTTTGCGGCTTTCATGGATTTGGAGAAAGCATATGACAGGGTGGATAGACAAGGATTGTGGAAAGTGTTAAGAATATATGGAGTAGATGGGACATTGTTGAATGCTGTGAAGAGTATGTACGATGGTGCGAAGGCTGCAGTGCGTGTGGATGGTGAACTAAGTGAATTTTTCTCTTTGATAGTTGGGTTGAAACTGGGCTGTGTCATGTCTCCATGATTTTCAATCTTTACATGGATGGGGTAATAAAAGAGGTACAAGGTAGGGTAGTGGATGCTGGAGTGGCCCTGGTGAGAGAGGATAGTGTTTGGAAACTCCCTGTACTGTTGTTTGCAGATGATACTGTGTTGTTGAGTGAAGACGAAGGGTAGTTGCATGGCTTGGTAGATGAGTTTGGGAGAGTGTGTAAGAAACGGAATCTAAAGGTGAATGTAGGGAAGAGTAAAGTGATGATCTTTGAGAGAGGTGAAATCAGTGAATGTACAGCGAGGTTGGATGGTGAGGAATTGGAAAATGTGAGTACGTTTAAGTACTTGGGTAGTGTGATGAGTAAGGATAGAGGTTTGGAGGGTGAAGTGCGTGAAAGGGTACAGCAGGGAAGAAAGGTTGCTGGTTCTTTGGAAGCAGTGATAAGAAACAGGGAAGTCAGCATGGAAGTGAAAAAGTTACTACATGACAGTATTGTGATACCAACTCTAACGTACGGAAGTGAAGCTTGGACATTGTTGGAAGGACATAAGTCAAGAGTGAGTGCAGTGAAAATGAGTTATTTAAGAGGAGCCTGTGGAGTCACATGGAGAGACGGGCTGACGAATGAGGATATAGAGGAGCGTTGTGATGTGGATGTGGATGTGATAGGAAGCGTTATGAGGAACACACTGAGGTGGTTTGGCCATGTGGAGAGGATGGAGAGTGAAAGACGGACAAAGAGAATGTATGTGAGTGAGGTGGAGGGGGGAAGAGGGAGGGGGAGGCCGAGGATGAGATGGAAGGATGGAGTGGAGAGGTATATGAGATAGGGGGGTGTGAGTTGGGAGCAGGGCAGTGAGATGGCGGGGGACAGGGCGACTTGGAGGCGATTTGTTTGTGGCCACCCCAAACGGGATTGAGGCGTCTGGCAATAGATAGATAGATAGACTTAAAGTAATCTTCACTGACAGTAATTACACTTAATGCTTGCCAGCAACTCTTCACAAACTTCACCAACAGCACTGCACTGATACTGCACTACACTCAAACTGAGCCAAAACCGACTGCACTTCACTCAAACTGAACTGAAACCTGACTGAACTCGTTCTAGTCTCTTATCCATTGTTCCAGAATCATTTACTTCTCCAACATTCTCCAACCTGCTGGTCTTGCATCAGCCCCTAGCAACAACAGTTATTAACTAAGAGACATCAAAACATGCTAGAGTTTTCCTACATTACATAACACTAAATCATTTACCATACGAATTTATATTACTTAATTTAACAAGCAGTCATTAAATAAAACATTATAGAGAAAAAGAGCACAAAAGTTAATGCATTACTTACGAAATAACTACGTTCACAAACAGCAGGCAAACTGGCAACTCACTCGTACCGGAACTAGCCTGCCGAGAATGATCTCGGCAACCTAACTCGGAAATCTCACTTCTTCACAATAGCTACAAACATAAATCTTAATCCTAATGAAACACTTAACTATACACAAGATATTCCTTCAACTTATCGGGTCTTCTTCTATGCCGCTTCCAAGGTTGTCCTTGCTCCTCCAGACAGTCCACTCCTCCAGGAAGGTCTTGGGCTTCTTCTTGATTCACTTCTTCTCTTGGGAGACTGTCACCATCCTCTTGCACTACAGCTCCTTGATCCTCCTCAACATCCTCAGTTGCGGGTGAGCACGATTCTTCAGAGACGTCCCAGCTGTACTGTTCTGGCCCATGGTACTGCCACAGACGATTCACGTGCACCACCTTCGGGCGAGACTTCCATCCTCCCCAAACCTGATACATTACGTCTGATAGGCGATCCAACACAGTGTAAGGCCCGTCTCATGGGTTCTTCAGCTTCGGTGACTGTCCGTTTTTTCACTGAGTATTGTATAACCACACTTGGTCACCATTCTTGAAGTGCACCTCACATGCCTTGGCATCATACTGTACTTGCACTTCACTTCTCCTCAAAATCTTAAGGGCTTCTCGCACTTGATTGTTTACCCCAGCCAGCCTTTCCTGAAGGTGGTTCACATAGCTGGAGGTGGCTGGAGGTAGCTCATCACCAGGTGGTCTTTCCATTAACAAGTTAACTAGTAAGCGTAAATCATGGCCCAACATCAGTTTTGCAGAGATGTTACCAGTGGACTCATGGGATGCAGACTGATGTACCATCAACAACGCAAGTAATTTCTGGTCCCATTATGTTTGTCACTCTATGCAATACTTGGCCAGTTCTTGTCATAGGGTCCAGTTGAATTTCATCACTATCGCATCTGACTGTGGCCTTAGTGGGGTCATCCTGGTCTTCTCGATCCCCAATAACTTGCAGCATTCACAGAACACAGCAGACTCGAAGTTTCTACCCTGGTTTGAATGTAGTTCTAGTGTCATCTCAAAATGACAGAATAACTGATCAACCAACACCTGAGCAATCATCGCAACTTCTTGACCAGGGATGGCATAGACTTCTGGCCACTTTGTGAAGTAGTCCATGGCAACACATACTGTATATACCAGTTTCCTCTTTCTGAGAGCTGCAGAGGTCCAGCAATGTCCACTGTGACTCTTTCCATCAGTGCACCCATTTCGTACGGATGAAGTGGGGTGCAACCACGTTTCCTGGGTCTCTTCTTGGCACAGCACACATCACAGGCCTGACACACTCTTCAACATCCTAATGCATGCCAATCCAGTAGAACCTCTGTCGCAGCCAGCTTAGAGTTTTCTTCACTCCCAGGTGCACTCTAGTGATCTGGTTATGGGACTTATTCATGATCTCGGGCCTCATCTTCTTTGGAACCACCAGTTGCCAATACTTGCTGAGGCCATTGGTTGTCTCCCACTGATGCTCCAGTCTGTTATTCAATTGAAGAAGGTCTCATTGACTCTAGCAGGTCTTGGTCGCAGGGCTGAATCTAGAAACCTCTTCCCTTGATGGTCACACTGTACCTGCTGCAGCCACTCTAGCACTGGCTGTAAATCTGCATCCTCCATTTGCATCATGTTCAGGTCTTTTCCTTCTGACGCTGGCCCTGTCATTGCCATACGGCTGCATTTCTTCCTATGATCTTCCTTCTTACTACAGTGCTGGCACTCTGGATCACAAGGCTGATGACTCAAGCTGTCAGCATTGACATGTACCCGTCCAGGATGGTGCTGCACCTAGACCTTGCCTCAGAGTCCCCAGGGGCGGGGACCACAAATGCCCCCATCATCCGCCCCTCTCCCGGTGACGACTCTATGAGTTGCCTGGAACCATTGTCTGACTCGCTTCTTCTTCATTTCTGCAACATTCGCGGCCTTTCCTCTAACTTTCTCTCTGTTGAACATCACCTCTCCTCTTCTAATCCTCACCTTCTCTTTCTAACCGAGACTTAGCTGTCTGAGGCAACTGACAGCAAACCCTTTTCTGTATCGTCCTACTTTCTCTATTCTCATTTCAAAGCCAAAGGTGGCTGTTGTGTATATGTACACAACGACTTATCTTGCTCTCGTGTTCCTGAACTTGATTCTTCAGAATTCTCTACTCTCTGGCTTCAGCTATCCTGTCATTCTCTGACTAAATATGTCTGCACTACTTATCCCCTAATTCTACTGACTATCAAAAATTCTTCGACTATCTTACTTCTACGATGGAACACATTCTATCCATTTCTCCTTCCTCTGAAATCTCCATTCTAGGAGATTTCAATGTTCACCACCACCTTTGGGTCTCTCCTTTCACTGATCCACCTGGTGCACAAGCCTACATCTTTTCTATCCTTAATGACCTAGAGCAGCTTGAACAGCACCATACCCGTATCCCTGACTGCCTTGGAGAGAGCTCCAACATACTTGATCTCTTCCTTACAACTAATCCTGCTTACACTGTTAATCTTTCCTCTCCGTTGGGCTCCTCCGATCACAACCTTATTACCTTAAACCGGCCGCATCCCGGAGACGAGAATTCACGTCCTCACATGATGTGCACTCATATCCCGGAGATGTGAATTAACGCGGTAACATTGCAAGGTCCCTAATTTGCACAATTTTAATTTTTCGCGAGTGATTTCGCGAGTGATTTTTGGCACGTATACACGGGACACCTTCCTCTATTCCTCTACAAGATGCCAAGCAGAGACAATGCCTTACACTGCATAACCTCTCCCCCCCCCTGCACGCCATTGTCTCGGCAATTCACCTGTTACCAGTGACCTGGCCAATAAAGACATTCAGGGCCAGAGTGATTCCCCAATCGATGACAATGTGGAGGACAAAGTTTACATAGCATTAGAGGAAGAAACAGTCAGAAATGATGATCAGGTAATGTGGGAAAAAAAAGGTCATGAATGGTAATGAGTTAGTGAGTGAAACAATGCTTATAATGCCTATATTACTGTTTGAAAACCAATATACTCTTGTACTACATATAAATTCGTACCAAGTAAATAAATAAATACTGTTTATGAGTGGATAAAATAGTTACCCTCCCATAGAACTCGTTTTCTTTGATGCCAGCCTGTTAGAAAACCCAGTCAGGTAAGGAAGTACTCGTACCTAGATTGAGTATTTTAAACCTCAGGTGAGCGATTTCTCTATGAATTTTCAATGTTTCTCACCAAAAACGGATGTTTGAGCCAAAAAAAAAAAAGGTCCAAAAATGTCGGGACTGGGGCATTCCACTGCCCAGAAAACGTCGGGATGGGGCGGGTTAACCTATCCTACCGCTCCGGTACAGCCTGTGGACTCTCCAAAGAAACGGAGACTGTGGCACTTTGGAACTGCCGCTTGGGAGGCCCTCAGGCAGTACTACTTTGATTTTCCCTGGAATGATAACTGCTTCCATGGTCGGGAGCCATCTGAGTGTGCCTTGCGCATTACAGAGGTTATTCTCTCGGGCATGGAAGCACACATTCCTTTCTCATATCCTTTCACTAATGCAAGAAAGCCTTGATTTAATCACACTTGTTCTAATGCTGTCCGCAACAAGGAGAGGACCTGTAAAAGGTACCAGAGCCAACCCACCCCTAAAACACATCTTTTTTATGTATATGCCCGGAATCGTGCTAAGTCTGTTCGTCGCTCTGCTAAAAATAATTTCATCCGCACTAAATGCTCTCAACTCTCCAACTCAAATTCTTCCTGCTCTCTTCTGGCACCTTGCCAAAAACCTTTCTAACAACTTTCCCTCATCATCCTTCCCTCCTCTTTTCTACTCTGATGGCTCTTTAGCTATTTCTTCTACTGATAAAGCAGATCTCTTTGCTCAGATTTTCTCCCCCATTTCCACCATAGATGATTCCGGTGCTCTTCCTCTATGATTTTCCCCCTATGACTTCCTCATGGCCGACACTAAAATTTCTTCAGCTGATTTATTTTTTGCCATCACTAGCCTCAGTACTAACAAGGCATATGGGCCTGATGGATTCCCTCCTGTTGTCCCCAAGAACTGTGCTTCTGTGCTTACACCCTGCCTAGGCAAACTCTTTCGCCTTTGTCTGTCAACTTGTACCTTTCCTTCTTGCTGGAAGTTTGCTCTCATTCAGCCAGTCCTAAAGAAGGGTAACCATTTCCAACCCTCTAACTATCGTCCAATTGCTTTAACATCCGGTGTCTCAAACGTTTTTGAGTCTATTCTTAACAGAAAAATGTTAAAGCATCTTTCCTATCACAACCTTTTTTCTGATCGTCAGTATGGGTTCCGTTAGGGATGCTCAACTGGCGATCTTCTCACCTACCTTTCAGACTCTTGGTCATCCTCCTTTCGGGACTTTGGCAAAAGCTTTGCCATTGCACTTGACATCTCAAAGGCTTTGGATCGGGTTTGGCACAAATCTTTAATTTCCAAACTGCCCTCTTACAGTTTCTATCCTTCCATCTGTGCCTTCATCAACAGCTTCCTTTCTGGTCGTTCTATTGCTGCTGTTGTAAACGGCCTTTGTTCTTCTCCTAGATCTATTAACAGTGGTGTTCAAAGGTAAAGAGTTGAAGGCCTATGACAGTCTTAGCCACCAAGAATCACAGGATTACAAGGTACTAAAGAAAGCCATACAGCGCGCATAGGAGATGAAACCTTAAGCTTACAGGCAGAAACTTGGAAATTGTATGAAGCGCCCTCATGACACTTTCGTAGATTTTAGTAGGCAGATGACTGATGTTTTTTATCAATGGATGCGAAGTGAGGATGTCTCAGAAGTTAACCCGAGGCATCCTGTTGACGTATGGCTACGTTGCAGCATTATGTAACTGCCAGTCCCATCGACGTAGTGATACGTCGCATAACTGCAACGTTCATAATTTGCACAATTTTCAAATCTCACGCTTGATTTTGGGTACATAGGTTCGCACAACTTTCTCCTACCTGCCACCAGGCAGGGACACTCGGCGACCCCGCACAACCCACACTCACCCTCGCCTCAGTCACTCACCTGTTAGCAGTGACCCAGGTCGGACATGGCGCACAGAGGTCTCTTGGAGGAAGAAATCAAGTCCGCCCTGGATGCATTCACAAGCGACAGTGATTCACCACTCGATGACAAGGTGGTGGACAAAGATTATGTCCAACCAGAGGAGGAGGAAACTAGCATCAGTGATGAGGAGATCCTGTTCCCCAGGAAGTGGGACTACGTGACTTATCTTACTGCTAGAGAGGGCCAGCCTGCACCAAAACATCGTGCAACCACCTCTCGGCAGCCCCGACGTGATGTGGAGCCCGAATTCAAGGATGAGGACGAGGACGATGATGATGACGGAGACTTGGGACGTGCTGCCATGTGGTACGGCAGCGAAATAATCACTCATTGCGGCCCCGAGCACACAGGATGTCGTTCTAGCAGGTATGGGCCTAGTGTTTTGTTTGGGGAGGGCGGAAGTGGCGTGGAGGGAGTGGTGAGTGAAATAGAAAGTTCTGGGGCGACAATTGAAAGTGAGAGTGGCAAGAGTGAGTGATCGCTCTCCCGTGGTGGTGTGAGGCGGCGAGGCGTATCACGTGGGGCAGTGAGGGTGTGTGATGAATCATGTGGTGTGGTGATGGAGGGGGGAGGTGAGGTGGAACCACTCCCCAGCACATCTTATGCTCCCCAATATTCCCAGACTTCCTCCCCACAGCCCCCTGATGTTCCCCAAGGCCGTAAGGGTAAAGGAAAGGGGAAGGGTAAAGGCCAAGGGAAGAGGAGTGCGAGTGGGGAAGCCCTCCGCACTGTTCCTCCCCAACCTCCCCCACCAGCATCTCCTCCCCACCCCGACGAAGGCGATGATGGGGACGAGTGGGGCGAGGGTTATGTGAATTGTAATTGGGAGGATGGCAGTGATTTTTCTCCCATCATTCACCCCTTCACTGAGCAGAGGCAAACTGGCTGCTCGGCTCCAGGAATTCACCGTAGTTCCACCAGGCTGGATTTTTTCCACCTGTTTTTCAGTGAGGGTTTTGTGAAACAAATAGTGGAACAAACCAACCGTTTCACTAGCAGCCAGTGCCATTAGAGTGAAAGACTGGGCACAAGGTGCAGGCATTCCATCATTAATGATTACCCTATCTTCCTTACAGAAATGTTTCTATTTTTTGCCCTGGTACTTTTGATTGGTATTGTACGTAAAAACAGAATTCCGGCATGCTGGACAAGGGACCCTATCATGCAGACATCAATATTTGGCAAAGTCATGAGCCGTAATCGGTTTCAGCAAATTCTAAGCTGCCACTACTTTTACGATGCTGATGATCCTGCCAATGCAAATGACACAGATAAGATGAGGCGAATTAGATTGGTTTTTGATCATCTACGGCAAACATTCTGTTCCTCATTTTATCCCTATAGAGACCTTGACATAGACGAGAGTCTCGTGTTGTGGAGAGGCAATATTTCATTTCGGCAGTACATATCAAGCAAAAGGCACCATTTTGGGTTCAAGATCCTTGTTACGTGTGACTGTAGGACTGGTTATGTGCAAGACATAGTCTTGTACACCGGTGCACAGACAAACATAATAGAAGATCGGAGTATTGGACTGTCTGGAGCAGTGGTAAAGACACTGATTGAAGACGGGTGATATTGATGAGGGTCTAAATTGTAAAGTATCCAAATTTGCAGATGATACTAAAATAACCAGTAAAGTCACTTCAAAATTACAGTGGCAGCAGTTACAAAATGACATTAATACTTTAGCAAGCTGGGCAGAAAAATGGCAAATGAAATTCAACACAAAAAATGTAAAGTACTTCATATTGGAAGTACCAATGTCCATGCAAATTACAAAATGAACAATATTCAGTCATCAAGTACAGACAGTGAAAAGGATCTTGGTGTGATAATATCAAATGACCTAAAACCAAGCAAGCAGTGTACCGATGCGGTTAAAAGTGCAAACAAGCTAGTGGGTGTTATTGGAAGAACTTTCGAGTTTAAAATCGGAAAAAGTCATACTTGCCTTGTACAACTCGCCAATGCGCCCCCATCTTGAGTATTGTGTGCAATTCTGGTCTCCGTACTACAGAAAGGACATTGAAAAATTAGAGAAAATTCAGCGAAGAATCACAAAAATGATACCACGACTTAGAAACAAACCATATGAGGAACGCCTTGAAGAACTTAAATTATTTAGCCTAACGAAGCGCAGGTTAAGAGGGGACCTTATTGAAGTTTTCAAAATCATGAAGGGATATGATAACTTAGACATGAATAAATATTTTGATATAGACCGTTCGAGTCAAACCAGAAGTAATGGCTACAAAATTATGGGAAAGCGATTCCAATCCCACGAAGCAAAATACTTCTTCTTTAACAGAGTTGTAAATATCTGGAACAGATTACCCTCAGATACCGTGAACAGTATCTCAATTGAGACATTCAAAAACAAATTAGACAAGTATTTGCACGAGAATCCTCAGCTGACTCTTTTTCTGTCCGAATAACTTGCTTTTATAGCTACGGTACATGTAAGTTCATGTCCCTTTTGTCTACAAGACACCCCGTAAACAATGTACTCGTACATAGTGTTGCGTCATGATATTATACATTTTCAATTTATTCAGTGCAAACAAAGCAATATAAGCACAGATTAGGATCTGCACAGATAACCCTGAGTAAACGGTCACTACTCTTACTTTCGACCTGTGATGGGCTGTGGATCACTGAGGGTCCCTGTTAGGCAAGCGACCGCTATCGGGATTTTTTTAACGTACTAGGGGTCACTGCTTCAGGATGAAACTTGTGTACTTGTCCCATATGGGAGAGTTCCCTGTCTCAGTGGAGTGAACGGAGCTAGGGCCTGATTGACTGCTGCCTCCCTTAAAAGCGCCAGGCAAGGCTGCCACACCATCCCTAAACATCCACACTGTGCAGTCCCCTCGTGTCTACAGGACACCCTGTAAACTTAACATAGCGTCACGTCACGTCATTATACGTTTTTCAATTTACCCAAAGCAAATGAGGTAATATATAGTAAGCACAGATTAGGATCTGCACAGATAACGCTGAGTTAACGGTCACTACTCTTACTTTCGACCTGTGATGGGATGTAGATCACTGAGGGTCCCTGTTAGTCAAGTGACCACCATCGGGATTTTTTAATGTACCAGGGGTCACTGCTGCAGGATGAAACTTGTGTACTTGTCCCACATGGGAGAGTTCCTTGTCTCAGTGGAGCAAACGGAGCTAGGGCCTGATTGACTGCTGCCTACCTTAAAAGAGCCAGGCAAGGCTGCTGCACCACCCCTAAACATCCACACTGTGCAGTGTGTAGCTTCCACGTTATGTCCACAGACTTCCCATTAACTCAATGTACCGGTTTATAATGTCATGCCGTAACTATTATTTTATTTGTTTACTTTCTCTTTCAGGTTACTCTATCGGGTAGCTTATAGATAAAGTATTATAGAATGTGACTTTTCCTTTCCAGTGTTTCCTATAAAATTTCCATGTCAGTTTTTCCATGCTGCATGGTGGTTTTTCTCACTTTTTCCTGGAGGGTTTGGTGGTGGGGGGAGCCTTCTTGCTTTACTATCCTTATCCTTCAGCATGTAGAGTTAGATCTTGTAGTCATAGTTTTCTCTAACAAGCAGCCTCGAAAGGACCATAAGGTCTGTTGCTGTTTGCTTTCCTGTGTAATCCTGTGTAATCTTGGTCACGTCCTTTACCTGGATAACTGGTACATTAGCCCTCTTCTTGCTTGTTATCTACACAGGCATGACACGGGAATCTTTGGTACCGTCAAGGTGAACTGGCGTCACATGGTCAAGGTGGGGCGGAAACCAGAAAAAAATGAGGTGGTCTTCTTCCAGGCTAACAATATCCTAGCTACAGTGTGGAACCACAACAGAGAAGTCAGCCTATTGTCCACGGTTCACTGCCCCTTGATGCACCGTACAGAGTCCGTGGATTACCGCAGCGAGAGGAGGCGCCACATCTGGAAACCTGAGTGAGTCCTTGATTATAACATCAACATGTGGCTGGTGGACCAGTCAGACTCCATGATATCCACTGTCGAGTGTGCCAGGACCACGATGAAGTGGTACAAGAAGCTCTTCTTTCACCTGGTAGATATAACTGCCCTCAATTGCCACCACCTGCACGCCATGACAACAGGAGTGCAGGAAACCTTTGAAGGGTTTGTGAGGGAGCTCACACATGAGGTTTTTGCAAGGTATGCAGTCGAGAGGCCCCAGCAACGCACACGCACTGCCCCTACCGCCCAAACTCCCCTGAGGATATCCGCTCGCCATTTCCCCATTCCTATACCTCCCCAGCCAAATTGACCTAGGCCCAAGTGCAGGTGTCATGTGTGTAGTAATTCCCATGTGAGACCCACCACTCAGAGAAAAGACACCCGCTAGGAGTGCGTTGAGAGTGACGTGGGTCTCTGCATTCACCCTTGTTTTAGTGATTATCACACCTTGATGCAGTTCTGATATGGTGTGAATGCGGTATGACGCTCATACTCAGGAAGAAATGCGACATACAGACGCACAGTGTAATTATAAGGCCTATAGTTATGTAAATAGTAGTATGGAAGTGGAAACGGGTGTAACGTAAGTGGAAAAATATGTAAGTGCATAAATATATTCTAAGTCGAAACATTCTTAGCAAGTGTATGTAGATGCGATATTCTGACGCTTAGTGGAGTAAATAAGGGCCGTAAATATGTAAATATTTGTATGAACAGTGGAAACGGGTGTAATATAAGTAGACAAATATTATGTAAGTGAATAAATATATTCTAAGTCAATACATTCCTAGCAAGTGTATATAGATGCGATATTCTGACACTCAGTGGAATAAATAAGGCCCGTAAATATGTAAATAGTTGTATAAAGTGGAAACGGGTGTAATGTAAGTGGAAAATTATTATGTAAGTGTATAAATATTATCTAAGTTGAAACATTCCTAGCGAGGGTATTTTGATGCGATATTCTGATGCTCAGTGAAATAAGTAAGGCCCGTAAATATGTAAATAGTAGTATGAGGTGGAAACGGATGTAATGTAAGTGGGGAAGTATACTGGGAGTGAAGAAATAAAGTAGAAGTTAAAACACGAGTGGTAGCGAGTGTGCTTGCTACGTGAAAATGCGCTAGCATTTCGCTAAATACCCTCGTAAGGAATGTAAATAAGTGAAAACATTTACGTTCGTTGAGAAAAGGTTCAGTGTCAAAAAAACAATACTATGAATATGAAAAATGATAATGTATGTTGAGAGAAGAGTCATAGCGAGTGTACTGAGTAAGCAGATGTGCACAATAGTTATGTTAAATGTCATCGTAATGAATAAAAACAGCTGAAAACATTTACATACAGTAAAAACTGGTAAAATGGCATTGAAACAGTATTATGCAAGTAGAAAAAATGATATGTTTACTGAAACAAGAAACTTAGCAACTAGCGTGTGACCAATATGACCAAACTCGCTATGCTCGCGCAATGGAACAATGCTTATTTTTCTTATATCATTGAAAACCATTATATTGTTGTTGTGATTGTTTATTAGTTCAAAATCAATAAATGTAGATGAGTTCTTTGTTGTTTCTCCAAAAATTACCTACCATAGAAAACGTGAGAGCCTCACACGTCAGTGACAGAATACGATACCTGGCGCAGGGTACCTCACCTGTTCCGACCACTTATGGACCCCGGTAAGCCCTTTCTTGGTGATTTTCCTTTGTTTCTCAACAAAAGCGAAGGTTTTAGCCAAAATTTTTTTTTTCCAAAATAGCTCGGGATTCGGGGGTATCGGAGGTGCGAAATTGGTTGGGACATGACGAGTTAAGGAAATTGTTATGCTCGAGATCTTCCTTGGTAAGATTGATACAGATTTAAGAACTTACCTTGCTGATAAGAAATTTAAGAATGCTGCTGAAGCTGCAGTTTATGTAGATGATTATTTATTAAGAATTTGAATAAGGGTAAGGAAGTTCCTAGGAGTTTTCCTCAGAAGTGTTACCCCTTTCAGCTCTCCAAACAACCATCCCAGAAGCCAAACTCCAAGAATTACTCCACACCCAAACCTGATACACCTCACATTTCTCCAAAACCTACACGCTGCCCATTTGTTTGCTCATGTTGCAAGAAGCTAGGTCACACTGTAGATAGATATTGGCAAAAGTCAGGTGATGTGAAGCCAGTGAGCTTTGTTTCTTGTGGAGCTCCCATATCCCTTCAGTTGGTTCCCCAGTTGTTAGTCAGGGAAACTCTGATGTTTAATTCCCTTCTAGGGTTGATGTTCCGGAAGGTGGGAAAGAGGCCACAGTTGTGTCAGAGCCCACTCTTTCAGGAGGTGTGATACAGGCGGTGATGAGCAGTGTTGCCCCTGCTTCTTCATATGCCCTACCAGTACTCTGGTTTGATGAAGGTGAATGACGTGCAGTATCCAGTATGCATTCTTCGTGACACTGGGTCTTCAATTTCTTTGTGGGTAAGGCCAAATAATGAAGTTCTTGATGTTGCAGGAGAAGAGTTTGTTCTGATGAGGGGAGTAACAGGTGCAAAGACTGTGCCACTAGTTTCTTGTGAGGTTAAATGTCAGTTGTTTGATGGATCAGCACGATTGGGTGTTGTAGATTATTTACCAGAGAATGGTGTTGATTTAATACTTGTCAATGACCTAGTGAGAGGTGAGGAGATAACCAGTCCAGTTTTGTCAGAGGTGCCAGTGCCTGAAGTTCCTCTTCAGGTTGATCCCAATGATGCAGAGGTATTCCTAGTTTGTGCAGTGACAAGGTCCTTGCCACGTGGAAAGAGGAGTCGACAGGAGAAGGTTGCTTGTAGTGTGCCCTGCGGTATCGTACTAGCAGCTACAGTTAGTCCTACATCTGAGGACACAAAACAATTGGACAATGAGATATCTTTGGAGGATATGTTTATGGTTTCTTAAGAAGATATTCCACCTGTTCCGTTGGAGGTGAACATTGAGAAGTTAAAGGAGTTGCAATCTGGAGAGCAGGAGATTCACATATAGAAATTGTGTACAGTGGATGATTTTGAGAAGGAGAAGGGTGAATGTTTTTATGTGAAAGATGAGATTTTGTGGAGACGGTGGAGACCTCCACATGTGAATGTAGATGATGGGATGTGGGACTACCATCAGATCGTAATACCTAATGTGTGCAGGCAGGAGTTAATTCAGCTGGCCCATTCTACCCCATTTTCAGGTCACATGGGTGTAAGGAAGACCATGGAGAGGCTGCGTACAGAATTGTACTGGTCCTGCATGGCAGCAGTTGTGACTAAGTTTGTCAAACATTGTCATACCTGTCAAGTAGTAGGTAGGCCGAATCAGTCTGTCCCTCAAGCCCCTCTTGTTCTCATTCCTGCCATTGATCCTCCTTTTTCCAGGTTAATTATTGATGTGGTGGAACCCTTGCCCCCAACTTCTAGCGGTAACTCATGTCTGCTCACTATCATAGACCCCTCCACAAGGTACCCTGAGGCAATACCTCTACGTTCTGTCAAAGCTAAGGCAGTGGTCAGAGTTTTGCTAGATTTCTTTACAAAGTTTGGTTTGCCCTGGGAGGTTCAGTCAGATAGAGGGTCTAATTTCCTTTCCAACATCTTCCAGCAGTCACTAGTTCAACTTGGCATCACACATCAAGAGCAGTGCCTACCATCCGTAGATGCAAGGTGCCTTGGAGCGTTACCACCAGATGCTCAAGAATATGCTACCCAAGTACTGTCTGGAGCACTCTGAGGACTGGGACCGTTGTGTGCCGTTCCTCCTGTTCGCTATGAGGGGAGTACCTCAGGAGGGTTTGGGTTTCTCTCCTAACGAGCTCGTGTTTGCCCATCGAATTCGGGGT
>NC_136986.1:9208090-9400590 GCF_032717465.1 Coenobita brevimanus | reverse complement strand
GTGTGTGTGTGTGTGTGTGCACATCGATGCTGTGTATGCTAGCATCTATGCACATGCACTCGCTTCATGTTGTTGCCTGTTCGGTCAGTACACATTTATAAAGTCCTAGTTAATTATGTTTACTCTCTCGACACGGGTGTGATTAAAATTGTTTTTAATATCAGTGACTTTTGGTGGAGCTTAAACTAGCGACATAAAGATTTGTATTCACCAGCAATATTTATAACGTTTGGAGTATGGGGGAGAGATTAATTTGCTTAGCTCTTTTCTGTATATTTCAAATCTGGCCAAGACCTGCGTGTTGAGGCGTGCATGCAGCCAGAGGGAATATAATGTGGAGAATTTTGAATGGAGTGAGAGTTTTTGTGGGACTGGCGTCGGGAGAGGGAGTGTTTGGACTGGAGATCAGAGAGGGAGGAGAAGCAGTATTTTGTGTGTTGTATATATCTCTGAACACCTTTTCACTTCATATCAGCATCCAAGCACAAGTATTATTGTTATTATTATTATTATTTGTGGCAATCAAGTGCATTTTAATTATCTCATTTCATATGATTTTATTTTTTTTGTCAGGCAAGTTTGTTCCCAGACTTTTGTGTAATTATTCAGGGTATTATCAGGTGGACTGTTTTTCTCATTCTTTTGTGTTTCATTGTCTCATTGTAAATATTGTAAACATTATTAGCTTGTATTATATTAGGTATTTTTCGTGGTGTTTATTCTGCCCTCGCTAATGTCAGCTAATTTTATTTGCTTTCGGACCTGTGTTGCGAGATTAGACGTAGTGTATTTTTTTTTTTATCAGATAATTTTTTGATCAGTTCCCTTTTCACTTTGTTTTTCCCAGTTTGTATGCAGTCAGATTTAGTTATCTTGTGTTGCCAACTTCCATCTCGTAACACCATGCACTTCACTGGTTTGGGGCCTAACAACTGTGGCATCATAATTAAGGCCAGGACTTAAAACTTCTGCATTCTGATTATTCAACCCTGTAAGGCTACCTTTAGATGCCAGGGATCTGTCAAGATTCACCATACACTGTCCATTCCTTTCATGTGCTCCCTGTACACTACCTTGAGGCTCAGCAGTGGAATATTTCTCTACAGCCTCAATTTTCTCACTGATTTTCTTCACATGTTCAACTACAGGCTTCAGTAGGTTATCTACATGATGTCTGCAGTCCATAACTATTTCCTCACTAACTGACTTCAACTGGTTGTCTACATGCTGTTTTCACTCAGTCACATTATTGCTTACCTCATACTTTTGCTGCCATAGGTCAGCATATACCTCATCCTTCAATTGTTCCTGTTCTTCATTCATTTCCCTCATGAGAGCATCTAGCTCTCCTTGCATCCTCAGTTGTAATTCCTCTGATGCTCCTGTAATGCCTCTTGAGGTTGTTCATATTGTTCTTTTTATTCCTCACGTTGTGCCTCTAGTAGTTCACTCTGTGCTTGGAATTGTCCTTTGAGTTCTTTCTGTCCTTCATTCTGTAAATGTAATTGTTCCTTGAATTAAGTTTATGAGTTTTTTCTCTTCTTCACTTTGGGCCTGTTAATGTTCATGGAGCTCTTTCTGTCCTTCATTCTGTTCCTGTAATCGTTGTTTTATTTCGTTTCTGAGCTCTTTCTGTTCTTCACTTTGGGCTTGTAATTGTTCTTTAAGGTCGTTCTTTTGTGCCTGTAATAGCTTCACAATTCTGGCCAGGGACATTTCCTCCCCCTGCCCAACTCGAGACCTTGTCTGCACACCTTCTGCTTCCATGTCGAAAGGTAGACTCACTGCAGCCCTTAATAATCCCACTCCTGACACCAATGTTACATTCCCAACCAACACTGCCACAGGCTCCAACAGCAGTAGTACACTACAGGAAGGACGTTGCCCAGTGAGTTGTTCTTCCTATGGTCAGCCTTTAGGTTTACAGTACAGAAAATCAGCTCAGGCGTGGTGAATAAACACTGGATTCGTAAGTTCACTGTCTTTATTTTCCAGATAAATTACACTTAATGCTTTTCAGCTTCACTGCTTTCACAAGCACTGTAGCTATACAAACTTTACCAATTGCAGTTACACTTAATGCTTGAGAACACTGTGCCAACAACACTTCACTATCCTCACAAGTACCAAAAATATACAAACTTTACTGCACTGACACTGCACGACACTCAGACTAAACTGAAAACCGACTGAACTCGCTCTAGTCTCTTCCCCACCCTTATATAAGCTTGCATTATACTAGAATAATCTACTTCTCCACAGTTCTGGTGTATTCCAGAGAGAGAGAGAGCACAGGTACCAGCTCTGAGATAACCAAAACAAACCAGTTTTCTTACAGTACATAACACTATAAATTATTTCGCATACAAACTTAAATGGAATTGCATAATTTAACAATCACATAACTAAAACATTATGAAAGAAAAGAGCACAAATATTAATGCATAACTTATGAAATAACTATGCTCACATTAGCAGGCTAACTGGCAACTCTGACTCATAATGGTATAATACCAGGGACATCGAGAAACATCCGGACTACCTAACTAGCAAATCCCACTTCTTAACAATATTTTGATCTTTCTATGGTGTGATGCCAACTAGGGCTATGCACAAATTTCTAAGACTGCCTGATGCTTAGTGTGAGTGAGCGAGGCCTTGAGTTCTGTTGACTGTTTGTCTGTACTCTAGATGAGAATTTCTTTGGTCTTTACTTGTAATAGGTTTATTTATCACTCAAACGGTTTCTGCTACTCTCAACCATGCTTTATTTTGTGATATTTCAGTCACACCTGGTTTATTGCACTGCAGCTCTAACTCATACACGTCATCTTGTAAACGCATTCTTGGACTATAACGTATCGTCTTTGTGATTTTTGAAACTCTTTCAGGATATTTACATGATGCAGCTTATCCAAATATGTCAACGACATGTATTGGTGACATATTACCAGAATCTCTAACCCACTCTGAATTCTCTATGCTGGCTAACAGTTTTTTTTTAACCCCTTAACTGTGGGGCGTCACTTTCGTGACGCTTGGGAGCAAGGTATCATACCGCGGGGCGACACTTTTGTGATTCTGTGTTATTTTGAATTCGCCCGGGCTTTGAAGTGGTGGCTTGTATCATCTATCAGTACTGCCAATGTCCAACACTAGTCAGCACTCCTAATCTCATCTGTACTCCCATCCATTGTTGACAATTTAGCCATTTCTCCCCGTTCTTGACTCCCCTCCCTACCTCCCCTCCATTACCCTATGCTCTCGCCTGCCCAGCTGTGCTACGCTAAGTAAATCTTCCCTGGAATTTTCCACTGATTTCATCCATTGAAATAAGCCCTATGCCCTATTCTTATACCAAATAATATATACAAAAAAGAAATAACGTAGGTCAGAGTGCCATACACCTAGAATTGGCTAATTATCACCTGAAAACACCTCACGTGCACTCGTTCGCTAATTTTCGCTGTTTATTTCCCCTTGAATTATGCTGTATAATCTATTTTCGTGATAAAAATATATATAAGAAAGGATGGGAGAAGCCTAAGTGATATTTACATTCACCTGGAACTACCTAATTATTGCAGGCCACCACACTGTATTATCCGCTAAGTAAATCTTCCCTGGAATTTTCCTCTGATTTCATCCATTGAAATAAGCCCTATGCCCTATTCTTATACCAAATAATGTATACAAAAAAGAAATAAGGTAAGTGATAGTGCCATACATCTGGAATTGGCTAATTATCACCTGACAACACCTCACGTGCACTCGTTCGCTAATATTCGCTGTTTATTTCCCCTTGAAATATGCCGTATAATCTATTTTCGTAATAAATATACATATAAGGAGGGAAGGGAGAAGCCTAAGTGATATTTACATTCACCTGGAACTACCTAATTTACTATGTATTGTCTTGGTTTCCTGCCAATCATTTCATTGGTATATATTAGCAGCTCTCACTGGGCTGAAGTTGGTAGTATTGCAAGCACCCTAGCCAGGCGGCAGGAGGCCACTACTATCAGTTCACTGTCGTCTTTGAAAGTGGGAGTATGTCTGATTCGCTCCTGTTAAATTCCGCCGCTTTATAGCCCCATGCAAAGGGCCCTGTGACCTTTACCCCCTACTAAACCTCGTGTGGAAAGAGGTAAAGGGCTGACAATTGATAGAGAGTGACTATGATCTTTTTACTGAGTAAAACAGTGCAAGTGGAATTGTAAATAAAGTGTAAATAATGTGTAAACAGCAAGTGAAAGCAATGAATGTGAATATAAGTGAACAGTGAAAAATAGTTTTATAAGTTTCTTCAAGTGACAGTGCATAACCCAGTGTAAATAAAATAGAAATGTAAATAATGTAAATAAAATAGAGAACGTAAATAGAAATGTAAATGAGTGGTATTATAAGAATACGAGTATATATATTAGGAGTAATGAAAGTGAAAGTTTCACTCTAGTATGTATGAATACTATGAGTTATGAGAGTGAAGGTGAAAGTGACATTCACTCTCAGTGCTAGTATACAGGACGAGAAAGTGAATGCTACGTATTTTACTGAAAGAAACTGAATCCCTACAGTGACAGTAAACTACTATTACTGAAGGAAACTTATCGATAAAGACTGTAGATATATATAAGTGTTATATAGTAACAGAAATATAAACTGTGAGTGTTTTTATGAATAATAGACAACACTAGCGGCGAACGATCGGAAGTGGGATGGTCATACGCCCTCGTAATTTGCATTGCTTTCACAGTGTTTTTTTTGGGGGGAGTAGGGATTCCAAACTATTTGAGAGTCATAGATTAGTGTTTCTAGTGATAATATCAGGCTGTGGTAATCATATTACGAGTTGTCGGGAAGTGTAAAGTGGAGACTTCGTTACCCAACTTCAGAGGTCTCCACAAGTCCTACGGTACTCGACGAAGGCTCAACAAACACCCAAGGAGAAAGCTGAAGGTATGTGCCATAAGTATATGTGATTTTAATATTCTAGGACTAATAACTGATTTTTGGCAAATATTTTTAGAGAGTCTGTCGGAGCGCGAATATGCCCGCGGGAGCTGCAAGTCAAAGCAAAACAAGCCCCCGGTTTAAGGGTTAATAGTGGACACGTCTGCTGTTATATCACCCAGATCTGATTTGAAATTTTTTTGTTTTAGTAGGTCTAAAATTTTATGTAATTCTGGGCTATACCAATTTAAAAATTTCTACCTCCAGAGAATTTTGTCAGGAATTCCTATTTAAACTCATAAGTTCTAGCTCACATAAGCTTGTCTGACCGAAAAAAAGTTGTCACCTATGTAACGTTTCTGATTTATTCTAGATGAAAAAACAGCTGTTATTTCCTTCATGTTTGTAGTTTTTTCTAACAAAATGTTCACATTTATCTAAAACTGTCAGTGTATCTACAGTATATGTCCTTATCATTACCTAAAAATTTTTTGAGAGTAAAATCTGGCAGTGCAACTGCCATGGTCTTGTGCCACCAGACAAGATAAAGGACTCTGCAAATAAAAAAAATGCATATTAATAATAAAGTCAAAACCTAATTGTAGAAATATAATTTTTGCGATAAACGAAAGAATAATTTATTTAAAAAAAAAAAAAATTCCTTTAAAAGTAGAATTAGGCCTGCCTCCTGAAGAAAACTAAAAGCATCAGTAAAATCACTGGTGGCTCCACCAAGAATCAAGGACAGACAATAGTGATCACCTGCCCCTTTATGCTCTTCTGATGGAGGTTCGCCAGGCCTGGACGCTCGACCAGCAAGTGACGGACAGTATGGGGAACAAGGCAATCATCACAGTACAGCTGAGTCCCACCACCTATCAGGAACCCAAGCACAAGCTGACAGTGCCCAATACGAAGCCTGTCTAGAGCCGCCTCCAATTGCCAAGGCATGGAGGGGAGAACCCTCAGCACAACCACTCTCTGAAAAATTTCTTTTAGCTCATAATGAACAACACCATCTCACTCTCTCTGCCAACACATATGAATCGCATACCACAGTAAGGTGTTACATCGGTAGTGGGAAGCAGATAGTAGGTAGGAGGCTGTTGAGTAAATGCAGCTTGAGTTAAAATATCTACCCTCTCATTGCCAACCACACCAACATGCACAGGAACCCAACAGAAATCCACACAACAGCCACGACGCCAAGAAGATAAAGCCACTCTAGAATTTAAAAAACCAGTGAATGAGATGCATTAAAATACTCCAATGCAGACAGACCACTACGGGAGTCACCAAAAGCCACAAATGCAGATTGGGGGAGAGTAAAAATAATTTGGAGAGCATTTACTGTAAAACTGCAGCCAGTACTGCCATATTTACTGAAGCAATAACAGGGAGCTTACCTCCCCTACTACAGGAAGGGAAGACAACACCAAAGCCTACACCCATATCAGTTTCACAGTAGATCCGTCAGTACAGACAGGGACAGAGCTCTCATGAGTTGACGCATGTTCTAAAAAGAGAGAGAGGTACACCTGAGAGGGTAGTGAGCCCTTTTTACCAAAAATGGACCTACACAATGTCACATTAGGGAGTAGCCAAAAACCCACCCTCGGGATTCGATGTGGACAAACTGACAGTTCTGGAACAAAGAGGGCTAACATAAAAGACCGGACTCTGTAACCAAAGGGCTTTGGGAAACTAAGACTGGTGTCATAAACACATGGTCAGATTCCTGGGAGATGATGGTATAAGAAATTGAATCTGGAATGAGGTGAAGACTTTACTAAGAATTCATCATCAATGACTGGCAATGTAAATAAATCCAAAGGAGGACACCAGTATCCACTAACAAACTTGAAATCAGGGATGACCTGAATGCTCCAGTTGCCAGATGTACCCCAGCATGATGCACAAAATTTAACAACCGGAGATCGGCGTTTGTTGCAGGGGAGATTTCAGACCTATATTCAAGTTTAGGAGGGATAAGAGACTTATGCATGAGGAGGGTCTGACAGTCAGCAACCCAAGAGGTATGAGCCAAAACCTTCAAAAAACTCAAATCTTTAATACAAGATGCCTTAACATAACGAACATGGGGAACCCAAGTTAGTAAGACCCAGAAACCACGTCTTATCCACACTGGATATTCTGCGACCATGAAGATACGAGTCAGGGTCTGGGTGCACCCCCTGAAGACATAAAAAATGATAGGCACTGTCTTTGTTAAAGGAAAATGGAGGCCATGATACTCAGCCCACTCAGAAATTCTATTAATAGCCTCTCAGTCAGAGACATTCTACATGCAGCTAAGGAAACTGAGAGGTATCTACATATAGCGAACCTCATACACCATCAGAAAGTACACTGATTACGCTGTTGATGGCCACAGCAAAGAGATTAACACTAAGGACACTCCGCTGTGGTACCTCATCTTGAAGTGAATGCGCATTAGAAGGGACTTCTTGCACTCGGACCCTTAAGAAATGGTTAGATAAAAATTACTGAATAAAAATTGGCAAGCACCCATGAAGACCAAGCTCATGGAAGGAAAGTAAAATGCCATGATGCTAAGCAATGTCATATGCCTTCTCCAGATAGAAGAAGACTGTGACGTGGTGTTGGTTAGTGGAGAAAGCCTCAAAGTCAGAAGATTCAAAGGACAGTAGCTCACCAGAGGTATATTGAAGTTTACAGACCATACTGGACATGGGATATAAAGTCACCTCTCTCAAAAAACCACACAAGCCTAACATTGACCATCTTCTCCAGAACCTTTCATACACAAGAAGTCAGAGAAGTGGGTCAATATTTCGTTGCCTGTAGGTGGTCCTTACCTGGCTTGTGGATGGGGATAACTAAAGAAACACCCTGACAAGCCAGAAACTCACCAGAACACATCTTATTAAATAATGACAGCAAAAACGAAAGGGACTCATGAGACAGGGGACGTAGAGAGGCATAATGAATATCATCACAACCAGGAGAAGAATCATGGCACTGCGACAGAGCTACCTGGAGATTGGAAATGGAAAATGGGACATTATAGGGCTCTCCCCCAGACAAGGCAAACTGAGACCACAAGACACTAGGCGCCGAAGGTGACAAGCCGAAGGCGAAACCATATCCTTCCATGACACAATGGCAAAATGATCAACAAGCAACACTGCAACAGCAAAACGATCAGCCACAGTTCCACCTGCTGCAGATAAAACAGGAGGGGAAGGAATAGTAAATTTTCCTGAAACTCCACACCTGAGTGGGGGCTGCCCTTGAATTCATGGATGAAACATAACCCTTCCAGGATGAATGCCTGGCCTCATATGAGCTCGTGGCCTTCAATACACCATCAAATACTGAGGATCCTCATGGTGACGACAAAGTTGAGAGAAGGCGACTTGTTTGGCTCTCACTATTGAACTACAGTCAGAGTTCCAGCAAGGAACCAGACGTTTAGGAAATTGACCCGTCATTCTTGAAATAGATAATATGGCTGCAGAGTGCAATGTGCCAGTGAAATAAGACAACTCTGTAACGCAGCCAAACTCAATGACAGAAAGGGGAATGGAACTTAATTCCCTGAAGCCAGTGAGGAAGACAAGACCTCTCTGTTACCCATAGTGGATAGTGACTATCCATATCTCTTAGTAACTTAGTAACAGAAAGGGAGATGGAAGGCCATGAATAAGGTGTTCTGGATCCACTCTTTCAACAGTAGCCCTAGGAGGAAGGAAAAGACTGCAAACTCTATACTGCTGAAGTAAAGACATCTGGACAGCAACAGCCTGCAGGGGAGTGGAGATGTCCAGAGGACTGTGTGGATTATCCTGGCGAAGGAAGATAGCAGCACCTCCATGATGACCTTGGCCTGGCACAGGATCAGAATAAAAGTCATGGTAGCCAGAAAAACCAGAAGGAACAACATCACCAACCATGGTCTCCTGGGTACACATGCATCCAGGAGAAAACTGTGCACCATGGTGACATATTCCTCATGGCTAGCACATAAACCCCTACAGTTACACTGGATGATGGAACCCATAGTGGAGGGATCATGATGATTAAATGTGGGATTGTACACCTCCTGACATGTGAGTGGGTTTGGAATGATGCATAAGAAGGCCCTTTGGAAGGGACTGCCCAGTACTAGGAACCCGCACCCTATGTTGAACATCCGTGGGCAAACGGGAAGATAAGGAAGAGCAAAGTTTTACAACACTTTTCCTCTGAGGTGGAATAACACTTGCTTGGAAAGTGGTTTGGCAGCCGCCCTGGGTGATGTAGGATGGCCAGTGTCAACATCAGAAACCCCAGAAGTGGAAGGGGTGTCCACATTATCAAAACCCTATGAAGATGACATTGTATGTTTCAGAACTAAAGCACCAACGGTCTGTCCAACACCATTCCAAGATGGGGCCTGATCACAGGCCAATCATTAGCTGCAGCTTCCACCTGCCTAGACCCCTCAGCCTCCGGGGCAGTGGGATCAGGAGAGAGGCTGACACAAGTTTCAACAACAGAGACCTTAGGTGGCTGGTCTTCAGGCTCAGAGGACTGATGGACCACGGTGTCATTTGCCGGATACAGATGGAGCCTCAGGCTTACTGTACAAAGCAGGAGATGGAGTCATGCCAACGTGTACATCCCCAGCCATCATGGAAGTTTGCAAACCATCAGCCCTCAAAATGGGGTGAAAACAGTCGAAATAGAGGGTAGGCAAACAACAGTTTCACAAACAGTATCAACCACGGGGACAGCATCCCGCAAAGCACTAGGTGATGGAGTGGGCACTGAATTGGGTTAAGGCCACCTATGAGAAACAGAGAAGTGCACTGGCGCTCCAAAAAGGACAGCCACATCATTCAGGCTGGAAAAAGCTAGTGTAGGCTCTCCTCAGGAAACGAAACATTCTCATGTTCGAATTGACAAACTCTCCTTTTCCAGTCAGTAGCGAGGACAGTTTTTAGAAGACACACCATGAGGACTCCTACAGTGAGAGCATTTATGAAGTCCTGGACTCTCACTGGTATGACTAGGTCCACAGCATGAGGACCCCTACAGTGAGAGCATTTATGAGGTCCTGGACTGTCACTGGTATGACTAGGTCCACAACGGGAGAAGCAGACGCCAAGAAGACCAGCCTGTGCACAGTGGGAAAATTCTCTATCATGTCCATATTCCTGGCAGTGGAAGTGACACTTTGGGGTTGGCACATACACCTTCACAGGAAGCCATAACCATGCCAGTTTCACTGATGTAGGCAACATCAACTTGTCAAAAGTCAAGAACAAGGTTGGAGTCGGGGTCAAAATGCCATCTATCTTTTTCTGAAGGCACATAACTTTCACCGTACCAGACGACCGCATCTCCTCCAACAGTCGTTTCTCTGAGTATTGGAGGATGTCATGACAATAAACGACTCCCTTACATTGGTTTAAGGTTCCATGAGGGACAGAGGTAACATTGGAGCCTGAAACAGGTCAAAGCCTCTAGGTGGGAGCTCTCTTTTGGGGAGGACACCTTGTTAAGAATGCTTCCATCGCCCTGGGAAGAGATCTTGGGCTTCCTTCCACAAGCTGACACTATTGTAATTGTAGACATATTTTATCGTAGTCATAGCTTAGCTGTTATAACAGTGAGTTAATTTGTAGATGATGGTAGTTGTACTTGTCATCGACGACAGGAGAAAGATAAACATGAGTCTGGGGTTTGATTGTAGTTTATTTTCCTCACAGGGAATATCTCAAGAGTAGTATAGTCTCACAGAGCGTAGTGAGATGAGAGTTACTCGCTAACCCACGCGCCTGCCTTTTCCCCACCGTGCCTCTCTCTTTCTTCTAGATCCCCTTCTCGCTTGTCTTTCCTAGCTCCTTCTGTCTGCTAACTCCTCTCCCGTATATGATTGATTGTGTCACATGTAAGGCACAGTTGAGTGGAATTTTCTCGATCCTGGGGATGTTCTGATCAGGCATCACACCTGCTGTCTGTGGCATTCATGAGAGAGAATGTGCGAATGCTATTTCCTCCAGCCCTAGCCATGACTTTCACCTAACCTTTAGATTACATATCTATGTTACTAACTATTATGTATTGTATTATGATATTTTAGAGTCCTGACATCGCTCGGTCACGCCCTGCCGGCTAACCTATGACACCATGTAGCAACTAATTACATTTTATTCTATTAATACATGGTAATCATTATAATATTGTACAGACATAATCTTCATAACAATATGGTAGAGACATAATAATACTGTAAAATATAATACATTGTAGTAACATATAGCATGTATAATGGAGTAAATACATTGTAGTAAAACTGAATACAGAATATTGTATAACATATCGTAGTAATTTATTGACACAAATGTGTAAGTACAGTCGTAAGAAAAACTATCGTTACTCTTTAGTGCTATGCACTACGACACAATGACGAAGTGTTGTGGAATGACGGGACAGGAACGTTTGTACCACAAACACGTCAATGTCGGTTATGTGAACCAGATATTAGAATTTGTGCTAGAGGTAATAAAACCTAATTAGATCGTTTGGCATCTATGCATAGAGACAATACTTTTTGCTATTCGGCACCGAATTCATTAAATAAAAATATAACAGAATTGTGTAGAGTCGGCAACATACATGCAGACGGGCATTGAGTATGTGCACCCATGCCAGATGTATGATTGTAATTCAGGTGATAAAAGCCAAGTTAGTAAATTCCAATGTAATAATGATATGTACTGCTTTCTAATATAATAAACATAGACCGATTATAGCCTCTCGTGCACTCTCTGACATCTCCATAATGCATAACATGGACATACCACACCCCATCCATAGTAACTCAGAAGCATCCATCTGAAGCATTTAACCAACCATCTAAAGTAAGCAAATGAACTCGTACACCCCTGCTAGACTATCATAAAAAAAAAAAAAAACAGTTGATGCCTATAGATTTAATACTCTTCAAAAAAATTTATTTGTTGTAGTCTATAATTAGTGTTGAATAGTAGAACACTAATAAATGTGGCGAGTTTCATTATTAATCCCCAGCGGGACGCTCAGGGTAACACAAACACGTCCTATATAATTCCCCGCCATATGCCTCATTCTTGCCCATTATTCCAATTCTTGCAATGGGCTTGTGATATGGTAACACTAGATACGGGAGGGGCGAACAGCAAGGACCTGCCCAGCTAAAGTTCGTTTTGTATGGAACATACCTGGGGGTAACAACAGTTTTTGTTATGACTGTACAACAGACATAGGCATAATTTATGCAATGGCAGTATCATACCAAGAGTATAGTAAGAATCATTAATATATTTGTAATGTATCTATGACAAATTAATATATATATATATATATATATATATATATATATATATATATATATATATATATATATATATATATATATAAGTTAAGAAGGAATGAGAGAGTGTTTTTGATCGGTGATATGAATGGTAAAGTTGGGAATGTGAAGGTGGATGTAATAGTTGGTGAGTGGGGTGTGCCTGCTGAGATAGATGAGAATGGGAGTGCGTTAGTGGACATTTGTGCTGGGAGGGGGTTGGTGATAGCCAATACTCTCTTCAGGCATAAAATGATCCACAGGTATACATGGCGAGTGATGAGAAGGGTGGGTGGTGAACTGAATGAAAGGAAGGCAATGATTGATTATGTGTGTGTGGATGAAAGGATGCGAAGATGTGTAATGGATGCAAAAGCTTATAGAGGTTGGAGGAGTGGACTTTCTGACCACCACTTGGTGGTGGCCAAAATTTGAATTCAAGTAAGATGGAGGAATAGAAGAAGGGAAAGACGAGAGGAAGGAGTAGTTGCAAGGAGAGTGGAAAGGTTACAAGAGGATGAGAAAAAGACAGAGGATAAGAGAGAAGTGGGGGAACGATTGGGCAAATATGAATTGGAGCAGATGGGAGACGTGAAAGGTGTGTGTAGGATATTTACAGAAGAAATATGTGCAGCATGTGATGTGGTGTGTGGAAGGAAGAGAAGACGGAGTGGGGTGCAAGGAACTGCGTGGTGGACTGAAGAGGTGAGACAGGCTGTGGCACAAAAGAAGAAAGCATACAATGAATGGGGCGAGTAAGATGTTGAGAGGCGGAAGAGAGAGTTATATGTAGAAAGAAAGAGAGAGGTGAAAAGATTAGTAAGAGGGAGTAAGAAGAGACTGGATGAGGAATTTGGAAGGAATTTGAGTGTAAAGTGGAGGGACTGTAAGAAAATGTTCTGGAAAGAGGTGAAAAGAGTAAGACAGGGTGGAAGTGAAATTAGCAGGGGAGTGAAAGATAAAAATAGTAGAGTACTAGTGGAGAAGGGAGGAAAAGTGCGCAGATGGAGAGAACACTTTAAGGAATTGTTGAACATAGAGGATGGAAGTAATGCGAGTATAAGTGGCTGGGGAATGGCTGGGAGAAGGAGGGAGGTGAGCAGACAGGAAGAAATCAGTAGGATAGAAGTTGTGGAAGCAATGAAGAAAGTTAAATCGGGGAAAGACCCAGGAATTGATGGAGTGTGTGGTGAAATGCTGAAGCATGGGGGAGAGATAGTAGTAGAATGGATGTGGAAGATGTGCAGATTGGCCTGGGAGGAAGGTAGAGTCCCGGAGGATTGGAAGTCATGTATAATTATTCCCTTGTACACAGGAAAAGGGGAAAAAGAAGTGTGTGGTAATCATAGGGGCATTTGTCTTCTTAGTATAATAGGAAAAGTGTATGGTAGGATATTTATTGACAGTTAGAGAAAGAACAGAGAAATTAGTTGGAGAAGAACAGGGAGGCTTTAGGAAGGGAAGAGCTTGTGTAGATCAGATATTCATTCTTAGATCTTTAGTGGAAAAGTTTATGGAGAAGGGAAAGAAGTTGTATGCGGCTTTCATGGATTTGGAGAAAACATATGACAGGGTGGATAGACAAGGATTGTGGAAAGTGTTAAGAATATATGGAGTAGATGGGACATTGTTGAATGCTGTGAAGAGTATGTATGATGGTGCGAAGGCTGCAGTGCGTGTGGATGGTGAACTACGTGAATTTTTCTCTTTGAAAGTTGGATTGAAACAGGGATGTGTCATGTCTCCATGGTTGTTCAATCTGTACATGGATGGGGTAATAAAAGAGGTACAAGGTAGGGTAGTGGATGTTGGAGTGGCCCTGGTGAGAGAGGATAGTGTTTGGAAACTCCCTGTACTGTTGTTTGCAGATGATACTGTGTTGTTGAGTAGAGACGAAGGGGAGCTGCAAGGCTTGGTGGATGAGTTTGGGAGAGTGTGTAAGAAACGGAATCAAAAGATGGATGTAGGGAAGAGTAAAGTGATGGTCTTTGAGAGAGGTGAAGTCAGTGAATGTACAGCGAGGTTGGATGGTGAGGAATTGGAAAATGTGAGTACGTTTAAGTACTTGGGTAGTGTGATGAGTAAGGATGGAGGTTTGGAGGGTGAAGTGCTTCGATGGGTACAGCAGGGAAGAAAGGTTGCTGGTTCTTTGAAAGCAGTGATAAGAAACAGGGAAGTGAGCATGGAAGTGAAAAAGTTATTACATGACAGCATTATGATACCAACTCTAACGTAAGGGAAGTGAAGCTTGGACGTTGTTGGAAGGACACAAGTCAAGAGTGAGGGCAGTGGAAATGAGTTATTTAAGAGGAGCCTGTGGAGTCACATGGAGAGACAGGCTGACGAATGAGGATATAAAGGAGCGTTGTGGTGTGAATGTGGATGTGATAGGAAGCGTTATGAGGAACACACTGAGGTGGTTTGGCCATGTGGAGAGGATGGAGGGTGAAAGACTGACGAAGAGAGTGTATGTGAGTGAGGTGGAGGGGGGAAGAGGGAGGGGGAGACCGAGGATGAGATGGAGGGACGGGGTGGAGAGATATATGAGAGAGGGGTGTGTGAGTTGGGAGCAGGGCAGTGAAATGGCGGGGGACAGGGCGACTTGGAGGCGATTTGTTTGTGGCCACCCGAAACGGGATTGAGGCGTCTGACAATAGATAGATAGATAGATAGACATATATATATATATATATATATATATATATATATATATATATATATATATAGATAGATAGATAGATATACAGTATATATATATTGATAGATAGATATACAGTATATATATATATATATATATATATATATATATATATATATATATATATATATATATATATATATATATATAAATATATATATGATTATTTTGTAATTGTTACATAATCGTAAAAAGTTGGGGGAATAGTGTAATAGTTACATAATTGTATTGTACATTGAAGTAATATTGTGATTTATTGTAGTAACTCCAGCAATATCATAGTTAGTGTTGAAAATGCAGTAATATCGTTGGTACTGTAGTAACTGCCGTAATATCGTAGTTATTGTATCCGCAGTAATATTGTAGGTATTGTAGTAACTGCAGTTATATTGTAGCCTTTAATATTATAAGTTACATTAATGTTACAACATAATTGTTTGCACATGTATATAATTACACAATAGTAACTCAATAGCAAGGTACAGCAATGAATTGTACCATGAATCAATCATATATAGCACTTGCTGTAGTAATATTATACAATATGTACAGGCTTAGTTATGTTGCACAGTTTTTTTTGAAATGATACTATATAACTCCATATTTTATGTAATATATATATAAATACATATATATATCTATATCTATATATATATATATATATATATATATATATATATATATAGTATGTACAGTCATAAACTATCATTACCCTTCAGAGCTATGCACAATGACACAACGACGAAGTGTTGTGGAATGACGGAACAGGAACTTTTGTACCTCAAACCCGTCAATGTCGGTTATGTGAGACACAGATGTTAGAATTTGTGCTAGAGGTAATGAAAGCTAATTAGATCGTTTGGCCTCTGTGCATAGAGACGTTTTATTATCCGGCACCGAATTCATTAAATAAAAATATAACAATGGTGTAAGTTGGCAACTCACATGCAGACGGGCAATGAGTATGTGCACCCATGCCAGACGTATGACAGAACTTTAGCCGATACAAACCAAGTTAGTAAATGTCAGTGTAATCATAATATGTACTGATGTGTTGAGTAGAAGGAAAATAATATACGTGTTCAGTCTCATTGCTGTAATATTTTGTATACCCACCCCTTGCTTGCAAAACAGCCTCTAGAAGTCGACGCATGGATGCCACTAACTGAGGCATCCATCTGAAGCATTTAACCACCCATCTAAAGCAAACAAATGAACTCGTGCACCCCTGCTACCCTATGATAAAAAACAGTCGATGCCTATAGATTTAATACACTTCATTTTTTTTTTTTTAATTCTAGAGATAGTAAGTGTTGAATAGTAGGAAAATAATAGACGTGCCGAGTTTCATAATTAATCCCCGGCGGGGAGCTCAGTGTTGAATAATAGGAAAATAATAAACGTGCCAAGTTTCATAATTAATCCCCGGTGAGGAACTAAGGGTAATGCAAACACGTCCTATATATTTCCCTGTCATATGGCTCATTCTTGCTCATTATTCCAACTCTTGTAATGGGATTGTGATATGGCAACACTAGATAGGGGATGGGCGAAGAACAAGGACCCACCCACATAGCCCAGCTAACGTTCTTTTTGCATCGAACATAAATGGGGGTAACGATAGTTTTTTTTACAACTGTACAACATTAACTATATACAATCACTTGATGTTCGTTTGTACCTATGATGGACAATGTGTGTGTCAGCACTGTGTGGAAATATTTGTCTTGACGATTGTGTGAAAGAGGATGTTCATTCTTACTAATGTCATGTCGGCCATTTTTTTTCTTTTCCTGATTTTCCTTGTAATTTACTTTGTCTGGTCCCACTAGATACCTTGAACCCGTGGATTGTGCAAGTACGTTTATTTTAACACATCCCGTGGTGTGCAAAAAACGAAGGAAAAAAGTTTTTTTGTTGTTGTTGTTTATTAACCTGTCACGTCCTGACCGATTTCGCACCTCTGATACCCCCCCAATCCCGAGCTATTTTGGAAAAAAAGTTTTTGGCTAAAACCTCCAGTTTTGGTGAGAAACATCGAAAATTCATAGAGAAATTGCTCACCTGAGGTTTAAAATACTCAATACAGGTAACAGTACCTCCTTACCTTATTGGGTTTTCTATCAGGCTAGCTCCAAAAAAAACGAGTTCTATGAGAGGGTATCTATTCCACTCCACTCATAAACGGTATTTATTTATTTATTTGGTACGAATTTATATGTAGTACGAGAGTATATTGGTTTTCAAACAGTAATATAGGCATTATAAGCATTGTTTCACTCACTAACTCATCAACATACCTGACCTTTTTTGGCGACATTACCTGATCATCATTTCTGACTGTTTCTTCCTCTAATGCTATGTAAACTTTGTCCTCCACATTGTCATCGATTGGGGAATCACTCTGGCCCTGAATGTCTTTATTGGCCAGGTCACTGAGAACAGGTGAATTGTCGAGACATGACGTGCGGGGGAGGGGGGGAGGTTATGTGGTGTAAGGCATTGCCCCTGCTTGGCATCTTGTAGAGGAATAGAGGAAGGTGTCCTGTGTATACGTACTACACTCAAAAATTGAAAACTGTGCAAATTGTGAACCTTGGAACTGCGCAACGTACCAGTATGTCGACGGGTCTAGCTGTGACAAAATGTTGCAATGTACCCATACGTCGATGGGATGTCTCAGGTTAAAACTTGAAGATAAACATCCAGGGCATCATCTGGTGAAAAAAAAAATCTCTCTCTCTGTCTTTGCCTAGGGCCATGTGTAAGTTTATGTACAGGAGTAGTGAAAAAATGGGAAAAAAAAACGATTTATTTTTTTGTTTTTATAAACTTGAAGATAAACATCCAGGGTATAATCTGGTGGAAAGAAAAAAATCTCTTTCTCTCTCTCTCTCTCTCTCACCGTCTTTGTGTAGCGCCATGCGTAAGTTTGTGTAGGGGTCGAGTTGTTTACGGTGATGTACGGCCAGCACAGCCTGAGCTGTGGCCCGCAATCCACGTGTTAATAACTGTTTATTACAGTCCTTTTAATTGCTCACTTGGATACTGTAAATGGTGTATTTTATTTATCACTTTGCATATGGAATGTTGCCTAGTTGTAAGCATGGAACACTTATTATATGGATGAATGCTATAGTAAATGAATGAATATATACAGTATGTAATTGTTACTGTTGGTGCAAGTACTTAGCGATTGATTTAATGTAGATAACTGAAGTAGATATACGTACGTAAGTTGTGACTATATAGCAAGTTTTATATATTTGTGCAGAATATCTGTCTGCCACTGTGTCTACCACTGTGTAATGTATAAATGAAGTAACTATTCAACTCACTGATTTTTACCGTCGTGGGAATTGTGTGAGTGGTGGTGAGTGGTGTTGTTAGACACGATGTTCTTACCTAATTGTTCTTACCTAATTGTATCTTTACAGGAATGAGTCAAGCTCGTACTGTCCCGTGTCTTAAACCATATTTATCGTACATATCCTTAAATTTGTGAATTGTTTTGGCACACACTATTTCATTCGGTAGTGCATTCCATTGATCAATTGCTCTGTTTGGGAAACTGAATTTCCTTACGTCTTTATCACCTCTCTTCTTATGCAGTTTTTTGCAGTGTCCTCTTGCTGATGCTTCTCCATATGTTAAGTAATCATTTATGTCTATTTTCTCCTTTCCTGATATGCATTTATATAGCATTATCATGTCACCTCTTTTCCTTCTCTCCTGTAGTGTTAGTAGATTCAGTTTATTTAGTCTTTCTTCGTAGCTTAGGTCCCTTAAACTTGGTATCCATCTTGTAGCGGCCCTTTGAACTTTTTCAATCTTGTCTATATGCTTTTTGAGATGAGGACTCCAGACTACTGATGCATATTCCAGGGTTGGTCTAATGAATGATGTTATTATCCTTCTTAGCATGTCTTCATTTATGTATGTGAATGCTATTCTCATATTTGCAAGTGTTCCGTACCTTCTCACTGATGTGGTCAGCCGGAGATAGTCTGTCATTGATAATCACACCTAGGTCTTTCTCTCTTTCTGATATGTATAGGGTTGTATTTCCTAACTTATAATCCCAATCAGGTCTTTTTCCACTTTTACCAAACTTGATTACATGACACTTGTCCACACTGAATTCCATTTGCCATGTACTACTCCATTCATGAAGTTTATTTAATTCTTCTTGTAGCTCCCTACAAGAGTCTGTGCTAGTAATTCTCCTTTGTATTTTTCCATCATCTGCAAACATATTCAGATAGCTCTCATTTCCAGTGTTACTGTTTATATCATTTATGTACACTAAAAACATGATTGGTGCCAGCACCGAACCCTGTGGTACTCCACTAGTCACTTCTTTCCATGATGAGTAGTTTCCTCTTAGTACTGTCCTCATTTCTCATTTTATGAGAAAGTCTTGCATCCAACAAAACAGTTTGCCTCGAATTCCTCCTTGATGGTACAGTTTCCATAAAAGTCTTTGGTGTGGTACTGTGTCAAAAACTTTCTTGAAATCTAAATAGATACTGTCCACCCATCCTTCCCTTTCCTGTATTGTGTTTGTTACTCTGTCATAGTAGCTCAACAGATTAGTAACACATGATTTTCCTTTTTTGAAACCAAACTGTCTTTCTGTTATCATACTGTGTTCTTCTAGATGATTTACCCAAGCTTTTCTTGTAAGTTTTTCTAATACCTTGCTTACAACACTGGTCAGTGATACTGGTCGGTAGTTGAGAGGATTTTGTCTATTTCCTTTCTTGAATAAGGGGACTATATTTGCTTTTTTCCAAATATCAATTAGTTTCCCTTGACTCAAGGATTTCTTGAAAATTAAAAATAATGGTTTACTTAACTCCTTTGCACATTGTCGTAATACCCAACATGAAATTTCATCAGGACCACTTGCTTTTCCTCTCTCTAATTTACTTAACTCCTCCTGTATTACTTTTTCTGCTATTTGTATATCTGGTAGTATGTGTGGACATGCGTGTTCCACATAGTCCCTCTCAAAATTTTTTTCTTCTGTAAAAACTAATTGGAAATTCTAATTTAGTGCTTCACAAATATCTTTCTCTTGTGTATAAGTGATTCCCTCGTCCGTAATGGATTGTATTATATCTTTTACTTTGGTTTTGCTTCTAATATAGCTGTAAAACAGCTTTGGTTGATCATTACTTTTATTTATTACATCCTCCTCAAACTGTTTTTGGGCTTCCCTCCTTATTCTTGTATAGTCGTTTCTTGCCTGTTTGTAATTATTATATGCCCTTTCACTATTGTGTCTTCTGTATCTATTCCACAACAAATCTCTTCTTTCTTTTGATTTTTTACATTCTGTATTGAACCATTTCTGTATTTTCTTATCTGCTTCTTTGTGCTGTGGGATGTACTTCTGGACTCCTATTTCATAAAATTCACAAAATTTTCTACATACAGCATTTAAATCTTGTCCTCTAAGCTCATTTTCCCAATCAACTTCTAAGAAATACTTCTTTAGGTCTTGATAATTTCCCTTTTTATAGTTTAGGCTCTTTTTGTAACTGTCATTGCTGTTTCCTATGTCAAATGCTATCCTGAAGTTATAATTTAGTACTGCATGATCGCTTTTGCCGAGTGGAGGGTGATATATTAAACTGTCAATGTAATTTCCTTGCCTAGTAAATATTAGATCTAGCACTGAAGGTACATCAAGTCCTCTTTTTCTGGTGGTTTTCCTCACATGTTGCGTTAAGAAAATCTCTTGTACGAGATCCAGGAGCTTTTGGTCCCAACAGCTTTCTTGGCTATTTATATCTAGAGTATTCCAATTTATATTTGTATTGAAGTCCCCAGTTAGTACAATTCTTTCCGATTTCTCTTCCATTTTATGTAGCAATGATCTTATACTCTGAATTGTACTCTCTGCCAGGTCCTCATATTCGTCTCTTTCCCATGTGTTTGATGTGGGTGGCATGTACAAATTGGCTACAATTACTTTACCTTCAGATGTGTCGATCACTACTGCAATCAGTTCTACCTGTGATGGTATATCTAGGTTTATTTCCTTGACTTTTAGATTTTTCTTAGTTAATATTATAATTCCTCCTCCTTTTTTTAAATTTCTGTCTCTTCTCCATATATTGTATTCCTCTAAGTTTAATATGTCACTGGATATCCTTGGTGTTAATTCTGTCTCAGTTAGGCATATTATTTGTGGTTCATTTTCTCTGACATAATCATTCATCTCTAGTAATTTAGATACCATTCCATCCACATTTGAGTACATCAACTTTATCATCTTGTTTATATACTTGTCATGACATGGTTCTACTACCTTCCTCCTTTTTCTTCCATCCTGTTTGTGTACCACTTTCGTACCTGCAATCCAATTACTTTGTAAAAAAATTTCTTCTTCTCCTCTTCTGATCTTCCCTCATTTTTTGTTTTTGCTTCCTCCCTTTTCTCTTTCAGTAATTCCAGTTCCCCTTGTGTTAGGCATCTTTTTATCCATACATTTTTGAACTCCTCTTTTTCCATAAGATTCTTTGCATTTTTTAGTATCTCTTCCACAGTGTTTACACCCTGGAAAGTCACCTTTAGAGGTCTTGTCTTGCTTTTCTCGTATTTCCCTAACCTTTTGTGTTCCTCTATGTCTTTACTACAGATTTCCTCTGATACTTCTTTCAGTAAGCTCATTACATTTGCCATCTCCTTTTTGTCTCTTGTGATCTTGTTTTTTACTTTTTCCTCTTCTATACCAGTGATTACTATAGATTTGTTTATCTCTACTGAATCTCTGACTAACTTTGGATTGTTTTGGATTATTCTTTTCACTTCCTTTTTAATGCTTTTTTCTTCCACCCTTGTTTCTAAGTCTTTCTTTACTTTCACCATTTCAGCATACGTGGTTTCTACATCATTTTTGCAGCTTTGCACAGCTTCATTCACCTGTGTTATCTTCTCCTCAATATCACTGCTCTGGTCCATAAGACTGCTTGCTTGTCTAATTGTCTCTGTGTCATTTTTTATCTCTTCCATAACACTCTCGTGATTGACTACTGTACTTGCCATTTCACTCACTTTCTTCCTAAGCATACTCAATTCCACTGTTAGTTCACTGATGGTTGTGTCTTTCTTATTGGCCTCCCTTCCTAGTTTTTCTTTCTCTTCCTTTTGCAAGTGCATTTGCTTCTTTATTTCATCAATTTCATTTTTGAAAGCCATTTCTAGTTTGTGTACACGTTCAACCAGTCTATTGTGAGTCTCCACTTCAACCAGTTCTTGGTAGAAATCATCATTTTGGTTTTTACTTTTATCCCTTTTCTTTTCCAAATTTGTTTTACTGAAGTATGTATCCATTTTGTAATACTAAATGAACAGAGTATGTACTTACAGAGTATGGATACTTTCCCCGTGTTGCTGTAGTATAAACAAACCCAGCTGACTCAATGCATCGTGGTTCTTTGTTCTCTTTGAACCAGTCTTCTATCTATCTATCTATTGCCAGACGCCTCAATCCCGTTTGGGGTGGCCACAAACAAATCGCCTCCAAGTCGCCCTGTCCCCCGCCATTTCACTCCCCTGCTCCCAGCTCACACCCCCCTCTCTCATATATCTCTCCACCCCATCTCTCCATCTCATCCTCGGCCTCCCCCTCCCTCTTTCCCCCTCCACCTCACTCACATATACTCTCTTCGTCAGTCTTTCACCCTCCATCCTCTCCACATGGCCAAACCACCTCAGTGTGTTCCTCATAACGCTTCCTATCACATCCACATCAACACCACAACGCTCCTTTATATCCTCATTCGTCAGCCTGTCTCTCCATGTGACTCCACAGGCTCCTCTTAAATAACTCATTTCCACGGCTCTCACTCTTGACTTGTGTCCTTCCAACAACGTCCAAGCTTCACTTCCGTACGTTAGAGTTGGTATCACAATACTGTCATGTAGTAACTTTTTCACTTCCATGCTCACTTCCCTGTTTCTTATCACTGCTTTCAAAGAACCAGCAACCTTTCTTCCCTGCTGTACCCTTTCAAGCACTTCACCCTCCAAACCTCCATCCTTACTCATCACACTACCCAAGTACTTAAACGTACTCACATTTTCCAATTCCTCGCCATCCAACCTCGCTGTACATTCACTGACTTCACCTCTCTCAAAGACCATCACTTTACTCTTCCCTACATTCACCTTTAGATTCCGTTTCTTACACACTCTCTCAAACTCATCCACCAAGCCTTGCAGCTCTCCTTCGTCTTCACTCAACAACACGGTATCATCTGCAAACAACAGTACAGGGAGTTTCCAAACACTATCCTCTCTCACCAGGGCCACTCCAACATCCACTACCCTACCTTGTACCTCTTTTATTACCCCATCCAAGTACAGATTGAACAACTAACACGGCAGTCTTATTTAAACTTATTATTTCTTTTCCTTTTAATAATGAAAAATCATTTAGTCTAACCTGGTACAGAGCTTAACTCATTCAAAGATACTAATTTAGGTAATGCCGTGTTAGTCTGGTATGGAGCGCAGGTGACAGACGTCTACCTCCGATGATCACGATGTGATTGACGTGTTGTGGTTTTCTCAAATGCTAGCACAGCACAAAGTCAACTTCTCACTCTGGTAGCTGTGGTGAGTAAATGAATAACAGTGAGTAATGTTGAGTGAGTAACGATGAGTGAGACGAGTGGTGAGTGAGGTGACTGGGTCAGGGCTATTTGGTATTTGCTGCGTCGTCTGCACCATCACGCCTGCGTCAGTGCCTCCTGGTAGTTGTGGTGGTGGTGGAGATGGAAGGTGGTTGGGGAGAAGGGTGGGGTCAGGTCGGGGTTCATGTGGTAGTGGTTAGGAGTCAGTGCTCTCCCTACAGCTTCGTTTCTTAATTTTTAGTGGTGTTCCTCGATCGTAGATTTGTAAGCTTCTTTAGATGCTTGTGATTTCTTGTATAAGATTAAATTGTAGTTTCTTGCTAATTGAAGGTGATGTTGGTACTGTCTCGCCTGCTTGTTCCATAGCAATCGTAGATACTTTAGTTCGTTGGTTCGCTGATTGTAGATTGATGTAGAAATTGGAAGGTTCGTTGTAACAATATATTATCAACCCACTGCCAGTATAAAATTGTGAGGTGTAGTGTGGCTCAAATTGTAGTTTTTTGTTTTCTGTCTTGATAATGCAGACTGAACTGTAGACTCGTAGGCGTGATTCGTACGTTCACTGCAGCCAAATTAATATATCGAATTTGTAGTTAATTATATCTTAGTCATAACCATGCCATTATAACAGTGAGTTGATTTGTAGGAGATAATGTTAGTTATACTTGTCGTCGATGCCAGAAGAAAGATAAAGATGAGTCAGGGGTTTGATTGTAGTTTATTTTCTTCAAAGGGAATATCTCAAGAGTAATATACTGACAGAGCGTAATGAGATGAGAATTACTCGCCAACCCGTGTGCCTGCCTTTTCGCCACCGTGCCTCTCTCTTTCTCCTAGACCAACTTCTCGCTTGTCTCCCCTAACTCCTTCTGCCTGCTAACTCCTTCCCTTCTGTATATGAGTGATTGTGTCACGTGCAAGGCACGGTTGAGTGGAAATTTCTCGATCCTGGGGACTTTCCGATCAGGTGTCACACCCGCTGTCAATGGCATTCCTGAGAGAGAATGTGCAAACACCATTTCCCCCAGCCGTAGCCATGACTTTCACCTAACCTCTAGATTACATATGTACGTTACTAGCTATTATGTATTGTACTATGTTATTTTAGAGTCCTGACATCACTATGCCACAGGGCAGCTCAAATATGCATCTAGCACTGATCCTCTTACGGCAGATTTCAGTACCAGGTATTTAACATATAATCCTGGCACCGGCTCATCTGGGTTCAACCTCAGAGCTGTACCAACCCGACGTGACTGCCTCCCAGTCCCAGCTGAACACTGGGGCAGAGGAGGATATTCACCAAGGGCCAGGTAAGGCTCCAAAGTGGCAACAAAGTGGCCAGGGACAAAGCCAGGGTCATCAACCAAAATTTTTGTAATTGAATCCATATATGCAGCAAGAAAAACTTCACTCCCCCACCTATCCACCCACCATGGAGCCCAACAAGGGGAGGTCATAAGCCAGGGATGACACCACTGGCGACCCCAGAGGCAGCGGGAGAGTATACGCAGGTAACACTGGGGAACCTGGACAAGGGTGGTTCCAGGACAATTGGGTCCACCAGGCCCCCCCCACCCCAGTGCCCACTCGACCCTAGCCAACGCATGACCAGCCAACTGACCTGGTCGGGCCCGACCAGGCCGCCCATCTACCCAGAATAAGGGACCAAAGAGGTGTGTTGCTAGCTGCAGGGCGCATTGTGCTGCATCACTCAACCTCTAGGACTCCCGTCTCCCAGCATCATGGGACGCCACACGCGGCAAACATGTGGGGATGCAACAGTCCCACCCTGGATGGCAAATGGACAGGGACGAACATCACCAGCAGGCTTCCTCCATCAGTGATATAGGGGGTGCTTCGCCCACGAGGCCAACAAATACCGAACCCTACAAAGGTAGGCACGGCTCCAGAGAAGGTGATACTGGCAGCCACGATTCAAGCCCCACCACCACATCAAGGTGACTCCCCTCAGTGGTGTGATAAACATAATCTGATACTGAATTTGTGTGGTGATGTGAGGAAGGTAATGCAATGAAATTTGCTTTATTTGTCTTGCTGTTACCTGTTTGTCCATTCATTCTTATTGGAATTCCCTTGCAATTGTTATATGAAGGTAATTCACATGTGTTTCCAGACCTGTGTTTTTTCTTGTTTAGAGTGTCTGAATTTACTAGATTATCATAAGTATTTATGAAAGTTCTAAAATTCTCATTACCTACATCTGACAGCTCTGACCACTTGTCATCATTATTTACTTCATGTATATAATGTTGTTGTGTTTCCACTTCTTAAGGATTATTTGTTTCCTGGTTTTGGTTTTCTGCTTCTACTTGTAATGCTAATGAGTGTTTTTATAAACATAATATTACTCACTTGATAACATTAATTAATAATCACAATTTACAGTTCTCTTGATTGCTCACTAAACTAAAATTTTAGTTATAAAACACCTATTATATATCGGTGTAAAATGTATATTGTCTTTCACTTTCGTGGCGTGGGGAAAAATGCTGAGCATATATATAGACAGACAGATAGATAGATAGATGTAGATAGATAGATAGATAGATAGATAGATGGATTGATTGATTATATATATATATATATATATATATATATATATATATATACATGTTAGTTGTTGTTAGTACAATATGTTGATAGTACTTTAGTATTGTTAATGAATAAATTTTAGTGTACTGTTTTAGGTATACATACGTAAGTTAGGTATATACTGTATATAAATTATGAAGTGTTAATAAAATATTGCAGCCTTGAAAAGAATAAATATTTAACTCACTAAAGGTAATAATTGGGGATGTTGATGGTCATGCTGGTGGTGAAGTTGGTTGTGATGGTGTAGGTGGTGATAGGTCAGGGGTCTTTTTATGCTGTTGTCAGCCGCTGGTGTCACTGATTGCATTCCTGCTGGGTCCTGGGCAGTTGTGGTAGTTGTGGTAGTAGTTGTGGAAGTGGTTGTAGAAGGTGGAGGTTGGAGGTCAGGTGTTGTTGTGCTTACTTGTGCAAACTCCATGTACTTGCAGATCAACAATTCCTTTCTTCCTTCTTCTTTCTTGCTCTTCTTTCTTACTTCAAATTCTTACTCCTTTCTCTTCTTCCTCTAGCAGTTAACTTGTAAAGCTTATTACTTGTAAAAGTTGTAGCTGGTCACAGAGCTGCAAATCTTGGAGTTGCTTCGTAGATACTTTGTTGTATTTGATTGTAGAGTTGTAAATCATAAAGGTGTATCTTCTTTACCACTGCAAACTTGTTTCTTCTTCAGTGCTTCTTTACTAACCTTTCTTCTTTACCGCTGCTACCAGTGTCGATAGTACATAGGGAGGTTGGTAGGTAGCTAGGCAGGTAGGGGCCACAGATGTCGAAAATGTGGATATTGTAGAGAATCGTTGCCACCAATGTCGGATATCGTAGAGGATCGTAGATTACTGCTCTTGCAATTATAATATCGTGAGGCGTTAGATAGCGTGGAGATTGTATAGTTTCGAGGCAGGTCTTTTCTCTCTGTCACTGCCCCCTCCGTCTATCTTGTATCATATATGAGGTGAGGTAGAGACACTCAGGGATTAAGGGATTTTATTGTGACACTGATATATCGTTTGTGTCATGGACAGAGTGACGTGACCAGGATTGTCAGAGTGACGGCTAATCCAACTCTTCCCAATCTTCTACTTCGGCTCAACTCAATCTCCTTCTCTAGTGCCTGCTAATTTCCTTCTGCTGTCCACACCTGATATTAGGTATACATTATGGTCTGGCTTCTGGTGAGCTGACATGTGTGCATGTGTGTGGTGTGTGTGTGTGTGTGTGTGTGTGTGTGTGTGTGTGTGTGTGTGTGTGTGTGTGTGTGTGTGTGTGTGTATAGTGTCTGGCACGCTTCCATCATGAGAGCTAACTGGCCACCGTGAGTGTGTTTGACATCATGTGTTTGATATTCATCCTGAGATTCTTGACAGTCTGGGCTAGAGGATGTGTGTTTCTGTTCCTGACGCCCTAGACATATCTATCTGCCAATTATTGTACAAGTGTTACTGTACTTATTGTGTTATAGTAATATAATGCCTATACCTATTACATATTGAGCTGTTAATGTCTATACTCCTATGCATTTCTCTTTCTTGAAAGTAGGCCTTTTCAACCAGACATAGCTGCATAATTACAACACACTGAACTTTCATTTAAAGACCAGATTATTCAATCATCTTTCATCTCTTCTTTCTAAGTGTCCCCAGGTCGGCATTAGGTGGAGGTCTTGTGAAGGTAGAAGATGATGAATGAAAGCAATTGGAGGAGTCATGAAAGGTTGTTTTCGTGTTTTCGTACGGGGCAAGTCGGTAGTTACAGCCCACAGCCGTCGCACCAGCCTGTGACAAGGAGAGATTCCGTGCTCACATAAACTCATGCTCCCGTTTGCTACACTTGTCCTTGACACTCCTCTCCACTGCCACTGGCAACCGCAACATGAATGAATCATCACCCTTGTACACTTGGCTAACTCAGTTTATCTGTCCAATTTTTACGGCCTGTCCAGAGTGACAATGTGCATTACAGTGTACTAAATGGGAGAGAGGAAAAAAAATCCAAGGTGTATTAAAAATGACTTGGCGTGAAAATTGCTTTTACATTCTCTGCGAGTACGTTTTCTGCCGTATATGATAACTTGAGCTATCCCTGTCGTCATATTCATTTCTGACACATGAAATTTCCTTTTTTTTTTCTAAACCATTTATTGGCCTAAAATCTTACTGCACGAGAGGAACTACAAAAAAATAATAGTTTACTATCATAACAAACCCAATTTCCATGTATGATGCACAGTATTACTGCAATTCTATTTTTATTGAAAAAAAAATAAAAATAAAAGCTAGAAGCCTGCAAACTGCTTCATCTAAGCAAAAATCAATGCACGATAATAGAGTGCCAATTTCAGGATCTGTTCATTTCAAGATGCTTGGATACACTGCATTTAAAAGAATGGAGGTCATAGGCAGTAGGAAATACAGACAGAGAAAGACGTTTCCATATCTGACCTCCTGCACGCGTAAAGGTCTGGCATTAACAGTTAACTTTTGCATTACAGAGTTGAACATAAAAGGGATGAGAGTTTACTGCTACACAGGTGCTACTCGCATGCCGTAGTGGTTGAGAGATTCAAGCACAGAATTCAGAGGACCAGTGACCACTGAGTTAAACAACTGAATAGAGATAAAGATGCAACAGTACAGCAAAGAGACAGGGGTTGAAGGAAGCCAGTAAGAGGAGGATGGTTTATGAGATGAAAAAGTCTTTGACTCCACCTTGTTGAGAAGTGTATGGGGGGAGCCTCCCCACACAGAGTAGCATTCTACACCGAGGCAAATAAAACCCTTCTTTAAAGTCAACAACTGTGCATAGGTAAAGAAGATACAGAGTCAACATAGCACACCTAATCACTTGGATGCAGATTATTAAAGAGAGGTAATATGATCTTTGCAAAATAAATCCCGAGAGAATTAAACCCCAAGTATGTTCAAAGATGATGCAGGAATAAGTTGCGTATTGTTAAAAATTAGTGGATATTCCTATGGTAGATTTTAATGGGTCGATAGATGTAAGAACTGGGTTTTCAATGCATTAAAAACAAGACTACTTTTTCCTGAATCAGAGATATGAGCCAAGTCAGATATTGAGAGTGCTATAGCCACTTCTCTTATTTGCTGAATTAATTACTGAGATATATGTTGCGGGAAGTAGATGGGGAGTGAATAGGGTTACATGTAAACCTCAGTAGGTCATTGATGAATAGAAGGAAGAGAGTGATAGGCCAGAACCCTGAGGAACACCAATATTGATAGCCCGAGGAGAAGGACAATGGCAGTCTTCAACAGAAACTACAAAACGAATAGAGATGAAGACACAGATAGGACAGCAACCGGAGGGCCAAAATTGAAGATCTATGTCAGACTCGATCGAAAGCCTTTGAGATGACAAGTGCAAATGCAAATCTTTCATCAAAAGTCTGGAAAGGAGAATGACCAAGAGTCTTTAACCCGCAGCATGCCAGTGCCATTTTAAAATGGTTTAAAATAAAAAACTTCACTGTGACCGCATTTTTCAAGATTCACGGGTGCGGCCTTATTCTTTACCAACATCCGCGGCCTTACCACAAATTTAAACTCAGTTCATTTTTTCCTTCAGTCCATATCCCCTTTGGCCCTTTTCCTCACAGAACCACAAATCTCACCCTCTACCGATATATCTCCATTTTGTTTTCCCGGTTACCATCTCCTTACAAACTTTCGTAACAAGGGCGTCACCTGTTGTTATATCAAATCCCAATATGCAGTTGACACTATTTTAAACTTCACTTCATCCAGTTTTGATTACTCATTATATAAATTAAATTGCCAAAACATTACCAAACATATCTGTGTAGTTTATCGTTCCCCCAATGCTTCTTTGGAACCCAGTGTATTTGATTCCATATCCACTCAGTTGAGTAACCTTGACCTTGCCCTTGGCAATGAAATTACCATTTTGGGTGATTTTAATATACACAATGTTGAATGGTTATTGCATTCTGCCCGGACTGACGACGCTGGTCTAGAGTGCGAGCTGTTTGCGGAATCGTTTAATCTCACCCAGTTGGTAAAGCAACCAACCAGAATACCTGATAATCCTGACCATAATGCCCATCTCTTGGATTTATTCTTGACAAATAATCCAGATCAATACAGGATAGAGGTACTGTCACCACTTGGATCCTTTAACCACAATCCCATCAAAGACTCATTAGTTAACCCTCCTACACCCCCCCACTCTGAACCTGTCAGGGTGACCCGATGGCACTTTGACAGGGCAGACTGGGATGGATTTAGAAATTATCTTGCTGATGTTCCATGGCAGTCTTTCTTCTCTAGTGATCCCAATTCTACCCAGTCCCACATTTGCGACTTAATACTAGCTGGTATGGATTTATTCATACCAAGTCAACAATTCACTAAAAGATCAAACTCTCCAAAATGGTTTGATAGCAATTGTGCCAGAGCAACAGCCCAAAAGTCATTAGCATATAACTCTTACTTAAAATAAAAAACATCTGAATCACTCTCCCAATTTAAAATTGCTAGAAATCATGCAAAAGCTGTATTAAATCTATCTAAATCAAACTTTCTTCAGAAGCAAGCATCAAAACTACTTAAGAACCCTAATGACAATAGAATATTCTGGTCAACTCTTAATTCTTTCAATAATAACTTTAACAAGTCATCTTCCATTCCCCCACTAAAATCTTCAGATGGCAATATTATAAATGACCCACGTGGGAAAGCAGATATCTTTGCTAGTACCCTTGCCAGAAATTCTACCATAGATGATACCAGCCAAAATGTCTCAGTACTGGAACTTGACTCTCCCGAAATTGCCCCACTTAAAATACAGACAAGATATGTAAAATCCATCCTAGACAATTTACCTACCAACAAAGCTCCAGGCTCAGATGGAATTCCGCCAATTGTTTTGAAAAAGTGTTCCCCTGAACTTGCCTCTGTCCTAGCTAAATTATTCAGACTATGCATACGTACTTCTTTATTCCCAAATTCATGGAAAGAAGCTGATATCCACCCACTTCCGAAGAAAGGGAGTTCGTCTGACCCCTCCAATTACAGACCAATAGCTGTCACATCTTCTCTTGGTAAGGTATTTGAAAATTTAATTAATAAGCATATTGTTAAACATCTTGAATCCAACAACTTAATTAGTGATAGACAATACGGTTTTCGCCACGAAAGATCCACCATTGACATACTCAATCCCTTAACTCATACCATCCATCAATCAATTGATCTTTTTGGAGAAACTCATGCAGTAGCTCTTGATATCTCTAAAGCTTTCGACAGAGTATGGCACCGTTTCCTGCTGTCCAAACTCCCTTGCTATGGACTAACGTCTTTTGTTCCTTTGATTTCTTCTTATCTTAGTGACAGGAAAATACGAGTAAAAGCAGATGATTTATATTCGAATTTCCACTCAATTAACACCGGCGTGCCGCAGGGATCAGTTCTGGCACCAACCCTATTTCTGGTTCATATTAATGATCTCTTATCTGTCACTCACAATCCCATTCACTCATATGCAGATGACTCAACACTGCATAGTTCATTCACACTCAGACATCCATTTACAAAGTCTAATATCTCTACCTTTCAACTCAGTACAGCCATCTCCATAAATCAAGATCTATCTACAATCAATGAATGGGGACAAAACAACCTTGTCTCTTTTAATGCTAGTAAAACTAAATATATACAGTTTACTAATAGACAGATATTGCCAGATTCGTACATTACCTTCAGTGCTACTAATATTCCCATCTCCAAAAGTATTGAAATTCTTGGTGTCTCACTTAACAGTGCCCTCAGCTGGACCTCTCATGTTGGATCACTTGCTAAAACCGCCTCAAAGAAACTTGGATTATTGTACAGAGTCCGTAACTTCTTCGCCGATGAGCAGTTGGCTATAATTTATAAGAGTCATGTGCGCTCTCAGCTTGAATATTGCTCACCCTTGTGGAATGGTTGTGGAGAGGTTGCATTAAGACAACTAGACAAAATTCAGAATAAAGCTGTTAGAATAATTAACAACCCTGCCATTACATATAAACTACCTCCCCTGCAAGTAAGAAGGAATGTTGCCTCCCTTGCATTATTTTACAGATATTTTTTTGGCAAATGCTCAGACGAAGTTGCGTCCATGGTGCCACCTCTCCATGCCTTCCCTCGTGCTACACGGGCATCTGGTAGCGCTCATGAGTGGAATGTCACTCAACCATATTGCAGAACTTCTGCCTATCAGAATTCTTTCATTCCCCGAACTGCATCTCTCTGGAACTCGCTTCCCCAGAGTTGTTTTCCTCCAAATTTCAACCCACAACTGTTCAAGTGTAACTGTTACAGATATTTTATGAACAGAGGACACCAGTAATCTGGTGTATGGATTATTTTTTTTACCCATTTGTTTTTCCTTCCTCCGTTCTGTTATTTATAAAAAAAAAAAAAAAAAAAAGCTGGCAGGCATGTAAGGTAACTATTCCTCTACCATCCCCCAGGCTGTCAAGGCCATACACTCACTCGTTCCCCCCCCCCCCACTCGATCTGCCTCACTCTCCTGTGTGCCTCTCGCAGTCCTGTACATAATGAAGGCATTTTGTAAATATTTTCATGTAAATGTAAGTTATAAATATTTTCTGGTAAGTGTAAGGAGTATATAGTGAAGTCAAGTTGTAAATACCTTTTTGTAAGTGCCAGGGCCCGTACTTATAAAAACTACATCATAGTTAGGTGAAAGTCATAAATGTGAGACTTAAGGAGCACCTCATCATAACTAAGTTGAGACTTTGTTACGTCAAAGTCACAAGTTGCTGAGTTAGCGGTTGTCGCTGCGTAGCACTTGAGAGTTTCGAAAAATGAAGAAAAATCTAAGAAAACAACAGAGAAAACATGCTACAAAAAAACAGAAATTACTACGATATTTTCTTAAATGTTTTCAGGGTAAAGTAAACAGATTAATGTCATTTTTGAGGAATTATTAATTTACCACTTTGTGTTGTGGACGAGGACATGATGCCTCTCCACACCACCCTGTAAACAAACACCACCACCGCCATCCAAGCATGGAGAACTCTAACAGTGTAACAAGCAAACGTTCCAGAAAGCAAAATTGGACCCCCGATGCCACATATAAGCTTTCACTTTCATTTCAGGGGTTAAAGCCTTGTTTCTTGCCGTTGGTCTTGTTAGTGTCTCCCGCACCAAATCGTTCACAAAAATTATACCTGCACGGTCCAAACGATATCTCTTGACCAGTTCTGCGTCACTTAGCTCGTTAAGCACATCTTTCCTTTCACGAAAACGTCTTGGTTGGCGCTGGCGAATTTGTTGTTGTGGTGGTGCAGCGGCCATCTTTACTGTTATGATCGAGTCATAAGCCGCGTCCGAAGCGCTATAACCACTCGGGAGGGGTCTTAAGCTATGACTCAGTTTAAGTCGAACATAAGGACTTATGACTCGCTCCTATGAATTTAGGACAGACTTTCGCCTTATGACTCAGTCTTAGTGTTTTATAAGTACGGGCCCAGGACTGTACGTAATGAAGTCAGGTTGTACCTATCTTCAAGTAAGTGTAAGATAATGCATTCACAGTGAGAAAGACACGCAAATTGTGATAGATGCTGAAGTCATAAGTAATCAGAAAAGTGTACTAAACATTGCTATACCTTCCCAGCATAAAAACATGAGTATACCTTACATAGAAAACGGCTTTCTGTAACGTACGTGGTGAGCATGAGAGAGTGGCTATACCTGTGCGTGAGGATGCAGGACTCAATAGGACTCAATAAAACTAATTTCAGAGCCTCAGTGAGCATTTTAATGGCGAAATTCATTGTTTCCACATCAAAATCTGTCATTTTAGCCAAAAAAGAAAGGTTGAAAAATGGCCGGCACTTGGGTGACCCATAGGGCTAAAAATAGCTGGCATGTGGCAGTTTAAGGAATGTGAGAGTGGAGCGCCCCTCCTCCACTTATTATTAATAAGTAGATTAGTGGTAGGTGGTGGCGACCATCATCTACTCACTTGATGTAGTGCTGCCTACTTCTTCCTTAGCCTTTATCATTCTTTTTCTGTCCCTGCCCTCCTCTCTTCCTATTTCTCCCATCTTTCCTGTCACTTCTTATTGCTTTTCTTTCCGTTACAGGTGGCTTTACATTGAGTGACAAGCCAAATGGTTTCCTGTAAGCCAAGAAACCATTTACAACGGTGGGTGGTAACCATATAACCAAACCATACGTGCTCCCTACGTGTCAACAAGTGAGTCGGTGGAGGTTTAGTGCCCCTCCCTGTAAAACAAATAACTCAGAGTTGAATGGCCACCCCTTACGGGATTATGGCGTCTGCCAATAGATAGATAGATAGATAGAATAATAAGTAGATTTATAAAATTAACTAATACAGGATGGTAGTGTAATTGGGCGATAGTTAGAGTGCTGGAAATGATCATCCTTCCATAAGAAGTTCCAGCAAGAAGGAAAGGTACTAATTGACAGACAAAGGTGGAAGAGTTTACCTAGGCAGGGTGTAAACACAGAAGCACAGCTCTTGAGGACAACTGGAGGGACCCCATCAGGCTCATATGCCTTGTAAGTGTTAATCCCAGTAATGGCAGAAAACACATAAACTGAAGACATTTTACTGTCGGCCATGAGGAAACAAGAGAGAGGAAGTGATGAAGGAACAGGACCAAAATCATCTACGGTGGAATTGGAGGAGAAAGTCTGAGCAAAGAGTTCTGCTTTTTCAGTAGAAGAAACAATTACGAAGTCGTCAGAATGGAAAAGGAAGAAAGGATCATGAAGTAAACTTTTTAGAAAGGTTTTTGGCAAACACCAGAAGGAGCATTAAGAACCTGAGTTAGTATGACTGAAATTATATTATACAGAGTGAAGGACAGATATTACACTATTCCAGCCAGAAACATAAGAGAGATAAGATTCATGGATGAGTTGGCTCCGGTGCCTTTTTAAGGCCCTGTCCTTGCTTTGGACAACATTAGTTGAAGCTTAATTAAACAACTTTTTTTTTTTGCATTGGTCACACGATAAGAAAGAGGAATGTATGTTTCCACGCTTAAAAGAATAACCTCCGTAATGCGTGAGGCACACTCAGATAATTCTCGGCCATGGAAGCAATAATCATTCCAGGAAAAATCAAATAAGTACTGTCTGAGGTCCTCCCAGTCAGCAGCTCCAAATTGCCAAAGTCGCCGCTTCTTGGATTGGTTGACAGACCTTCCCGAGGTGATAGGACAGGTTATGGTGATAAGGCCACAAGCAAAGGAGCCCAGTGGAATAAGATTAATAGCATAAGCATAACGATTAGTTGTAAGGAAATGGTCAAATACGTTGGAATTCTCTACAAGACGGTCAGCAATACAGGTTGGGTGCTGTCCAACTAGCTGTAGGTCATTAAGGATAGAAAAGATGTAGCCTTGTTCACCAGGTGGATTAGTGAAAGGAGAGGAGAGCCAAAGGTGGTGGAGGACGTTGAAATCACCTAAAATGGATATTTAAGCACAAGAAAAATTGACGAGATGTTCCATTTAAGAAATAAGATAGTCAAAGAATTTTTCTTCATCAGCAGAATTAGCAGATAAGCAAACAGCACAGATATACTTAGTCAGAGAATGGCAGGATATCCAAAGTTAGAGAATAGTGAATTCAGAAGATTGAAGTTCAGGAACATGGGTGCACGATATGTTGTTGTGTACATTTACACAACAACCACGTTTTGCTTTGAAGTGAGTATAGTGAAAGTTGAATGATACAGAAAAGGGTTTGCTTTTAGTCGCCTTAGAAGATGAGTCTTAGCAAGTGAGGTTTAGAAAAAAAGATGGCATTCAGCAGAGACAAAATTAATGGAAATGCTGCAAGTGTGCAGAAATGATTAAAAAGTAAAACAATGAATCCAGTTTGCATTAATATTGCACTATATTACTGTAACACATATTTGCACTTGCAATGCAAGTTCACTTGCACTGTAATCTGAGAATGATTTATTCATTTCTGGCACCTGTATTGCGAGTTCATTCCCCATATCCTGACATCATTTCCTTACACTTTTACTTTCCCATATATTCTAAATTCTTCTGTGGTAAAATTAGTTACTTGGGTAATTTCTTAGAGCAGAAGAGGAAGAGCACAAAACAATTACTAGTTTACTGTCATGACAAATCCAATTTCCATGCATATTGCACTGTAATACCATAACACATACTTACACTTGTACTGCAGGTTCACTTGCACTGTAACCTGTGAGTGTTTTCTTAAACCTATATCGTTTTTTTATTATTATGTACATTATAAATTGTTATATAGAAAGATCACTGTATACACTATTTACACTTTCTTACAGAGCAGTGACTATTATCTCACCCTAGCTTGGTAAGTTAAGAAGTCTCCTCTAACTCACTGCACTGGTAATGCATGTGTGGGGAGGCTTCCCACATACAGCTCTTCTCAATAGGGTGGAGTCAAAAGCTTTTCGTCTCATTAACTCTCCTGCTCTTACTGGCTCCCTTCAACATCTGTCTCTTCGCTGCACTGTTGCATCTGTATCTCTTTTCTATCGCTGCTTCAATGGTCATTGCTCTTCTGAACTGTCTGGTTGCATCTCTCTACTTCTACGACGGGCGCGTAGCACCCTTCTAGCAACAAACTCTCATCCCTTTTCTGTCTAGCTCTTTAATGGAAGAGTTAACCGTTACTCCCAGTCCTTTATTTATGCAACAGGTCAGCTCTGGAACTATCTCTCTCTGTCTGTATTTCCTGCTTCCTATGATCTCCAGTTTTTCAAACGCAGTGTGTTCAGGCATCTCAAAATGAACGGATCTTGGATTGGGCTCTCTTTTGTGTTGTTTTTGTTTTTTTCTTGGAAGGAACTGTTTTGCATATTCCTAGCCTTTGGTTCCTTCTTCCTCGCTTTAAAAAAAAATCCTTGTGATCCTGCCGCTGTTGCTGACAGTTTAGGCAGACATGGCACTGCCTGTACAGTTTTTGACCTGCAGGTGCCCAGGTTCACCATGCGGTGACACGAGAGGTAGTCCGCCTGGGTGACCCTGTCAGGCACTACAGCAGCACTGTGTTTCCTTGGTGCAACATTTATGATACGAACCTGTCTGAACATTATGGATGCATTCACAACAGTGATAGCAGAGAGGTGTAGGACCACCTTCTTGTACCACTTGCAGCACTACTTGTTTTTCAAGCCGGTGGATGACCGACATGTTATTACATTTCTCGGTGAGTAAAGACCCATTCTCGGTCCTGGTAGGGAAACCATGGTAGTGCTTCCACCTGGGCTTAAGAGTGCCGCTGATTGTTGTTCCATGTTCAAGGAGAAACTGTCAGTGTGGTTGATGTGTTGAAGTCATTATTGAATAAATAATGGACAGCCATAACATTTGCCTTCGAATGCATATCACTCGCCATCACTAAAAACTAGATCAGTAATCCTTTTCAATCGGAGGCATATCATCATACGTTCGCCAACAACTACTCATTTCCAGCTACATATTCTGGAATACTGCTCGCCAAGCATGAATAGAATATGCCAACTTGTTTTCAAGATATTATGGTAACAGACAAACACATACCCAGACACATAAACACATTTACAGATGCCAGTGATATTAGGCAAGCAATAACAAAAATAACAAAATCATAACAATGTCCTCGAGTTTTATCTGCCGTGTTTCAGTTTCTCTTTGCAACCTTATCATCAAAACCTAGATTAGGAATTCTCTGGCAGTCGAAGGCATATAATTTCAGCTTCACCAATCATAAGAAGTTCAAGCCACACATAAAAGGATACTGACAACAAAGTTTGGGTACAATTTGCCCACTTAATTTTGAGATATTTTGGTAAAACACACACACACACACACACACACACACACACACACACACACACACACACACACACACACACACACACACACACATGCTTGGGTAAATCATCTAGAAGAACACAATATGATAACAGAAAGACAGTTTGGTTTCAGAAAAGGAAAATCATGTGTTACTAATCTGTTGAGCTACTATGACAATCAGACACATTACAGGAAAGAGAAGGATGGGTGGACAGTATCTATTTCGATTTCAAGAAAGCATTTGACAAAGTACCACACCAAAGACTTTTATGGAATTTGTACCATCAAGGAGGAATTCGAGGCAAACTGTATTGTTGGATGCAAGATTTTCTCATAAAATGAGAAATGAGAACAGTACTAAGGGGAAATTACTCATCATGGAGAGACGTGACTAGCGGAGTTCCACAGGGCTCAGTGCTGCCATCAATCATGTTTTTAGTGTCTTTAATGATATAGACAGTAACACTGGATATGAAAGCTATCTAAATATGTTTGCAGATGATCCAAAAATACAAAGGAGAATTACTAACACATACTCTTGTAAAGAGCTACAAGAAGAATTAAATAAACTTCATGAATGGAGTAATACATGGCAAATGGAATTCAATGTGGACAAATGTCATGTAATCAAGTTTGGTAAAAGTAGAAAAAAGACCTGACAGGGATTATAAGTTAGGAAGTATAACCCTACACACATCAGAAAGAGAGAAAGACCTAGGTGTGATTATCAGTAACAGACTATCTCCGGCTGACCACATCAGTGAGAAGGTACGGAACATGTATACACTGCTTGCAAATAAAAGCATAGCGTTCACATACATAAATGAAGACATGCTAAGAAAGATAATAACATCATTCATCAGGACAACCCTGGAGTATGCATCAGTAGTCTGGAGTCCTCATCTCAAAAAACACATAGACAAGACTGAAAAAGTTCAAAGGGCCGCTACAAGATGGGTACGAAGCTTAAGGGATCTAAGCTACGAAGAAAGACTAAAAAAACTGAATCTACCAACACTACAGGAGAGAAGGAAAAGAGGTGACATGATTATGCTATATGAATGCATATCAGGGAAGGAGAAAATAGACATAAATGATGCATCAGCAAGAGGACACTGCAAAACACTGCATAAAAAGAGAGGTGATAAAGACGTAAGGAAATTTACTTTCCCAAATAGAGCAATTGATCAGTGGAATGCACTAGCTAATGAAATAGTGTGTGCCAAAATAATTCACAAATTTAAGGATATGTACGATAAGTATGGTTTAAGACACGAGACAGTACGAGCTTGACTCATTCCTGTAAAGATACAATTAGTTAAGAACAATTAGGTAAGAACACACACACACACGATTATGCTATATAAGTTCATCTTAGGGAAGGAGAAAATAGACATAAATGAATAAATAACCTATCTGGAAGCATCAGGAAGAGGACTGCAAAAAAATACATAATAAGAGAGGCGATAAAGACGTAAGGAAATTCAGTTTCCCAAGTAGGGCAATTGATCAGTGGAATGCACTACCGAATGAAATAATGTGTGCCAAAACTACTCATAAATTTAAGGACATGTATGCTAAAAATTGTTTAATACACGCGACAGTACGAACTTGACTCAGTCCTGTAAAGATACAAGTAGGTAAGAACAATTAGGTAAGGTAAGAACACACACACACACACACACACACACACACACACACACACACACACACACACACACACACACACACACTCTCACGCAGGCAGTTACATTATCGTCTCGCTAGGTGAGTGATAAGTATAAAGTCCAGCAGCACTCCTAGGGTCACTAGCCACAACGACTGTGATGCATAAGCGATGACATTTGGGAGGTGTGTATTGGATAAATACCAGTCAACCCCAGAACAATACATGCGACTCGTCCGTCACCTCTTTCTGGAAAGGCGAAAAAAAAAAATAGTGGAAGATCTCTTTAGCATGATCAGATTTGGGTGAATTTTCCACACCTTGTCGTTGGGTAAGTCCCAGGTTGGGGGAAAAGTGCAGGAAGCATAATTGTAAAGTGCCATATATACTTCCCAGACAGGTGTGGCAACGTTCATGATCCAATAGTCCTCTTTGGGATGCTTTTTTTTATATGTTCCATCAGTTCGGTCAAAGCTTGCTACACGCATAATTCACCGACTCCAACAGGATACCATTTCATCATGTTTGCTCTTGTCACAGGAAGGGACGTCAATCCAATTTAGAGAGAGTTTCTGGTGATAGTGATCTTGTGCCTAGGTACTCCATCAATGACAATGAAAAAATGCCTTGAAAAATCCATGATGCACGAGCTGCCTGTCCCCAGAGAATCTGCCCAAATACCTACCCTCCTTTCACAGAATATTTTTAAGTGTCCCCATGTTTGGCATGTGGGAACTGGGGCAATGGGCACGTGTTCCACGTACACCTCGGCCATAGACATGTGTAAATCTCTATTATTTTTTAGGAATCCGTATTCCTTTTCGAAAATATAAGTGAACTGTCATTTGTGTCAAGCCCCCATTGCCTTAAGCCGCGTCCACACGTGTGTTCAAACAAGTGCTGGGATGTAAGCAACACAGTAACGAACACTCTGCAAACATGTTGAGAACAGCAGCGTCGAGATCATGTTCACAACAACATGATGAAGTCTCAGCTGCCAGTGTTCGAAGCTGCACTGAAGTATGTTGGCATACATCTGTCCAAGTACTGCTACAAACATGTTCCCGAACATGTTGCCAGCCGTGTTGCCAACATACGTTCGAGTACACGTGTGGATGTGCCCTTATGAAAGTAGGTAAACTCTACTAATTTTGCATGGGACACCCTCTTATGTACTTGTGTGTTATTTAAATAACTTTAAAAAATGTAATTTAAATTAAGTTTTGGAAGGACTTTTCGTTGTGATGGACTTGATGAAGGCTATATTTCACCCCTGAACTTAAAGAAATCTCCAAAGTTGAATAAAATCATCCAGCAGTTATAAGAATACCCCCTCCCCCACCAGAAAAAATAATATTTAGGTGACACTTTTGAGCAATTGTCTACCAACCCTATAATTTTCCCATGAGTACAAGGAAATCCTAGCCAGAGCTCTACACTGAATAGAAGCCTGCTGTCCAGTGCTGAGTTGGTAGTTCATAGCTTTGTTGGACTGAAGAGAGAACTGTGATGCTAGGCGTTCTAGGGTCGGCTTCCTGTCCCTCTAACGCCTATGTGTAGCTGGGTTCCCTTTCTAGACCGGAGCTTAGACAAATAAGAGAGAGGCAGGACACATAAACTGAAGGCAACGACCTTACACGTGTATTGCTAAGTTCTACAAGTGGAATGGGTAGATGTCACAAGAGTAAAATATTATACTGAACAATTATGAACCTTAGGCCTTGATTGTGGGTGTTAGTATCATGCAGGATACTCTTCAGGACAAGATCAGGTAAAGTGAATAGCACTATGATCAGGAGTCCTAGGGCAGTGAAACCAAATACTATCACTTACAGGAAGTCCAAGTTTTATCTATCGGGTGGAGTTCTGTTCACTAGGGCCGTGGCACTGTTTTCACTGTTGGCAGTCTGACTTGTTTGTCCGTCATGTTATTAATTATTGTTATTGCACTGGTGCCTCCGTATGATCTCGGCATGAGGCTATAACACTAAGATGGTAGTGTGTTCACCCAGACACTTATTCCACTGCCCAGCCTTATTCACTGTCTCACTGCTACTTTATTTATTCCACCTTTCCTTTACATTAACACTGACACTTTTATTTCTGACTTCCCGTATGCTGATAATTCATTGTTCTGTCCTTGCTTCACTGCATCACTTTCACTGTCCTTTCACTGTCACTTTCGGGACTGGGTGTAGTGGCGGTCAGGTACAAGGGTGGCGGGAACAACTCAGCTTAACTACTGACAGGGTTGAGTTCTGCCGGGGGCCTCCGTATTCAGGGGCCACAGGATCACGCATAGGGGCGTCCTCTCTCATCCGGGGCTGCTGGTGGCGAGGGGTCCCGAGCTCTCGGGGCTCGGGGCGGGAGTCTGGCCCTCCGAGCTGGGGCCGAACAGCTGCCTGAATCTCTTGCGTAGGCGCCTGATGGAGGACGAAGGTCTCCGGTGTCGGGGTGTAGTGATGTCCCGCCCAGGGGTCCAGGGGACGTTCTGAAGGTCCCATGGGCTGCGGTCTCCAGTGGTCGGGGATGCCGTCAGGAGTGAGCTGCAGTGTTGGCCTCCATTGGGGTCCGTCAGGCAAGGCCTCTCAGGGACCGGCTGTAGTGAGAAGAGCCAGGTGGTGGTCACGGAGCCTCTCCAGTAGTCCTCCAGGCTGGGGCCTCCCTCTGGGTCATAGTTTCATGTAGGGGAGTCAGCACCTGATGGAGGAACGACTACCAGCTGTCTCTTGCCGTAGGGCCCGGCTACTGGCTGTGGCCTTCTAGGGGCGCAGCTACCGGCCGTCACAAAGGCCCGGCTACAGGCCGACTTGAGGGCACCTTCGGAGCAGCTACCGGCTGTCTCTTGGTTACCTCCAGAGTGGCTACCGGCTGTCTCCTACAGGAGGATCAAGCGGCTACAGGCCGTCTCCTGTAGGAAGGTCGAGTGGCTACAGGCTGTCTCTTTAAGGACACCTTCAGAGCGGCTTCTGGTCGTCTCCTGACGAAAGTGGGAGCAACTACAGGCCATCTCCTCATTACCTCCAGAGTGGCTACCGGCCGTCTCCTATAGGAGGGTCAAGCGGTTACAGGCCGTCTCTTTAAAGGCACTTTCAGAGCGGCTACAGGCCATCTCCTTATTACCTCCAGAGCGACTACAGGCCGTCTCCTGTAGGAGGGTTGAGCTGTTACAGGCCGTCTCAGGGGTGCTGACTGGAGCTAGAGTAATACCCCACCCCGTGGTTGTCGGTGGTCGGCTCACCCGTAAGGTAGACTCTTTTTCCTGCTATGGTGGCGGCAGGCGAGTTCTGGGTCATAGGGGCACGCAGCCCGGGCAGACTTACGTCCCTGTCGCCCGGAGTCAGGTCGCACTCTATTTGTCTCTCTGTAGGCTCCTTCTGGGCTTGTTGGGCTATCCTCCGTGAGACTATACTGCATTTTAAGAACAATGCACAATGATATAAATACTTGTGCAGTCTGTATTCTCACTTTATTTCCTTCATTTTAACTTGTCCCAGATTTTTTTCCCTTTTGCATCATATTTCACACAGGTTAATGGCAGAATAACAATTTTGTTGTTTTACATCCATTTTATGACACTTTTCATGACTAGCAACGCATCATATTTCTGATATATAGTTTCAGCTTAGCATTCAAGATGGAGATATGATAACACTGGGCCAAGTTAAAGTGAAAAGAGTAGAGTAACTGATCTTTTTCCTGTGAGAAACCCTGGACACGACTTTGTTTCGTCGAAAAAAAAAAAAAAAACACTGGAGGTAATGTAGAATCAATGGTTCACGGGTTTATTGTAGGAAGCATTTAACTGGACAAGATTTATTACTAGAAAACATACATTGCATCGAAGTGACGGCCTTATGTGATGAGCATACTATAAGTGGAATTAACTTCATACTTTTTTTTTCTTTGTTCACTCTTGCTAAAGCCAGAAAGTTTCACTTATGAGACAATTTTGAGACTGAGAAGTTAGTTATAGCTTTCCTTGATGAATGGGTTAATTTATAGGCTCGATTAGATACAACTTTCACTACAAGAATTCTTCCAAAGACTACATGAAACTGTCCCTTCATTAGCTACAGGAAATTATAAATTTCACCCTTGTAGTGTCTAGGGAATAAAGATAATTCATTGTACCTGAAAACTATCAACGTATTGCGCAGGTACAGCATGTTGGTTCACTTGCCGTTCAGTCCTGACGGTGCCCGGGTGCTGCAAGTGGCTTCCTGGACCCCCACATCAGGTCTACGCTATGTCACACCTACCACCCTTTTCCCGGAGAAATACACCAAGTAATGTGTACAGATTAGTGGCCACTTCAGAACTGAAGCATCTTATATATTTTGTTGAAATTACTGGACATTACACAGCTGGAAAAATATAAGTAATGTATCCATATTACTCACGACTATAGACTGGGCTATACCCATATCATTCTAACCTGCCTGAAAACTATCATCTCTTCATCTTGAATGGGTTTAGTAAGTGGTTAACACCAGAATATGGTGCTAGTCATGAGAAAGTGTTATGGAAATGAAGTAGAGACACAACTTTGAATTTTTATGTTTCTGAGGTATGTGAAATATGTTGTGAAAGGTTGAACATCTAGTGCAGATTAGTGTAAAACAGGTATAATTTGTGGCTGACAGTATTCATGTAATAGAATATTTAATCAAAGAGAACATCGAAACGAGAAACAATTACGTAATTGAAAATAATATTAGTAATCCAGTAATAAACAGTTATAAAAATATGTCATGGAGTACCTTTACTTGCTTTGAAAAATACGCAATAGCCTTTATTCCTACAGGATTATCATACCGTAGGCTGAATAAGAAGTCACTTCCACTTAATGTTACACTGCAACTTTCGTACGTTCAGAATATTACATTATTTTTGGCAGTTTCCATGGCGCGATGATAAACGTGACGGCGTTTACATACGAGCCTAACTGGCTAGAGTCCATCGAGGGCAACACTACCAGGTACTCAGGCACTGACTACAACCAGCTGGTTGCGATTGCTCAGGCCCTGAATTTTACTTTCCGTGTCCTTCCATCACGCAGCTGGACAGAGGTGAGAATTATGTACTTATATACATTCACACTTTTGCTATTATTATCTGCTGCTGTTGCAAAAAAAATTATTTGAATATTACTTCCGAATATAATATCAGCATCGTTTTGCAATATTTAGTTGCACATTCCCTTTATGTGATATGCTAGCGATTATTTAAACTTCAGTCTCAGCAGAAACTACATTGTGTTTCACAAAATTATTATTCAGAAAGTATTCACTGCAAGGGTTTGGATATGATCTCACTTTGGCAGCTACTCTCAGAAACCGAACTTCAAATATGATGTTATCTCTTTTAAGGTGTTATTCAAACTTGATTCGGCTCCAGCATATCAGTGTTCTACAGTATCATCCTAGATGAAATGTGTAATCATACTGAAACAGCACTTTAATCTCTCCACTACCCTCACTGATGATCGATGTTGATCAATGAAACGTACAGTACAAACTGTCACTGCCATCGTTCTCGTCAGTGCCACCTAAAACTGCATGATAAACCCCAGGGATATCCAATTTGGTGTCTTTTCTGAACCCCCAGCATATACATAGATAATTTCAACCATAGTGCACCGCTGTTTGTGAATGGCGTAGTTTTTTCTTGATTCGATATACCGATGGGTTCCTTTCGAGTCTGTCTCTGTTTTGATATATAGCTCATTATTTACAGGATGTTATTAAATTTCTTATTATTTACAGGATGACAGATTTCTTTTCAAAAACTTTGGTACCGAAAGCAATAATTTATGTTTCATTCTGACTGTTTATTCCCTAACTGGTAAAACTAGAATATAAGAAAATTGCCTTAGCTCGTCCATTATCCCTGGACAGATTGCTGGCTTTGTCCAAGGAATAATTTTGACTCTGTAAGGAGTTCTCTCTCTCTCTCTCTCTCTCTCTCTCTCTCTCTCTCTCTCTCTCTCTCTCTCTCTCTCTCTCTCTCGTATTTGAAACACAGTGGAGATAAGGAATAACCTCCCGCCATCCCCATGTTTCTTTGTGGCATCGAGCTTCTCGCACATCACTCCAGTGTTGCATATCCTGCCATATTTTACTGACATTTCAGAGATCATTACTCTTCTGAAGTGAATGCCTCTGTCCCTCCTCAATACCGGAAGCCATATAGCATCCGCCAAGCAATGAACCCTAATCTCCTTTCCTGTCCAGCTCTTTCTTGCAAGAGTTACCGGGTATTCTCAATCCTCATGTAAACAAATGATCAAATAAGGAACTGTCATCATTCTGTAATTCACACTGCCTATGACCTCTAAACTATAAAACTATGTCTCCAGTCAAGACATCTCGAAATAAACGCGACATTTTTTTTTTTTCTTCCTAGGAAGAACAATACATTATTTTACTTGGAGCCTTTGGCTCGTACTTTATTATGACTAAAATGATCAGTTTCTATCTAATTAGGAAGGGCATCTTGCTGTAAGCTTTAAGAAATGCTGTATCATTAGTTTTAGTTCAAAACATTTCCCTGAAAAAGGTTATGGTAAAAATGACACACGAAATAAACATATGTCTACTGGGGCTTTCATTTCTTGAGTTTAATGTTATAATTACTTGCAGGTGACAGATCAGGTGCACATTCGTAAAGTATTCATGGCAACAGTGATATTTGGTATTATTCCACAAGAACTAGAGAGGTGAGATTCTAAGCTAAGGTTAACCTTTGCACTGTAGTGTTCACTGTTGTTACTGATAATCCGGCTTGATTGCCAATAGTTTTCTGCAGCAAAGAAAAGCTATACGTTGTTAAAAGACAGAGGTAGCCTATCTAATTTGAAAATGCCTAATGTCTTATTAACTATACAAGTAGATAACGTAAATGACGAGGAAAATTATTATTATTATTTTTTTACTTGCTCAAGGGGAGGAACTAGATAAGGAACCTGCCAGTGCACAAAAGTCAAGAGCATTTGTAGTGCCATAATTTTAAGTATAGTATAAGTTAGTATAAGCTAGTATAGTACATGTAATCTTAAGCTTAGGCATTGTTGTAAATATAGTTTGTACACTTCATGTTTTAGCCATTAAGTTCTAAATTGAAGAGTAGTCTTAGTTGATATTCATAATGTGAGCATGATTCTGATATTAATAATACTAAGTCGAGTATCGGTGCTAATATGACTAACTTTATACATATGAATCAGCCGCTTTCAACAAACGCGTATAATCGCGAAAGTTTTAGTAGGAATTAACAATCGCGAATGTCTTCCTTCATACTCTGATCTAGAGATTTACATATCAGTGTTAATATTATTCCCCTTTTGAACTATGTAGCAGTGGATTGAGAGTTGTCTGAGGTATGATAGTTGATGACAATCATTTGTGAAGCACGAAATTTATGTTATTGGCATCGTGTTGTCAGTCACGTAAGCACATAGATCGTCATGGAAATAAATTGTTTGGATTCCTGTTTGCTTTGGCTTCGCTATGATTAAAGTTCCTGTACACCTATTACGAAAATTTTAAACATCATAAGTCATTTTTCTACTTTGATGTCGAGTGCAAACGTAATTTTCGTATTCTTTGGATATCTTAGAAGAGATAATAGTATTACAATGTCATCAGCTAAAGTTTTAGCCGATTCCTGATACTGTGATGATCAAGTATAAAAGACGGGGAACAGCGTCCAACCATCAGATTGCTGTTCCTCTCCGTATCTTTCACAGGCTAGTGCCGAACTCTCCTCCTCCCCCCCCCCCTATTTTTCTCCCTCGTGTAATGTAAGTCCTCATATACATCCGTGAGTTAAATTGGTGATATTTCCCCTTATCCCACTTGTACTGAATAACGAGACTGCTGTTCCTCTCCGTATCGTTCACAGATCTGAGCTTTCTAGTCACTGCCTAGCCTCTGTCTCTCACAATAAAACAACCCCCCTCCCTTTCTTAGTTCATGTAATCAAAGTGCATATCAGCTGGTCCATGAGATTACTGTATCTAGTTTGTATATGAATATTGAATTACTGTACATATTTAGTTTTAAGAGAATAATTTTTGGTAGTAATTTTTAGGTTTCTTCCCGAAGAGTCTGTCAGAGACCACGGGGTTAATATATCCATGTGTAATAGTATTCTTTGAATATTAAGTTAGTTTGTAAAGATTCATATTACTGGAGATATAGATCCTGATTTTATTTTGTTTGCTTTGTTTCATTCACAGTTCGAAGAGTAATCTGTCTTTCAGTTCTTACTACTTAGTAAATCTTAGGCTAAGTCATTTCGAGCTGATATTTTGCTATCCTCTAAGGAGTGGTACAGACGAGATTGAGTGGCCCGCAAAGGGTACTAATATCTATCGGCTCATGCACTCTCAAGATAAGATCACGCTACCCCATTTCTCATAATCTCTAAAATTCTGATCATTACACTGGTGACTAAAATTCTCACCATTACACTGGGTACCTAAAAATTACGTAGTTACACTGGTGGCAAAAGCGGTGGGATAAGATATTGTTGTGGGATAGATTCTGTTAGAGTTAATGAATGAATTGAGATTGAATCCCTCAATAACAGTACACTGGAGGCCCACTTCATCTCACAAAATTTCTAGAAATAATGATCTTTAAATCTCCTTGGGGGATGAGTAAAATTATTCTTCACCGATAATAGAATGTATATCGACATGGAAACACAGCTTATGTACTTTGTGGCGTGGTCTAGTGAAAGGAGGAGTAACGTGGAAGATAAGTTGTTAACAGAAATTAAGGGTCATATATCAATGAGAAGTGAGACAGTGTAGAAATAAATGTTAACTCCCTGTCTTAACACCATGAGCTGGTGAGATAGTAAGAAATTTCAAATTAAAGAGGAGGAGAAACTTTCATCTAGATTTACTCAGTTAATGAATGAATTAGGCGAGTTAGAAACTCAACTGTCACCCACGAATCTTTTCTGTCCTCTATCTTCTAACCCTCATCCAACAATGAGAGCAAAACGGAGCCTCACTTAGACTCGCGATATTCCGATTCTGGAACTCCATCAGTTACAGGGTATCGATGCAGCAGCACTTCTGGAAATGTTTTTTGAATTAGATGAACAATGTGATTCTAATGATGTGATGCGTATGCAGATTGCAAAGGGTAGAGTGAGCCCTGAACTTGCCATTTTCATTCATAACAACCAGACAATGCATCGAGTAGTTTCATGGGGAACACTTTAGGAATTTCTTCGAACGGAGTTTGCCTTCGAAGTCAGTATTGATCGGGCCTGGCAGGAATTAGAATCAATGTGTTATGATTGGACAGGGTCACCCCAAGCTTTCATGCACCATTTCATCTGCCAGCATGCGGCGATAGAACATAAATTCCCTAACGAAAAGTTCCCTAACTGTGATATAGCAATCAAACGAAAGTTGTGGTATGGCTTACCTATCCCGTCACGAGAAAAACTCGAGGGATTCCTAGACGATGAGTACCCATTAAAGAAATTCCTAGATAGAGGTGAACATGAATGTCAGTTGTTGGAAGTGAGTCAGACCCCTCGAGTCAATGCAGTGTCTGCCGAGAATAACATCGATGGAAGGTAAACCAAGAATCGGCTGTTGTTGTCCACCTCGGTGAACCAAACAGATCACTGGAGTCCAGTTGGGCCGAAAGATACAGTGGAAGAATTAAAACACCAGGTCCGCGAGCTCAAATCTAGCCTAGCGCGAGTAAATAAAGGGCAACCAAGCAACTCCAGAACATCTAGTGGTAAATATTGTGCCCACTGTTTAGATTCATCACATAAGTCTCCAAGAGTGTTGGCAGAAACCTTCTCCTTGAATTGCTTTGACTGCTGCAGACTCGGATGTTGTCGTGGAGACAGTGGGTGCCCTGGACATAACTGTAAACCTATCTATCTATTGCCAGATACATAACCTCGTAAGGGGTGGCCATTTTACTATGAGTTATTTGTTTTATGGGGAGGGGCACTAACCCTCCACCAACCCACTTGTTGACACATAGGGAGTAATGGTTACCACCCAGCATTGTAAGTGGTTTCTTAGCTTACAGGAAACCATTTGGCTTGTCACTCAATATAGCCACCTGTAAAGGAAAGGAAACCAATAAGAAGTGACAGGAAAGATTGGAGAAATAGGAAGAGAGGAGGGCAGACACAGAAAAAGAATGATACAGGCTAAGGAAGAAGTACGCAGCACTACATCAAGTGAATGGATGATGGTTGCCACCACCTACCACTAACTGTAAACCTCCAGATGAAAATTACTCTAAATCAAAAGATTCACAAGATCCACCCCAGAAATTATGACTAACCGGTGGTCATATATCCCCCATCATCAGTGTAATGATTAATGGAAAGATAGTACAGTACAAGCTATAGTTGATACCGGGAGTAGCTACACTCTAATTAAGGAAACAACTGTACAGCGAATCGGGGTAGAAGTGAATATACAGTGAAACCCGCCTCATTTACATTGAGCCACGGGTGTCGTTTTGAGAATTTTAGGAATGCTGTGGGCGGAAATCGGAATTGGAGATGAGAAGATCCATAAACAATGGTTCCCAGTAGTGCCAAATTCTTATATTAATACGGATCTCCTCCTAGGTTGCGATGTACTTAGGGCAAACTCTTCTCATGTGGGATGGAGTAAGGAGAGTCATGGTATGGGAAGGCGCCCCTTATGTTGAGAATCATATTCTCCAACAAAGGAACAAAGTTGAAAGAATGAAGGCTGACCCAGTCGAACCCTATAACTCATCACAACACTTTCCGCAAATCAGTCCTCTTACCACCATGATAGTAGGCCCATGTCAGTCTAAGTTTATGCCCATCCCTGTAAGAAAAGACCCAGGCACTAACCTTATCATTTATCCTCAGCCTAGGGTCAGTCATAACAGTCACCCATATTTGGTCAAAGTCAGTTCCGAGAATTCAATCTACTTCCCTCTCATTAATGCGACTAAGAAGAAGGTATTTTGTAAGGGTACAATTACTGGATCGTATGAGAGAATTGATAATCCACCACCCTGAAGGGTTAATCCGCCCCGTCCCAACCACTTTTTCACCACTGGTACCCCCCAATCCCGACCATTTTTCGACCCCTTTTTTTTTTGCTAAAACTTTCGCTTTTGGTCAGAAACAATGGTCAGTGACAAAGAAATTGTTCCCCGGGGTCCATAATTACCCGAAACAGGTATGCCTTGGTCCCACCTGGCCCCGTGTTCTCCGTAGGCGGTCTGAGCCTCTAACGTTTTCTATGGTATTATAAGTCTGAGAAACCAATGAAAGTAAGTAGATATGTATTTATTACAAACATAAAAACATGTGATAAAAGAGTATATTGGATTTTATACAAAAATAGAGCAGAAATAAGCATTGTACCATCGTGCGAAACAAGCAAAATTGGGCAACTTGGTCACAATGAATTGCTAACATTCGAAAATCATGATACATATCATTTTTTTTACTTACATAATACTTCTACAATAACATTATACCATTTTACATTTTATTGAACTGTTTTAACGTATTCACAGGGCTTTTGATAACATTTAGCGTAATGTTAGCGCTTATTTACGTAGTGAGTGAACTTGCTGTGACTGTTGTTTCAACTCGTATTGTGTTTTTTCTACTTACATAATACTTTCCTAATAACATTATACACTTTTCAACTTTATAGAACTGTTTTGAGATAATTTCAGGCCTTACGTAAATATATAGCGTAATAATAGCGCATAATAACACAAACGATGAAGTCGCTATGAAAACTATTTCAACTTACAACCTATTTTTGTACTTATATAATAATTCTCCACTAACATTGCACATGTTTACACTTGATATAATTGATATCATATAATTTCAGAACTTACGATGCAACTGAGCATCATATTAGCGCGTACTTACACAGGGAGTGTTATCGCGATATCATTTGTTTCATCTTACACTAGTATTCAACTTATAAAATACCTTACTACTAACATTACAACAAATTCCACTTTATATAATTCCTATCACATACTTACTGACCAGAATGTGGGTGTACTCGTGACATCAATTATTACAACTTACACTATTGTTCAACTTATACGTTTTATTCATGCTAACATTACACCCGTTTCCACTTTATATTCTTGCTATCACATATTTACTGATCAGAGTGTTATACTGAGCGTCATATTTTCGCAGATTTATACAGTGGGTGTAGTTTTCATATCACTTCGTTCAACTTACACTATTTCTCAACTTATACATTACTTTCCTGCAAACATTACACCCGTTTCAAGTTTATATAAGACTTGGCACATACTGACTGGCCTTACCATTATACTGAGCGTCATATCACCATCCCACACAGTTTCAGTAGTGTAGGAAGTTATGGTACTCTCTGAAACATGGCTGAAGGCACAACGCAACATTGGTGGTGGTGGGGGAGGTGGAGAGCGGCGCCTTTCATCACTCGCACTTCTCTTCCCTCTCCCTTTTCCTTTACCCTTTCCCTTCCCTTTCCTTCCTTTCCCCACATCCTGGGGCTGTGTGGAGGAAGTTTGGGAATATTGTATGGTGAAAGACTTGCTGGGGAGTGGCTCCACCTCCTCTCCCCTAGGCCTATGTGCACCACGTGCTCGTGCTGCCTCCCTCACACCACTTCCTTCTCACCCTGCACTCCCACCACACCACTTTCGCCTTCCCCAGACAAAACACTAGGCCATACTTTATTTGCCTTCTCGCCCCACCTTCTGATCCTCGGGGTGAGATTTTTTCCTTCCCCAACCATGAGGCAACATCACGTCCTAAGCCGCCGTCATCGTCATCGTCCTCATCCTCGTCCTCATCAGAATCTCTCTCTAGGGGATGGAGAGAGGTCCATGCATGTGTTTTGGGTGCAGGCTGGCCTTCCCTTGCCTTACGATACGTGACATACCACTTTTTCCAGGGCGAAGGGACCTCCTCATCACTGCTTGTTATTTCCTCCTCAGGCTGCACATAATCTCAATCCACCACATCATCATCAAGTGGAGAATCACTATCTCCAGTGAAGGCATCCAGGGCGGATTGTATTTCGTTGTCTGAGAGACCTTTACGCGCCATGTCTGACCTGGGTAACTGCTAACAGGTGAGTGACCGAGACAAGGGTGAGCGCAGGTCATGCGGGGTCTGGGAAGCTGCCCGCCTGGGGGCAGGTAGGAGAGGCTTGGGTACATGGGCGAATCGAAAATCTCGCGCTAATTTTGAAAATTGTGGAAATTATGAACCTTGCAATTGCAGGACGTTGAAGTACGTCAATGGGATTGGCAGTGACATAACGCGAGGACGTGGAAGTACGTCGACGGGATGCCGCAGGTTAATGTCACTAAAATTAACAATTACCAACTCCCAGAAAATGATCAAGTCAGACAAAGTGGGACACTTGCTCAGAGGTTGAAAGAACTGACTGGGGAATTAAACTGGCAATATCTCACTAGTGTCCAGAAAGAAGACTTATTTCAGTTAATCCTTAAGCACGACCCTCTCTTTATTCTCGACAAAAGTGAGTAAGGACTCATCAGTGGCCCTCCTGCTCATATTAAAGTAGCTGATCCTCATCCCAGTCGTGGACCCAAGTACCACTATCCCAAACAAGCGAAACAGATCATTGCAGATATGCTAAAAGATATGGAGGACAGAGAAATCATAGAACAATCTACCGCAGCCTGGCTGTCACCTATTGTACTTGCAAATTAGCCAGATGGTAGCAAACGTATGTCTCGATTATTGTTATGTGAATCAACATCTTGTGACGGACATCTACCCCCTCCCACGGTAGGATGAACTAGTTGAACTAGCAGCCGGACATTAGTATTATGCCACTCTTGACATATGAGAGGCGTATCTCCAAATTCTGTTATATGAAGATAGTTGTGACCTCACTACCTTCAGTGACGGGGTCGCAATATACCAATTTTGATGGCTCCCATTTGGTCTCAATTGTTCCCCTGCAATATTCTCCAGGCGAATGGTTTCAATACTAGCACCCCTCTTACAGAAGGGCTGGGTTAAGAATTATTTAGATGATTTGATCCTTTGGGCACCTGACTTTCCTGTCCTACTGGAACGGCTGAAGCAACTTTTTGGGTTACTCACTGACAACGGAGTGAAATTAAATCTCAGTAAATGGAAGTTTGGCCTTAACCCCTTAAACGTGGATCGTCGCATTTGCAACGCTCGCCAAAAAGGACATAACAGCGGAGCGTCGCGTTTGCGATTCGAGTTAATTTTGAATAAACGTGGGCAAGGATGTTCCAGCTGGTATTGTCTATCAGTACCACCACCCTTTAGCTACAATTAGCATACTTTACCTTTGTACTACTGACCTCCGTTGTTGCCAAGTATCGCGTTTTTCCCCCCTCCCCCCCCCACGGCCCAGTCAGCCTGGCTGTGATACATGGCAGCGCTCTGACTGCTCAGAACTGTAAATCTGTGCTCTCCTCTCACAAGCAGTTTATGCTAATAGGAAACGCTTGTTTCCCCAGTTGTAACACTAGCTTTTTTTCGCACGGTTTGCCCATTTAGCGTCAGTTTACTGCAGGCTTTCAAAGTGACATTATGGCGAGTTCTAGCTCTTCCGAGTCAGTGCGAGCGGCCGACAGGAACGAGAATAAAGTGACGGGCGTAAGGCAGAATAAAAAGCGCACCGTGGTGATCTTTTGGGAAGTAATATGATTGAAAATAATGTAGTATACATGTTTTTAGCTGTGAAAATGGAAATGTTTGTTGAGTGACGGGAAGACCGCCGCCACGCTGCATGTTGGCCGTACACTTCATTGATTTTAGCCTTTTTTTCAGTGCTTATTGTACAAATACGGATTCCAAACTACCTGTACGTTGTAATATAAAGTTTACTGTGACAGAATGAGGCTGTGGTAGAGGGAAAACCGGGTTGCTGGAGGTGTGAAAGTGAAGATTTGGTTACCTAACTTTGCAAGTCTCCACAAGTCCTTGGGTAGTCCACTAAGGCTCAAAACCTGTCTCTGGAGAAAGCTGAATGTAAGTACTATCTGCCATACCAAGTATAATGTTCTAGGGTTAATCTCTGATTTTTGGCTAATATTTTCCTACAGATGCTCAGACCGCGATACAACCCCGCCACCCGGGGGGGGGTCGGCTGTCCATGGCCGCGCATTAGGGGTTAAAGAAGTCATCTTCTTAGGTCATCATATTTCTGCTGAAGGAAGCAAACCTGATTCAAAGAATGCTGAATTGGTCGCAAAGATGAAACCTTCCACCACCATAAAGGAAGTAAGGCGATTTCTAGGAATGTGCGGGTTTTGCAGAAAACATGTTCCATCGTTTGCAAAAATTGCTATGCCCCTCACCAACTTAACTAAATCCTGAGTAACAATTATCTGGACGGACGAATGCCAGAAACCCTTTGAACATCTCAAGTCTTGCCTCATGAACGCCCCTGTCTTAGAGTTCAAGTAGAGCAACCATTCATTCTCACTACAGACACTAGTAACACTCATGTTGGTGGAGTCCTGAAAAGATTCAATCAGATGGTACCAAGAAGTCAATCAGGTATTTCTCTAAAAAGTTGAACCCCTGTGAGACTCAATATTCAGCGACGGATAAAGAGGCCCTAGTTGTAGTCCTTGCATGCCATAACTTCCATCTGTGGGGTACCCATTTTATCGTAGTGACTGATCACCAACCTCTCACTAGTATATTCAAGCGAAAGAATAAATCACCTCAAATGAATCGTTGGATTCTAGAAATGCCAGAATATAACTATGACATCCAGTATCTCAAAGGTAAAAACAATTTTGCAGCAGATCAATTGTAACGCCCAGTTCAAGTATTAGTCCGTCCACCTGAAACCACCTGGCTTAGGTTAGATCGAGAACAAATGAAGGCCTGTCAAAGAAAAGAACCTGTGTGGGGAGAACTAGCACAGTATCTTGAAGGTGGTAGAGTTTCCGCCAAAAGACTACCAAAAACCAGTTTAGATCAGTTTGCCTTAACAAACGAAGTGTTATATTTTGTGCGGGAGAATGCAGACGGTAGTCTTCATTACAGCCTCATAATCCCTCGTGCCCTAGTTGTACAGGCCCTTGAACATGCACATGAATTGTCAGGTCATCTTGGGCAAAAGAAAACGATCAAGAAAGCAGAAGAGTTATATGAGAAAACGATCAAGAAAGCAGAAGAGTTATACTATTGGCAAAATCTCAAAGATGATGTATGTAAGTATGTTAAGAAATATGTGACTTGCCAAAGGTTCAAACGGGACACTGAATTGCAGCAACAGTGGTAGGAATTGCGTCCAGTGAATAAATTGCTAGGGAGGATTGGGATAAATCTTACTGATATGGTTGCTTGAGTCCAGGGTTACCGTTATATTCTTACAGTAGTGGACCATTATAGCCGTTTTGTTAGGTTCGTCCCCCTCAAAACAAAACAATCCACACACATCACAGACAAACTTTGGCAGTATGTGGCAGACTATGGTACACCTCGCAGTACCATCCTGGACATTGGAGGTGAGTTCACCAGCAGAGACTTTCAGCGATTTTGCCAGTGACACCAAGTCACCCTTTGCTACACGACCCCCTATTATCCCCAAGGTCCTCTCCACTCTATGTCAGGGCCACCCTCTTCGATGGCCCCAACTACTCCAGTCATGTCAGATCGTCGTGAATCAGGCGGTCCACACATCCATGAGACAGCAACCCTACTTCGCCTTCTCTCGCCATCCACCTAGCCTGGTCAGTGCACTCATACCCTCTGTTTATGGTGAGGAGGATGAGATGGCTGTTGCCCATGCTCAGATTTGAGAAACACACTGGAAGATGACGCGTCGGTATAGAAATGTGGCTAATCGAAGGCAGAAGAATCAAGCGGTTGGAGTTGGAACCCTTGTGTGGATTAACCCTTAGCCGCCGGGGAGTTCCCGGCAGCTGCACACTCCTCCCTACGGGCGATTTTCGAGATTTTGGAAAAAATACCCTTACTTCAAACCCTTATATCTGACATACTATAAAAGCTAGAGAATTCGATGAAAGTTCATAAGACTCACCAACTCTTCCTCTTTCCAATTAAGGTATCCCGAGGTCTTTAGGTGGTCCCGTCGATGAGTAAAGATGAGTTGAAGACGAGTGGTTTTTCACGTTTTGGCACGCGGCTCCGAGTGTGCGCCACTGGCAATGGCCTTGGCCTGGCCGGCTAGCATTGGCAGTACTGACTGGAGTGGTGATTGTAACACTGCCCGTGCGTTCTTGGACTGCGGAATATTCCACTCGTTTTTTCTACTCCTACTTACTCACCGCCATGAAAATGAATCATCACCCGGTTCATGTGGCTCACCCACGAATTTACCGCCCACACAACCATGCCACTATGCCTTGTAGGTGTGTGGGAAAGGAAATATATCGTCTTTTTTCTGTACTCACTTCTTCCGTAAAAAATCATATTTCTCTTTTACTAAGACACTTAGAATTGCACTTTACATCACGATTACGGGTAATTGCACTTTGACAAGTAAGTGCTGTTGCTCTTTCATGCATGATCGTAGAGTATGAGGTAATTATTTGTACTGTAAATCAGACTGCTTTGTACTAATCAGGGTTATAGAGAAAATCATATAAATGTTTTACACAACTAACATTATTTGTACTTCACATCACAGATACATTGATGCTCATATTTGGCACAATCCCCCTGAGTACTGAGTGAAATAATTTAGGTATTGTTCATTGTGGCCCGCTCACAAGTGGTTTTCTTTCAGGTAACAGGTAGGCAAACTCAAGGTATATCCAATAATTTTCTAACCAATATCCAATAAACAGTATCAACTCCTGTATTGCACTTACTATAAATCACTTATATGCACTTGTAGAACTTATAAAAGACTTATATCTTAGCACTTTCTATAATTCACTTGTAATATCACACATTTCACTCATTTATGAAAATACACAAACTTCTGCACTGCTGTACACTATTTACACTTCCCCACACACCTGCTCAGTACTCATACCACTCCCGAAGGGCCTGATTGTGGAGATTCTGCCCTTGAAGTGGTAGGCCGAGGTGTGGGAGAGCGCTGGAGGAAGATACGTCGGCAAGCAGGCGGCGAGAATGTGGGGGAAACGGCTCTGTGGCGTTTTTTTCCGCACATGACCACCATGTCCGCGCCACTTTCCCGATGTCCTGGGTCATCTTGCGCCTCATCATCGCCGAAATCATCACTCTCGTAGACAGACCCTTCCTCCTGGAGAAGTCGAAGAGCCCTCGCTAAAGTCGGAGGGCGAGTAGGGGTTGGAGGGAGAGAGAGCTCTCCACGTCATAGCTTTTTTCCTCCTCACAGGACATACTCTAGCTGAGTGCACGAGAGGAGACAGTATCGTCAAGGGCACGTCCTATGGCACTATCACTAAGCCCTTTAGGTGGCACTAAGGGCTGAATTTTCGCGGGGGTTGATGAGGCAATGGGCCCTTCATGCGGTGGGACAGAATCGGATGATGTCAAGGAAGATGACATAGCTCCTGTCGCTACCAGTGCCGAGCACAAACTGAACAGCGCAGCTGCGGGGTACCTGGGGGTCCTATCTACCCCGTAGGTATCACAGAAAATGGTCCTGCTCTCAAACAGTGGCGGAAAGTGAGTGCGGTATATCAAGTCAGCCGGTGGCCCTCCGCGCCCTGAATCCTGTCGTGCATACTCGTCAGCCGGTGGATAAGGGTTAAGAAGGAAACCGTTGTACCCAGTATGTGTCGAAAACTTAATGTGAAATGGGATGGTCCATATTGTGTAGTGGAACTGTTGATGGATGGAAGTGTGTACGTGGTAGAAAATGTGTTCACGGGGAAAAGGCTACAAAGAGCTGTATGGCAAGTGAAGCCCAGTTACAGAGGAGAAGAGTGGCTCTTAGAACCCCTGGAAGATGCATTTGAACCTGATCTAATGGATGAACAATTCCGCCCCGTGAGAGACGCCCTCCCCAGAGGCTTATTGAAGAATGTTGAGTGTCTGAAGCTGGTTATTGCAGTATTAAGTTAAGAGATGGATAAGGAAATGTGTGTGGGTTGGACTGTCGGACAATTGACTGTGACAGTTTAGAGATCAAGAGAAGCTTTATCTATCCAGGGTTCAAAGAGTTTCATCATGTGTCTTGAGTTCAAAGGAGTTTGGGTTAAGGGCACAGCCCAGTTCAGTGAGAATATAAGGTTACCTTAATTCAAGAGAAGACCTAGAAACCCCCTAAAGTTACAGTCAACATGGTCTGGGGTGGAACAGTGACTTCAGGACCTAACAGGTGCTCGTCAGTTACTAGATGGAGAGCTGGAAGCATAAGAATGAATGGATGGGAGCATGCCGTGGACTGGGAGGCCCTCAGGCAGTACTTCTTTGATTTTCCCTGGAATGATTATTGCTTCCATGGCCGTGAGCCATCTGAGTGTGCCTTGCACATTACGGAGGTTATTCTCTCGGGCATGGAAGAATACATTCCTTTCTCATATCCTTTGACTAACACCAGAAAGCCTTGGTTTAATCACGCTTGTTCTAATGCTGTCCGCAACAAGGAGAGGGCCTACAAAAGGTACCGGAACCAACCCACCCCAAAATCACATCATCTTTACGTTTCTGACCGGAATTGTGCTAAGTCTGTTCTTCTCTCTGGTAAGAATAATTTCATCCGTACTAAATGGTCTCAACTCTCCACCTCGAATTCTTCCCGCTCCTTCTGGCACCTTGCCAAAAACCTTTCTAACAACTTTACCTCATCATCCTTCCCTCCTCTTTTCTACTCTGATGGTTATGTAGCTATTTCTTCTACTGATAAAGCAGATCTCTACACACAGACTTTCTCCTCCAATTCCTCCTTAGACGATTCCGGTGCTGTTCCTCCATCACTTCCCCCCTCTGACTTCCTCATGGCTGACATTAAAATTTCTTCAGCTGATGTATTTTCTGCCATCACTGGCCTCAGTACTAACAAGGCATATGGGCCTGATGGGGTCCCTCCTGTTGTTCTCAAGAACTGTGCTTCTGTCCTTACACCCTGCCTAGGCAAACTCTTTCGCCTTTGTCTGTCAACTTGTACCTTTCCTTCTTGCTGGAAGTTTGCTCTCATTCAGCCAGTCCCAAAGAAGGGTGACCACTCCCAACCCTCCAACTATCGTCCAATTGCTTTAACGTCCTGTATTTCAAAAGTTTTTGAGTCAATTCTCAATAGAAAAATTTTAAGGCATCTTTCCTATCACAACCTTCTCTCTGATCATCAGTACGGGTTCTGTCAGGGACGCTCCACTGGCAATCTTCTCACCTACCTTTCAGACTCCTGGTCATCCTCCTTTCGGGACTTTGGCGAAAGCTTTGCCATTGCACTTGACATCTCAAATGCTTTCGATTGAGTCTGGCATAAATCTTTAACTTCCAAACTGCCCTCCTATGGTTTCTATCCTTCTATCTGTGCCTTCATTGCTAGCTTCCTTTCTGGTCGTTCTATAGCCGCTGTTGTAGACGGCCATCGTTCTTCTCCTAGATCTATCAACAGTGGTGTTCTTCAGGGCTCTGTCCTATCACCAACTCTCTTCCTTTTATTCATCAATGACCTTCTAAACTGTACATCTAACCCTATCCACTCATACGCTGATGACTCCACCCTTCACCTTTCCATTCGGTTCCTGCAACGCCCATCTCAGCAGTTACTTCAACAAACAAGGGATGAGGCTATGGCACACCTAATGTCTGACTTGGCTCGTATCTCTGCCTGGGGTAAAAATAATATGGTTGTTTCTAATGCATCTAAGACTCAGTTCTTACACCTATCAACCTGACAAAATCTTCCACAGGTATACCCATTAATGTTTAAGAATATTCAGCTTAATCCTGCATCATCCTTGAACATGCATGGGGTTTCATTTGCTCGGACTTATCTTGGAAAGATTATATTACATCTCTTGTAAAATCTGCTTCCAAGAGATTGGGTGTGCTAAGCCGACTCCACTCTTTGTTTATCCCTGCACAATTTTTGAGTCTATACAGGGGTTTTATCCGCCCCTGTGTGGAGTACAACTCTCATGTGTGAGGAGGCTCCCCACATACAGCTCTTCTCAATAGGGTGGAGTCAAAGGCTTTTCGTCTCATTAACTCTCCTCCTCTTACTGACTCCCTTCAACCTCTGTCTCTTCGCCGCACTGTTGCATTTTTATCTCTATTCTATCGCTACTTCAATGGTCACTGCTCCTCTGAACTGTCTGCTTGTATTCCTCCACCTCTGCGATGGGCGCGTAGCACCCGTCTGGCAGCAAACGCTCATCCCTTTTCTGCCCAACTCTCTAAAGCAAGAGTTAACCGTTACTCCCAGTCTTTCATTTATGCAACAGATCAACTCTGGAACTGTCTCCCTCTGTCTGTATTTCCTGCTGCCTATGATCTCCAGTCTTCAAATGCAGTGTGTCCAGGCATCTTAAAATGATCGGATCTTGAATTTGGCTCTCTATTGTATTTTGTTTTTCTCTTGGAGGGAACTGTTATTGCGGGCTCATGGCCTTTGGTTCCTTCTTCCTCGCATAAAAAAAAAAAAAAAGGTTGTATGAATGGGAAGTGGCCCTGGGACGATTCTGGCAGCAAGAGTACAGGTCAGTTCCAGGTGAGATGACCATGTCACCATCGGGGCACGAGGTTGGCTGGGACACATCTCTCCACTGAATTTCGAGAGTTTATCGTGACAAAGAAGCGACCCCCTGGGGTACAGGATTTTACTTGTGAACCGACAGGTACCACTTATTGGAGGAAGAGTCAGGGAAATCTTTATCTCATTCTAGAGTTCCAAAAGGTAAAAGACATAAATTCATGTAGAGGTCTCTATCTATCTATCTATTGCCAGATGCCTTAATCCCGTTCGGGGTGGCCACAAACAAATCGCTTCCACGTCGCCCTGTCCCCCGCCATTTCACTGCCCCGCTCCCAACTCACACCCCCCTCTCTCAAATACCTCTCCACCCCATCCCTGCATCTCATCCTCGGCCTCCCCCTCCCTCTTCTCCCCTCCACCTCACTCACATACATTCTCTTCGTCAGTCTTTCACCCTCCATCCTCTCCACATGGCCAAACCACCTCAGTGTATTCCTCCTAACGCTTCCAGTCACATCCACATCCACACCACAACGCTCCTTTATATCCTCATTTGTCAGCCTGTCTCTCCATGTGACTCCACAGGCTCCTCTTAAATAACTCATTTCCACTGCTCTCACTCTTGACTTGTGTCCTTCCAGCAACGTCCAAGCTTCACTTCCATATGTTAGAGTTGGTTTCACAATACTGTCATGTAGTAACTTTTTCACTGCCATGCTCACTTCCCTGTTTCTCATCACTGCTTTCAAGGAACTAGCAACCTTTCTTCCCTGCTGTACCCTTTCAAGCACTTCACCCTCCAAACCCCCACCCTTACTCATCACACTACCCAAGTACTTAAACGTACTCACATTTTCCAATTCCTCACCATCCAACCTCGCTGTACATTCACTGACTTCACCTCTCTCAAATACCATCATTTTGCTCTTCCCTACATTCACCTTTAGATTCCGTTTCTTACACACTCTCCTTCGTCTTCACTCAACAACACAGTATCATCTGCAAACAACAGTACAGGGAGTTTCCAAACACTACCCTCTCTCACCAGGGCCACTCCAACATCCACTACCCTACCTTGTACCTCTTTTATTATCCCATCCATGTACAGATTGAACAACCATAGAGACATGACACATCCCTGTTTCAACCCAACCTTCAAAGAGAAAAATTCACTCAGTTCACCATCCACACGCACTGCAGCCTTAGCACCATCATACATACTCTTCACAGCATTCAACAACTTCCCATCAACTCCATATATTCATGTAGAGTACACAGTCAAAATTTGGTAAGTCTGTCCCATTCCTACACACGTCCCTAGGAAATGTAGATGAATGAATTAATGTTAACTTCCAATGGTATTATTTTCTTCCAGAGGAAGGACCCGTGTAGTGCCATAATGTTAAGTATGGCATAAGTTAGTATAAGCTAGTATAGTACATGTAATCTTAAGCTTAGGTACTGTTGTAAATATAGTTTGTACACATCATGTTTTAGCTGTTAAGTTCTAAATTTAAGTTTAATCTTCGTTGATATTCATAATGTGAGCATGATTCTAATATTAATAGTACTAAGTCGAGTATTGGTGCGAATATGATTAACTTTATACATATGAATCACCCATTTTCAACAAAGTCGTATAACTGCGAAAGTAGGGATTAACAATCGCGAATGTCTTCCTTCATACTCTGATCTAGAGATTTAAATATCGTTGTTAACAGTATTCCCCTTTTGAACTATGTAGTACTGGACTAAGAGGTGTCTGAGATATGATTGTTGATGACAGTCATTTGTATAGCGCGAAATTTATGTTATTGGCATCGTGTTGTCAGTCACATAATCACATAGATTGGCATGGAAATAAATTGTTCGGATTCCTGTTTGTTTTGGCTTCGTTATGATTAAAGTTCCTGTATGCCTATTACAAAAATTTTAAACATCGTATATCATTTTTTTACATATGTCGAGTGCAAACGTAATTTTCGTATTCTTTGGAGATCTTAGATTACAAGGTAATCAGTTAAAGTTTTAGCCGATTCATGATACTGTGATGATCAAGTATAAAAGGCGAGGAACAGCGCCCAACCATCACTCCTTGCCTAGCCCTTGTGCTGGAGGGAACTCTAGCGAATTTGTCTCTGGCTCTGGACTCTGCCGCATTTATAGAGAAAGGATTTTCTTCATTTTATCTGTTTTTTATTTTTTTGCCTTTTTGGACTTAGTCTCCGGCACTGAAGGAGAACTTTTCTTAGTTTAGTGCTTTTTGCTAAGACTCTGTCTCAGGCTGCCAGACGCCTGTCTGCCTGTGTGTGAATGTTGGTGCTTGTAAGTGAGTGATTATTTTTTGTTTTCCCTGTTGCCATTAGTGTCCCTCAGCGTGGTACGAAGCTGAACCTTGAAGGAGTGCCGTTAGGGCATTTCCATGAGGAGGGGCCATTAGGGCCTGGTTATAGGAAGCGCTGGGGGCGGCTTTGTTAGATTAGGGAATACCCTCACAGGGCAGTGGCGGGGCCTCCTACATTGCCTTTTAGAGGGCGGGGAGCATAGGTTGCCCATCACTGTAGGGACCTTGCCGGGTTTTACAGTTTATTGTTTCTCTGGTGGTGAGTGTTTGTCTGGTTGAGTGTAGTGTGTGTGTGTTTCGGTGTGTGTCTGTTTGGTCCATGAAGGGGTCTCGTATCCCTAGGGCCCAGGGGCCTGCTTGCCTTCTGCCTCCTCCTTCGAAGCCCTCCCCCCCCCCCAAGACAGTTGCTGGGGCGAAGTGAGAGCAAAAGCTCTCCACCAGGAGCTCATCCACCTCTTCCACTGGGGAAACCCCTGCTGCTCCCTCCGTTCCCAGGCCTATGGGGACTGTCACTCATTCCCGCCCTGCTGCTTCCACCACCTCCTCCTCGGCACATTCTGTGAAGGTCGCCCACCTACACGAGCCGATGGAGGACATCACTCCAGTCTCACTTGCTCCTTCCACAATCTCTGGCACCTCAGCTTCCTCCTGTGCTGCTCATGGTACTGCCCTGGTGTCTAAGCCACCACAATGCCCACCTTCTGGTGCTTCTGTGCTCTCTCCACCCGAGACTCGTTCTGGCGTGATCGTTCGTGCTCACGCCACTGGAGCACCTCAGGCTGCTCCTCCCAATGTTAGGGCAGCTACCTCTTCTGCTGCCCCTTCTGCCCTTGCTGCCACTACCACTCCTGATGACGAGGGCTGGATCCCTACGTCACGCAAGAAACCGCAAGTGACACAGGGAAACGAATCATCACTGGCACCATGCTCAGTGGCTCTACAGGAGCCCCCATCTGTGCCATGCCCTTCAGTCTCAGTCCGGGCCCCACCACCATCCCCTTTCAACTTTCCGGCCTTTCGCATACCTCTTCAACTGGGATTCAGCACCAGCTACGGCATGGTCGCAGCCCTCGAGCAACACTCGCCGGGGCTAGCAGCCAACAACTGCTTTGCCCGTGACGAGAGCTGCGTCCTGATACCAAAGGATGAAGATACGACTGAAGGCACTGGCGGAGGAGGAGGCCCCACCCGTGAAGATCACTGAGATGCCACGGGGCAGGCAGTTGACAAAGGCCACGGTGATGGGCTATCCCCGGCGTATGCCGGTGGAAATCCTGCTGCAACATACCCTGGTGGAGGAAGCCATGTGCTGCCAGAACCAGCACATGCGGGAGGAGACACAGCAGGTCTGCATGACTCTGAGGGGTCCTCTGGTGAAATCCCTCGACTTGGGAAATTGGTGGGAATTCTATCTGTGCCCGTACACGCCAGAGCCACTCTATTGCTACCGCTGTCAGTGTTATGGCCACCACCAGGCCACGTGCACCCGCCCCTTTGTGTGCAGCATCTGCAGCGGTGGCCACGGCACGGAGCAATGTCTAGCAAAATTCAGAGCAAAGGAGCCAGTGACCTCATGGTGCCCCAATTGTTCGGGGTCAGACCATGCCTGGCACCCCAGCTGCCCAGCCAGGACGAAGAGGGTGGTGCAGGAGCTTGAGTGACAAGTTGCGTGGGTGAGGGAGCAGCAGGCTGCCAGTACGACTCCAGCTCCCCAGGGCACTATCGTCTGGGGGCAGCAGAGCCGCCCCACCGCATCAAGTCCGCCTCCACTCAACGAGGAAGCGTTCCCTCCCCTGCCCTCTGCTCTCATCCAAGGCATCACTACTGCGACAGTCCACTGCCCAAGCCCGTCTTCTCAGGCTCTGCTGGCCTGCACCACTCCCAGTCCCCCACAAACCCCCACTCAGCAGGAGCCATTTTTCAACCTACAGGAGCTCCATGCCTTACGGAAACAAATAGAGGATCACGCAGTGCCTGGGGTTAAATTGCTCCACTGTCCCGATCACCACTGCGATAGATCACATCATCGATGGGGCCATTCAGAAAAAGCGGCAGTGTGGCACCCCACAATCTCCTAGCAAGCCGGTGCACCTTTCAGGAACCACCAGACCTCTCCCTCACAGGGTGGCTCACCCGGCTCAGTAAGCGTGGCCTCAACCTTCTGCTGTCACACTTCCAAAGGATCAGTCACCTCGTCCTCCACTTCTTCCACCTGAGCCGTACCAGCACCAGTGACAGCCGGCACCGAGGTTGAGACTGCGCTCCCATTGTCAGATGACAACCCCCTCCCTCCCACAATACACGAGTTGACAACACAGTCCTCTGCCTCATCCAGTGGAACTGTTTAGGTGCCAGGAGAAAGGTTCCCCTCCTGCAGGAGGTGGCCATCAGGGACCGACCTCACATCTTCCTCTTGCAGGAGGCACTGCTCCCCCACACTTCCACCTTTCGGCTCCCGGGGTATACCACCTATCTCCTGCCCTTTGAGCGTGGTGACACTCGGGGATGTGCCATCCTTGTTCGGGAACATATCTCCTGCACTGTCTGACACTCTTCCCTTCTGTGGACCGGGTGTGGAGGTGCAGGGTGTGGTGCTTCAACTCGCCACCTTCACACTCACTGTCTACAACATTCACAGGAGTCCTAGAGGCACTCTTGATGTGGGGGAGCTATTTTCCCAGGCCCCCCTTGGCTCTGTTTTTATCGGAGGTGATTACAACACCCATCACCTCATCTTTGTCTCACCCCAGCAGGCCAGTGAGGCCGGCCAGCACATCTCCCTTGTTCTGGAGGAGATAGGTGGTGTCTCCCTTCTAAATGACCCCCATGTTTCCACTCGCCTTGGAGGAGGACATCTTGGTCTGTCATTTGTGTCATCCACACTTTTCAGCTCGGCACGGTGGTCACTTCATCCATGGCTGGTGAGCGATCATTATGCCATCACCATCGAGCTTCCATTAGCACCCCTCCCGCCCCCTCTGCCCCCTCCGCCCCAGTGGGACCTCCCCCATGCTGACTGGGCTAACTTTAACCGAGCTCTGGCCAACATTTTTAGGGCCTCTCCTCCTGCCCCTGACCCCGAGAGTCGTGCAGATCAAGTAACCCGTGCCTTCCATCAGGCTGCTTTGCTTGCCATCCCACTCAAGCAACACGCCACAAGGTGCTACAAAGACGGCAGGATTTACTGTGACAGGGTCAAGGAATTGAAGCACCACCTTAACGCTGCACGCAAGCTCTACTGACGGCACCACACATCCCCGCATTGTCGATATCTTGTTGCTGTCACGTGCCATATTGCCTCTGAGAAGCGCCACCTGAAGGAGGAGGCGTTGGTCAGATGATGTTGCACCTTGGACTCTCACTCCACTCTCCGAGAGATGTGGGGGAGAGTCCGGTCCATCTCTGACCCACGTCCTCGCCCACCTTCTCATTCTGATCATGTCACTGAAGCCAGCCATCTTGCACAGCTCTTTGCTGACCGTTCTGCATCACACAATCTCCCCGAGCCCTTCTGCAAGCTCCGGGTGCAACTGTTTTCATCTCACATTGACACCATTTGTGCTGCCTATGGCAGGCCCGATCATGCTGATGTACCCATCACCAGTGAAGAACTTCAGAAAGCGCTGCATGGGAGGGATGACACTGCACCTGGACATGATGGACATACGTACTCCATCCTGGCTCATGCCGGAGATTGTAATAGCGAACGGCTGTTCGATCTGTTCAATCTCTCATGGTCTGTGGGCTGTTTGCCCAGGTCGTGGAAGACTGCTGTCATACACCCTATCCCAAAGCCTCGTGATCCTGGTGCCATGCACCTGATCTCCCTCCTCAGCATCAATGCCAAGACGGCTGAGAGGATAGTCCACACCAGGCTATCTTGGAGGTTGGGCCCATTACTCCAGGATTTTTGCTTATCATGCCAACGGGAGTGCAACCAACTGCCTTGCGACTTTCCTTGGGGAGCTCCGAGGCGGGCGGGGTGTGGCTGTCTTCCTCAACCTGGAAAAAGCATTCGAGCTAGCTAGCCCCCTAGCACTTGCTGCTCGGGGGGTGGGAGGCAGGCTCTTGTCGTGGGTAGGGAACTTATTCAAACACTGCACTGCAGGAGTGCGGTTCCAGGGGCAGCTTTCGAGATTTTACTCACACCCCAATGGCACCCCCTGGGGGAGCATGCTGAGCCCCCTTCTCTTCAACATCCTGATTGAGGATCTGCTCGCTGTTGATCATGGTCATGGGGTCCAGCTACTTTGATACGCTGATGATCTGGCACTTGTTTTCTCGAGGAGGGACTGCTTCATCCAGGCCTCCACTGCTCTTTCCCGACTGCACACCAAGTGCAACGAATTGGGGTTGAAGGTCAACCTCAGGAAAACCAAGTGCCTACCATTTGGTCTCCGGCCCCCTGACTTCCCCCTGATGCTCGGTGGACATGAGCTCACCCTCGTCACTCTCCACCGATATCTGGGGGTCTGGTTTGACAGTGAGCTCACCCTTGCTAGGCAAATCAGGTACCTGAGGGAGTGAGCTGACATCTGTACCGCTGCGCTGCGCTTTCTTTCTCGGCGGAGTCATGGGGCATCATATGCCGTCCTCTGCATTTTTTATACACATGCCATCTGCTCCCTCGTTGATTATGGTGCAATCTGCCTCACCGGGCTTTCCCCTCCTTTCATTCGCTCCCTTGAAGTGATACATAACAATGCCTTACGTGCCATGTTGGGTGCCCCCCGATGGACCCGACTTGTCGATATGAGACTGGAAAGCGGCCTTCCTTCTTTAGAACATAGAATTTCTCTCTGTGCCACTGCTGTTATACTCCAAATTTTTCTACACCAACCACATCTCCCAGTTTCTGCACTTCTGCAATGGCTCTTGAGCAGACCCCCAGACCCGCTCCCCCAGCGGGACTGGACTCAGTGAACTGCCACCCTCATCCATGACCTGGGGGTGGCACCTGAGGTGAGTCGTGCTTCTGACCCGCCCTGTCCTGGCTATTTACCCCCGGCCCCATGGGCACCTCCCCCTCATGAGATCTTGCTCCCGTCTGAGCAAAAGCCCCGCCATACCATCCCTTCATTGCTCCAGCAGGAGGGGCTCAGCAAAGTTGCCGCCCTTAACTCCACTGCTTCGGCGGCATATTTCACAGCTGGGTCTGTTGGCGCTGATGGTTCTGCAGGTGCTGCCTTTGCCCTTGGTGTCCACACTGAGTCATGGTGCCTCTCCAAAGTGGTTTCTGCTTTTCAGGTGGAGCTCGTGGCCCTGCTTAACCCCTACACCGCGGGCTTGTTTACCAATGACTTGCGTGTGCCGCGGGGTTATTTGGGCTCCGACAGACTCTCAAAAAATATTTGCCAAAAATCAGTTATTAGTCCTAGAATAATAAAATTATATATGCTTATGGCACATACCTTCAGCTTTCTCCGGGAATGATTGTTGAGCCTTCGTCGGTTACCGTAGCACTTGTGGAGACCTCTGAAGTAGGGTAACGAAGTCTCCACTTTACACTTCTCGACAACCCGTAATATGATTACCACAGCCAGATACAAACACTATGAACACTATTCTACAATTTTCAAGTAGTTTGGGATCCATACTAAAAAAAAAAAACACTGTGAAAGCAATGGAAATTACGAGCGCGTCTGATCGTCGCACTGGCGCTAGTTCGCTTTTGTTACTCTGTCATTTATTATTCTTAAAACCCCTCACACTTTATATTTCTATTACTATATAACACTTATATATATCTACAGTCTTTATCCATAAGTTTCCTTCAGTAGTATTAGTTTATTGTCACTGTAGGGATTCAATTTCTTTCAGTAAAATACGTAGCATTCACTTTCTCGTCCTGTATACTGGCATTGAGAGTGAATGTCACTTTCATCTTCACTCTCATAACTCATAGCATTCAGACATGCTAGAGTGAAACTTTCACTTTCATTATTCCTAGGGTATATACTCGTATTCTTATAATACTACTCATTTACATTTCTATTTACGTTCTCTATTTTATTTACGTTATTTACATTTCTATTTTATTTACACTGTGTTGTGCACTGTCACTTGAAATAACTTATAAAACTATTTTCCATTGTTCACGTATATCTACATTCATTACTTTCACATGCTGTTTACACATTATTTACAATTCCACTTGCACTGTTTTACTCAATAGAAAGATCGTAGTCACTCTTTTATCAATTGTCAGCCCTTTACCTCTTTCCACACGAGGTTTAGTACGGGGTAAAGGTCACAGAGCCATTTGCATGGGGGTGAAAAAAGGCCTTGAAGTCAGCAAGAAGAAACATACGTCTCCTCACTTCGGAAGATGAGAGTAAACTGATAACGCAGGGCCAGCCAGCCTGGAGGCCTGTTTAGGGGTTATTCAGAGTTACCAAGGTTCTTGAAACAGCTAAGTCTAGCACTGATATGATTGGCAGGAAATCTAGACAATACATTATAAATTTGGTAGTTCCAGGTGAATGTAAATATCACTTAGGCTTCTCCCTTCCCTCCTTACATGTATATTTATTACGAAAATAGATTAGAGGCCTACTTAGGAGATATATAATCAGAGCTACCAATGTTAAATCTTGAAACAGCTTTGTGTAGCACTGATATGATTGGCAGGAAATCTAGACAATACATTATAAATTAGGTAGTTCCAGGTGAATGTAAATATCACTTAGGCTTCTCCCTTCCCTCCTTACATGTATATTTATTACGAAAATAGATTATACGGCATATTTCAAGGGGAGAAAAACAGCGAAAATTAGCGAACGAGTGCACGTGAGGTGTGGTCGGGTGATAATTAGCCAATTCCAGGTGTATGGCACTCTCACTTACCTTATTTCTTTCTTGTATATATTATTTGGTATAAGAATATGACATAGGGCTTATTTCAATGGATGAAATCAGTGAAAAATTCCAGGGAAGATTTACTTAACGTAGCATGGCCGGGCAGGCGAGAGGATAGGGTAATGGAGGGGGGGTAGGGAGGGGAGTCAAGAACGGGGAGAAATGGCTAAATTGTCAACAATGGATGGGAGTACAGATGAGATTAGGAGTGCTGACTAGTGTTGAACATTGGCAGTACTGATAGATGATAAAAGCCCCCACTTGGAAGCCCGGGTGAATTCAAAATAACACAGAATCACAAAAGCGATGCCCCGCGGTATGATCCCTTGCTCCCAAGCGTCACGAAAGTGACGCCCCGCGGTTAAGGGGTTAATGCTCTACACCACACCCATTGTAATCAACACAGATACATGGCAATCCATACCGACTCCTTGTCATCATTTCAGCGGCTGCAATCTTTCTCTGTTAAGGGCCACGTTTTTCTCCTCTCTACCATTCACACAATGGCGTCCCTCATTCAACAGCAGGGTGGTTCTGTTACACTCCACTGGGTCCCAGGGCATGTTAATATCGCCGGGAACGAGCTCTCCGATGCTGCTGCCCGCTCAGCCTGCTCTCTCCCCGACGTTACCTTTCCACTCCACCCCTGTACATCCCATATCGTCTCGATGGCGGCCACCACAGTCTCACGCTTCAATAGGGATGCCCATGTGTGGTGGAGGGTTCTCGCTCTGCAGCCTGGTATGCCACAGCCTCATCACATGAACCGCTTCTTGTCCCCCATGGCACTCCTAACTACCTCCTTGTGAGGCTCCACCGTTTGCGTCTGGGATTCCTCTTCTATCGCCAGATTGAAGGACTTGTGCCTGAGCCATGCCCACACTGCCTAATAATACAGTCTGATGAGCCCTTCTGCCACTAAATCCTTCACTGTCCCGCCACAGCCCTGCTCGATCCACAGCCTGGCCAACCCTTTGCTCGATCCGGCAACGATCTTGCCGATGCCCCAAGGCTCATCAACTGTACTCCCTTACCTGCACTACTTTAGAGAGTCAAAGACTTTCCGCCCCCTCGTTGACTCCTGTCTACCTTGTCACTTTTTTATTTTTTTATTTTTTTTGTCTTCATGATAACTCACTCTGCCCAACTCTGACGGGCTTTCAGTTTGCCCGTGTCCCACCAAGTGTGGGACGAATATTCACAAACAAACGAAAAGCCCAACCATCAGATTGCTGTTCCTCTCCATATCGTTCACAGGTTAGTGCCGAGCTCTCATCCCCCCCCCCCCCGCCTTTTTTCTCCCTCGTGTAATGTAAGTCCTCATATACGTCCGTAAGTTTATTTGGTGATATTTCCCCTGATCCCACTTGTACTGAATAATGAGATTACTGTTCCTTTCCGTATCATTCACAAATTGAGCGTTCTAGCCACTGCCTAGCCTCTCTCACAAAGTCACCCCCTCCCCCACCTTTCTTAGTTCATGTAATTAATTGCATATTGGCTGGTCCATGAGTTTACTGTAGCTAGCTTGTATACGAATCTTGAATTATTGTATATATATAGTTTTAAGAGAATAATCTTTGGTGGTAATTTTTAGGTTTCTTCCCGAAGAGTCCATCAGAGACTACGGGATTAAGATATCCATGTGTAATAGTATTCTTTGAATATTAATTTAGTTTGTAAAGATTCATATTACTGGAGATATAGATCCTGATTTTATTTTGTCTGCATTGTTTCATTCAGAGTTCGAGGAGTAATTTGTCTTTCAGTTCTTAATACTTAGTAAATCTTAGGCTGAGTCATTTCGAGTTTAAATTTTGCTATCCTCTAAGGATTGGTACAGACGAGATTGAGTGGCCCGCAAAGGGTACTAATATCTATCAGCTCACGCACTCTCAAAATAAGATCACACTACCCCATTTCCCATAATCTCTAAAATTCTGATCGTTACACTGGTGACTAAAATTCCCATCATTACACTGGGTAACTAAAATTATACATCGTTACACATTCTTCTACTGACTCTCTACAAATGTTGAACTGCATTGTGCACATATCACCTTCTTTTGCTTGTTCACAATAATGACAGTTCTTTTGGTTAACTTATATTACTAAGCAACATTAGTAAGCCTGAGAAAGTGCATCCCATAATGTGGGAGTTAAAAACGGGCTCTGTTAACTCATCTTTTATAAAGAACATCTTTTCAGCCGAGGAAAAAAATGTGAGTACCAATATGTTATATTCTGGCAATGCATCGAAGAAGGACTATATATTCATCTACGATAAAAATATATTATCTTTTATTTATGCGAGGAAGAAGGAACCAAAGGCCATAAGCCCGCAATAACAGTTCCCTCCAAGAGAAAGACAAAATACAAGAGAGAGCCAAATTCAAGATCCATTCATTTCGAGATGCCTGGACACCCTGGATTTGAAAGACTGGAGATCATAGGCAGCAGGAAATATAGACAAAGGGAGACAGTTCCAGAGTTGACCTGTTGCATAAATGAAGGACTGGGAGTAACGGTTAACTCTTGCATTAGAGAGTTGGACAGAAAAGGGATGAGAGTTTGCTGCTAGACGGGTGCTATGCGCCCATCGTAGAGGTGGAGGAATGCAAGCAGACAGTTCAGAGGAGCAGTGATCATTAAAGTAGCGATAAAAAAGAAGTAAAGATGCAACAGTGCGGTAAAGAGACAGAGGTTGAAGGGAGTCTGTAAGAAGAGGAGAGTTAATGAGACGGAAAACTTTTGACTCCACCCTATTGAGAAGAGCTGTATGTGGGGAGCCTCCCCACACATAAGAATTGTACTCCACACAGGGGCAGATAAAACCCCTGTATAGAGTCAACAACTGTGCAGGGGTAAAGATAGAACGGAGTCGGCTTAGCACACCCAATCTCTTGGAGGCAGATTTTACAAGTGATGTAATAGGATCTTTCCAAGATAAGTCCCGAGTAAATGAAACCCCAAGCATGTTCAAGGATGATGCATGATTAAGCTGAATATCATTAAACATTAGTGGGTATACCTGTGGAAGATTCTGACGGGTTGATAGGTGTAAGAACTGAGTCTTAGATGCATTAAAAACAACAAGATTATTTTTACCCCAGTCAGAGATACGAGCCAAGTCAGACATTAAGTGTGCCATAGCCTCATCCCTTGTTTGATTAAGTAACTTCTGAGATGGGCGTTGCTGGAACCGAATGGAAAGGTGAAGGATGGAGCCAACAGCTTATGAGTGGATAGGGTTAGATGTACAGCTTAGAAGGTCATTGATGAATAAATGGAAGAGAGTTGGTGATAGGACAGAGCCCTGAGGAACACCATTGTTGATAGATCTAGGAGAAGAACGATGGCCGTGTACAATAGCGGCTATAGAACGACCAGAAAGGAAGCTAGCAATGAAGGCACAGATAGAAGGATAGAAACTGTAAGAGGGCAGTTTGCAAATTAAAGATTTATGCCAGACTCGATCGAAAGCCTTCGAGATGTCAAGTGCAATGGCAAAGCTTTTGCCAAAGTCCCGAAAGGAGGATGACCAGGAGTCTGAAAGGTAGGTGAGAAGATCGCCAGTGGAGCGTCCCTGATGGAACCCGTACTAACGATCAGAAAGAAGGTTGTGATAGGAAAGATGCCTTAAAGTTTTTCTATTGAGAATTGACTTGAAAACTTTTGAAATACAGGACGTTAAAGCAATTGGACGATAATTGGAGGGTTGGGAGTGGTCACCCTTCTTTGGGACTAGCTGAATGAGAGCAAACTTCCAGCAAGAAGGAAAGGTACAAGTTGACAGACAAAGGCGAAAGAGTTTGCCTAGGCAGGGTGTAAGCACAGAAGCACAGTTCTTGAGAACAACAGGAGGGACTCCATCAGGCCCATATGCCTTGTTAGTATTGAGGCCAGTGATGGCAGAAAATACATCAGTTGAAGAAATTTTAATGTCAGCCATGAGGAAGTCAGAGGCGGGAAGTGATGGAGGAATAGCACCGGAATCGTCTAAGGTGGAATTGAAGGAGAAAGTCTGTGTGAAGAGATCTGCTTTGCCAGTAGAAGAAATAGGTACAGAACCATCAAAGTAGAAAAGAGGAGGGAAGGGTGTTGAGGTAAAGTTGTTAGAAAGGTTTTTGGCAAGGTGCCAGAAGGAGCGGGAAGAATTTGAGTTGGAGAGTTGAGAGCATTTAGTACGGATGAAATTATTTTTAGCAGAGCGAAGAACAGACTTAGCACGATTCCGGGTAGAAACGTAAAGATGATGTGATTCAAGGGTGGGTTGGCTCCGGTACCTTTTGTAGGCCCTCTCCTTGTTGCAGACAGCATTAGAACAAGCGTCATTAACCCACCCAGTCCCGTCGACATATGGGTACGTTGCAACGATTTGCATTTGCCAGTCCAGCGATTTACCGGTACGTCGTGCAATTGCAAAGTGCATAATTTCGACAATTATCAGTCATGTTGATCTCCAAATATTAGTATAAAGTGCATACGGTTATAATATAAGTGCAAAAATTGTATGTAAGTGTATAAATATGCTGTAAGGGGAAACATACATAGCGAGGGCTTTATGATGCGATATCCTGTCGCTCAGTGCAATAAATACGGCCCGTAATTATGTAATTATTATTATTGGAAATGCTAACGGGTAGAATATAAGTTCAAATTATTGTAAGTGCTGAATTATATTCTAAGTCAAAATATTCCTAGCGTGTGTATAGAGATGCAATATCCTGACGCTCAGTTGAATGAATAAGGCCTGTAATAATGAAAATAGAAGTCAAGAAGTGGGAAAGTGTGTAATATATGTGAAGAATTAGTATATAAGTGTTTGAGTATTATGTTGGTCGAAACATTCATTGCGAGGGTATTTTCATGCGATATTCTGACGCTCACTTGAATAAATAATGCCAGTAAGTATGTACAGTGCAGTATAGGGGTGTAAACGTGTGTAATGTAAGTGGGAAAGTATAATTGGAGTGAATAAATAAAGTAGATGATGAAACACGAGTGTTTGAGATTGTGGTTGCTACGTGAATATGCGCTAGCATATCGCTAAATGACCTCGTAATGAATGTAAATAATTGAAAACATTTACAGTGGTGGAGGAAAGGTTCTATGTAAAGGGAAAAATAATAGGAAAGTGATAAAACAATTGGGTTTGTTGAAATACAAGTCATAGCGAGTGCACTTACTAAGCTGATGTGTGCTAAACTTATGCTGCATGTCATCATAATGAATGAAAACATCTGAAAACACTTACAAATAGTAGAAATTGGTAAAATGTCATTGAAACAGTGTTCAAGTAGAAAAAAAGATATGTTGACTGATACAAGAAACTTAGCATATAGCATGTTACGACTCTGACCTAACTCTCTATGCTCGTGCAATGGTACAATGCTTATTTTTCATATGTATGTGTCTGAAATCCATTATATTGCTACTGTTATTGTTTATTAGTTTAAATTCAATAAATCTAGAGGTGTTGTGTGTTGTTTCTCCCAGTATTCCCTACCATAGAAAACGTGAGCGCCTGACACGTCAATGACAGAATACAATACCTGGTGCGGGGGACCTCACCTGTTCCGACCACTTATAGACCACGGTAAGCCCTTTCTTGGTGATTTTCCTTCGTTTCTCAACCAGAGTGGAAGTTTTAGCCAAAAACAATTTTTTTTCAAAAAGGCTCGGGACTGGGGGATGTTGGAGGTGTGGAAAACCTCGGGACGTGACGGGTTAAACCAAGGCTTTCTTGTGTTAGTCAAAGGATATGAGAAAGGAATGTATGCTTCCAATCCCGAGAGAATAACCTCTGTAATGCGCAAGGCACACTCAGATGGCTCACGGCCATGGAAGCAATAATCATTCCAGGGAACATCAAAGAAGTACTGCCTGAGGGCCTCCCAATCCGCAGCTCCAAAGTGCCAGAGATGACGTTTCTCTGGAGGGTCTGCAGGCCGTACCGGAGTGATAGGACAGGTTAAGGTGATAAGGTTGTGATCGGAGGAGCCCAACGGTGAGAAAAGATTAACAGTGTAAGCAGAAGGATTAGTTGTAAGGAAGAGGTCAAGTATGTTGGAGCTCTCTCCAAGGCGGTCTGGGATATGGGTAGGGTGCTGTACAAGCTGCTCTAGGTCATTAAGGATAGAAAAGATGTAGGCATGTTCACAAGGTGGATCAGTGAAAGGAGAGGAGAGCCAAAGGTGGTGGTGAACATTGAAATCTCCTAGAATGGAGATTTCAGAGAAAGGAGAAATGGATAGAATGTGTTCCATCGTAGAAGTAAGATAGTCAAAGAATTTTTGATAGTCAGTAGAATTAGGGGATAAGTAAACAGCACAGATATATTTAGTCAGAGAATGACAGGAAAGCCGAAGCCAGAGTGCAGAGAATTCAGAAGAATCGAGTTCAGGAACACGAGAGCAAGATAAGTCATTGCGTATATATACACAACAGCCACCTTTGGCTTTGAACAGAATATAGAGAAAGTAGGAGGATACAGAAAAGGGTTTGCTATCAGTTGCCTCAGACAGCTGAGTCTCAGTTAGAAAAAGAAGGTGAGGTTTAGAGGAGGAGAGGTGGTGCTCAACAGAGCGAAAGTTAGAGGAAACGCCGCGAATGTTGCAGAAAAGAAGAAAAAGAGAGTCAGACAGTGGTTCCAGGCACCTCGAGTCATCACCGGGAAAGGGGCGGAAGGTGGGGGCATTTATGGTCCCCCCCCCCTGGGGACTCCGAGGCTGGGTGATGAGACGCCATGTTTTTTTAATTTTGGAAAAGGAAGTGTAGTGTGTACTGTGCATGTAGTTTGATTTGTAATTCTTGGTTATTTTCTTCTTTCCAGTGTAAGAAACAGTATTGGAAAGGATAGATGGATGGGAAGATGATGATGGAGTTGTAAATAATATACCATAGCTTCTTGTGGTCTGACAATGTTCGATGGTAAAGGAAATGGTCTGGAGGGTATTCATGGAGCTGTGGGAAGTTATGAAACTGGAAATATAAGATTTCTGTAACATTCCTATTCTGTTTCCAAATGGGAATTCATTTTCAGCTGTAATAATAATAATAATAATAATAATACTAATAATATTATTATTATTATTATTAGCTGCGATAGCTAAGTTGGTATTGTCTTCAATCTGTCCATCTTGCTGTCCGTCTGTCCGTGTTTCTGTTGGCACGATAACTTCGCAACCGCTCAATATATCATTACAAAATTTTGCAGGTCTGAAGTAGATAAAAAATCGATCACGAGTTCGACATTGATGAAAGTAGGTCAAGCTCTGTGTGTCTGTTTCCATGATGAATTCGCAGCTGCTCAAGATATCATCACAAAATTTTACAGGTCTGTAGTAGGTATGAAAATCTACAAGTTCGAAATTAGTGAAAGTAGGTCAAAGTCAAGGTCATATTCCGAGCCGCGCTACATACTCGTATGTATCGGCTTGCGGCTGGTGTGATTCCCCCCTTGGGAGGGCCTCTAGTTATTGCCCACCTTACGAGGCAGTGGTAATGTTTTTGCCTGCCTCGGTGTGTGTGTGTGTAAATGTGTGTGTGTGTGTGTGTGTGTGTGTGTGTGTGTGTGTGTGTGTGTGTGTGTGTGTTCCCATTATATCTCATGAACGGCTTGAGCTATCAACATGAATCCTTCAGGGTATCAAGATATGGGCAAAATCTTGGCCGAGTTCAAAAATGGTCACTCGGGGTCAAGGTGAAGGTCACCAAAATCCTGCCAAAGGTAACTAGTTTTTACCGCCCGCCTTTAGACCATTATATCTCATGAATGGCTTGAGCTGTCAACATTAAACCTTCAGAATATCACTACATGGCCATAATCTTGGGCTTGGCGAACAGCATATTCTGGCGGACGATTAACATTCGGATTCTGAATGCTTTACTTTTATTCTTAATCATTATTATTATTATTGTTATTATTGATATGAATGTTTTGATTAGTATTTCTATTATTGTAATTTATTATTATTATTATTATTATTATTATTATTATTATTATTATTATTGACGTTGTTGTTGTTGTTGTTCGAGAACTAATTCTTTCCTATGGTTGGATGTAACAAATGGCTATAACATCTACAAACGTAGCCTCTTTATTTCTAACAATGTTTCCAGATGGGATGCGACTTTCTCCTATGATCAAACTGCTGTTCAATTCACCATGGGCACGCCGGTCATAACACCCAGTTGGCTGAGCTTCTACTACCCTTTGAGTGGCCAAGTGTGGATCTGTGTCTTGGCTTGTACGCTGACTGTCTGCTTCACACTTGTCAAGGTAAACATGCAAGTGGTGGGGCAGGGGAGCATCCAGTATTAGTAATAACAGGCAGCAGAAAACGGTTCCTTATGTTATTATTATTATCATCATTATTATTATTATTGTTATTGTTGTTGATCATCATACTTAATCTAGAGATGGGACATTCTCGAGCAGCAGCCCGGGGCCGTCTTCCAGTGTTAGTCACAATCGTAAATATACTTTCACAAGGCTGATGCTTCTGTTTAGCTCCTTCAGGATTTTTGCACAAATGTGCTTTACTCTAGTGAGGCACAATATGGTTCTTCATTTTAGCGAAGTCCCGTATGGTGCCAAATCTGTCCATTGCCATTGTTCTTTATTGTTTTATACTCACCAAGGACAACAATGCATTTAACCCTCACATGGTCGCATTTTCTTGTTCTTCCCTTTTATATAACATGAGCCAACAGTATATGATTTTCATTTAGGTAATTGTGTCAGTGGGGTTAATTGTTTAGTCTCGTACCTTTCAACACTCCCTTGGTCACATTAATTCTATTATCTTTTCCAGTTAACTTCAGACGATTGGTTCAAATGAGCCTTTAATATGAGACTCACGTGTGAAAATCAGAGTGAGCGATAAAGAAATGTGATGGAAAAATGTTAGTTTCTTATTACAGCTACAAGTAGAACAACTATTTTTGGATGATATTAGATTCATGCAATAAGAAATTAATGAATATATGTTGCTGTTTTTTATATAATATATCCATAAACACTGTGCTGGAATACATATTTATGGTATAGATGAATAAAGAATGGGTTCGGATTGTTACTTCCACTCCGAGTCTCTACTACAGCCACTGCTGTCACGTAAGTGGTAGGCGATTTCACACTTGTTGATTTCTTGAACTACAACATGAAATTGTTAATTAATTCTGCTTTCATACAGTTTTATTTCGGTCTGCCTTTTTGTACGAAGAAACAATTTTAGCCATTCCTAATAAAATGAACTCTGAAAAAAAAAATAATAATAATAATACATCATACCTTCACCATAACATATATCTGGCTATTCCATGACATTTTCACTATTTTAGAGCGTGCTGTGTGTAGCCGAAAAATTAAATCAGGAAAACCAGAAACATATCAAAATTACTTTACGAAACTGGACATACCAAACAGCTTCGCAAAAAATGGCGCAAATGACCTCATAAGAATTGTGTGTCTTCATAATGGTAGTAGATGCTCGGAGGTGCACTTTCTTTCATGGCTGGTATTATCAAAACCATTCCACTTTCCTAAACGTCACTGCTCGCCCCTGTGACACAATAAAGAAACAACTACGCACTCATATCATTGTATATGTGTGTTTTACAGATTACGAGGAGAAAAACGTGGCAAACGCGACATGGAGTGCTGAGTACTGGATCGGTGGTGCTGGAGTCTGTGGGCACCCTGTTGGGTCAGGGACTGTACGGACGCCTCTCGACTAGCAAGTCCAACCACATCCTGGTCGGCACTTGGTTGTTCTTCAGTGTATTGGTGGGCACAGCATATCGCGCCAGCCTCATCGCTTCCCTCACCCTCCCAAGGCTGCCACCCAGACCAGAGACAGTTGAGGAGCTGGTCAAAGTAGTTGACAGGTGAGACATCGAAGAACAAATGTTTGGATGCAAAGGCGCTGGATGAAATTGAAATGTAAATTAATGCTGGGCCCTTTGGTTATTAATCTCTGCTCTTTCACTGCATCAATTTTCTTAAACTCTCAGTTGTATTTTTCCCCTCATTCACCAACACATCACACAGTGAGTTAGTTTTCACCCAGCAGCTGATGTTTTATTCACATCCTTCGATACGTTACTGTCAGACCTGATTGTTCAAAAGCTGGGCAACACTGAAAGAATCAATAAATGGTATTGTCAAGTACCACGTAATACATCATCCACATAGACCACACTCGAAATATTCCATCCCTCAATAATTATCTCCGGCTTTTCTTTTCTTTTTTCCCCTTTACTTTTGTGCTCACCGCTCTTGTCACCTTATTCACTTCCACATGCATTATTCTTCAGAGACATCACTGCCGTACTGTCTTTCGCTTATGCTTTCTCCACTGCCTGCCTTAATACATGGACTGGATCCACACATGTTGTAGCACTTTGGTAAATATTCAGTTCATTGTGTATCGTATATTTAGACAGTTGTGTAACTTTATTATTATTTTTCCTATACTACAATAGGATAAATGCAAGGAATGTGATGTCATAAACGGTACAGAGAGAGACCAAATAAAAACACTATAGCTCCTTCAGTTTAACTTGCCCCATTTTTTTTTTTTTTATCATATTTCACGAAACTCAGTGGCAGGAAGAAACAATACTACGTCTCGCTTTCTTTCCACAGCACTTCCTCGTAACTAGCATCATATCATGGTTTTAGTTTATTGTCACAAGTTAGCATTCAAGATGCAAATAAGGCAATTTTACGCCAATTTTAAAGTTAACAAAAAATATACTAAATGTATCTTGAAGTTAAGTTTTGGTGTTGCGTTATTTTATGAGGCCTCAGTAGTAATACTATTTAAACAATTTTTATTTGTACATGTTACAGGGTGACAATAGAATCTTTTGATGGTGCATACAAGAATTTCTTTTTAAACTCCGCATCAAGTGCCTATAGAGAACTTGGGAGCATTATGGTCGGGGGAGATGTTATGGACGGACTCAACGCAGCTCTGAAGATGAAGTGAGTTGGTTTTACCTACAGTGATTTTTTTTTTTTTATAACAGAACAAAGGAAGAAAAAACAAATGACTAAAACAAATCCATACACCAAATTACTAGTGTTCTCGATTCATGAAAATCTGTAACAGTTGTGTTTGAACAGCTGTAGTTTGAAGTTTGGGGGGAAACAACTCTGGGGAAGCGAGTTGCAAAGAGGTGCAGTTCAGGAGTAAAAGATTTATGATAGCAGGAATTTCTGCAATATGGCAGTGTGACATTCCAGTCATGATCGCTACCAGATGCCCATGTAGCACAGGGTAAGGAACGTAGAGGTGGCACAATGGGTGCAACTTCGTCTGAGCATTTGCCCGAAAAGTATCTGTAAAATAATGGAAGGGAGGCAACATTCCATCTTGTAGGGGAGGAATTTTGTTAGTAATATCAGGGTTATTGATAATTCTAACAGCTTTGTTCTGAATTTTGTCTAGTTGTATTAGTGCAACCTGTCCCCATCCATTCCACAAGGGTGAACAGTATTCCAGTTGAGAGGGCACATGACTCTTATAAATAAACTATACTTAACTGCTCATCAGTGAAGAAGCTACAAACACTGTAAAATAATCCAAGTTTCTCCGATGCAGTTTTTGCAAGTGATCTGATATGAGAGGTCCAGCTGAGGGATATGTTAAGTGAAACACCAACAATTTCAATACATTTGGAGATAGGAATATTAGTAGCATTGAAGATAATATAGGAATCTGTCAATTTCTGTCAATTAGTAAACTGTCTACATTTGGTTTTACTAGCATAAAATGGGACAAGGTTATTTTGTCCCCATTCAGTGATCCTAGATAAGGCTTGATTTATGGATGTACTGAGTTGTAAGAGATATTAAACTTTGTGAATGGGTGTTTAAGTTTGAATGAACTGTGAAGTACTGAGTCAACTGTGTATGAATGAATTGATTATAGGTGACAGGTAAGAGATCATTAATCCGTGGATTGCGAGCCACAGCTCAGGCTGTGCTGGCCGTGCATCATCTCTAACAACTCCACCCCTACGCAAACTTACGCATGGCGCTATGCAAAGACGGAGAGTTTTTTTTTTTTTTTTTCACAAGATGATGCCTTGGATGTTTGTCTTCAAGTTTATATTAAGCAAAACATTTTTTTTTTTTTCATTTTTTCACTACTCCCCTACGTAAACTTATGCATGGCCCTATGCAAAGATGGAGAGAGAGAGATTATTATATTTTTTTCACAAGAAGATGTCCCTGATGTACATCTTCAAGTTTATTATGGCCGGGGGAAATATTATGGACGCACTCAACGCAGCTCTGAAGATGAAGTGAGTTGGTTTTACCTACAGTAATCCTTTTTTTCTTTTTTTCTTTTTCATACAACAGAACAGAGGAAGAAAAAACATCTGACTAAAACAAATCCATACACCAAATTATTGGTGTCCTCGATTCATAAAAATCCGTAACAGTTGGGCTTGAACAGCTGTAGATTGATGTTCAGGGGGGAAACAACTCTGTTGAAGCAAGTTACAGAGAGATGCAGTTCATGGAATACAAGATTTCTGATAGGCGGAAGTTCTGCAATATGACAGTGTGACATTCCAGTCATGAGCGCTACCAGATGCCCATGTAGCACAGAGGAAGGCATGGAGAGGTGGTACAATGGATGCAACCTAGCCTGAGCATTCGCCATAAAAGTATCATGAAAATATTGGAAGGGAGGTAATATTCCATCTTACCTCTAGAGGAGGAAGTCTGTTTGTAATATCAGGGTTACTGATAATTCTAACAGCTTTGTTGTGAATTTTGTGTAGTTGTTTTAGTGCAACCTGGCCCCATCCATTCCACAAGGGGGAGCAATATTCCAGCTGAGAGCGCACATGACTCATAAACTATAACTAAATGCTCGTCAGTGAAGAAGCTACGAACTCTGTACAATAATCCAAATTTCTCTGAGGAAATCAGAGGAACAAAAGATGTTAGTCCATAGAAAGGGAGTTTGGATAACAGGGAATGGTGCCACTTTCTGTCAAAAGCTTTAGAATTTCATTACTTTTGGAGATAGGAATATTTATAGCACTGAAGATAAAAAAAAGGAATCTGGCAATATCTGTCTATTATTAAACTGTATAAATTTAGTTTTACTAGCATAAAATGAGACAAGGTTATTTTGTCCCCACTCAGTGATCCTAGATAAGTCTTGATTTATGGAGACGGCTGTATTGAGTTGTGAGTTAGAGATATTAAAGTTTGTGAATGGGTGTTTAAGTGTGAATGGACTGTGAAGTGTTGAGTCATCTATGTATGAATGAATTGATTATGAGTGACAGATAAGAGATCATTAATATGAATCACGAATAGGGTTCGAGCTAGAACTGATCCTTGTGGCACACCGTTGGTCATTGAGTGATATTTGAATATACATCATCCACTTTTATATTTCTGTCACTGAGATATGAGGAAATCAGAGGAACAAAAGATGTTAGTCCATAGAAAGGGAGTTTGGATAACAGGGAATGGTGCCACTTTCTGTCAAAAGCTTTAGAAATATCAAAGGCTACTGCATCAGTTTCTCCATGTTTGTCAACGGATTAATGGATGGTGTGAGTCAGGAGACTGAGTATATCAAAAGTGGATCTTTCGTGGCGAAACCATACTGCCTATCACTAATTAAGTAGTACTTATTCATTACAATTTCAAATACTTTACCGAGAGAAGACATGATAGATATTGGTCTGTAATCGGAGGGGTCAGAGGAACTCCCTTTTTTCAGAACTGGGTTGGTATTGGCTTCTTTCCTAGAATTAGGGAATGAAGAAGTACGTAAGCATAGCCTGAATAATTTGGCTAGAACAGAAACAAGTTCTGGGGAGCAATTTCCAAAACAATTGGAGGAATTTGATCTGGGCCTGGAGCTTTGTTCGCTGGTAAATTGTCTAGGATGGACTGTATGTATCTAGTCTGTATTTTAAGTGGAGTAATTTCGAGAGTCAAGTTCTAGTACTGAGACGTTAGTTCTTGTAACGTTACATTTCTTGCAGATGTACTAGTAAGGATATTCGGTTTACCATGTGAGTCCTTTGTAATATTATTGTCTGAAGATTTTAGTGTGGAAATGGGTGATGACATGTTACATATTTTTTTTTTTTAATATTTCGGAGATACGTTGACTGACATATGATGATTTAAGTTCCTGGGATGCTTGCATGGATAATTTGATTTTCTTATGTATGTAAATCTTTTGTCATATATATTTGCAGTAGAAAAAAAAATAACCGTCGAACTGTATATAAAAAAAATATGAAAAAGAACAGAAAAAAGGTATTGGGATTATCAGTTATATACGAGTATTGTTTGTTTTACCTTATATACCATTTATTATACATTGTTTTACGTTACTGTTTACAGTAAGATAATATCATGATTTTTAAAAATGTGTCTGAATCAGGGTGTAAGCACCAGATCCCATTCCTTGAAGTCCAGCATTCCCTCTATGCGCTGTACCATACACCTTCACATGTCACCACTTCGGCGCTAACATCTGCCATCCATATATAAAACATGCTAAGGCTGTCTCACACAGGACTGGTGTACTGGTATCAGCGAGGTTGTAGTTTTGACATGTTAGCGGGTCTGATAGCAGGTCAGTAAAGTCTGCTTTTAACAAAATTAAAATCCATAAACTGTTCCTGCCCCTGCAGGGGTTTGAACCCGCATCCATTGGGATATGAGAACACTTTTCTACCAAATCGACCACCGATAGATTACGATAATTATCACCCAGGGTCCGTTTCTTACACCTCATTATCGTCCGCCTTTAGCAAGGTGGAAGGACAATATTTTTGCCAGCGTCTGTGTCCGTCTGTCTGTGTGTCTGTATGTGTATCTGGTCCCAACATGTCTCGGAAAGTTGTGGACGAATTATCACCAAACCTTCGGGAAATAGCAACTATGTGGATGTGCAGAAGCATAATACGTTTGGTGTGGATTTGATCAATGGAGGCCGAATGTCAGCCGCCCTATGTTTTAATATGGACGGGCTTTTTGCGAAGAGGGTGGCTGAATTCCGTAGAGCTTTGTGAATCTTGAACTTTATTTTGTAGGTAATCTGTACTTTATCCAACGACATGTTTTGGTGGGCGATTAGCATTCGGACCCTAAATGCTTTTGTATCATGTACTCATGTTTCCTCAGACGACATTGTTCAGCTTTAGGCAGATCTCTTGCCATGAAGTGATAAATGATGTCCGATCCGTCCTCACCTGTTTGAAAAATCTCTCCAGACCTGAATGACATTGCTTGGAGACAGCATGGATGAAAAGTCAAATGTCACCGGACTGAAGGTAACAGTAGAACGTAGGGGTCTGGCTAGTGCTTTTGTCGACTGTATTTATTCTCGACCATTTATAGCAGTGACTTCCATGTGCTGTAATTAGTTAAAACAATTACTTATTATCCGGAGAAGACAAACTATAATTATGTATGGGGATAATTTGTTTGGTATTTTTGACCTCACAGAGAGTCATGGCAATAGTTTGACAACAAATAAAGCTGGAAGAGCAAAAATTATAACTATAATTGAGCAAAACTTATGATTTTTTTCTCTTTTGTAATTTTTCACAGTATATTATAAATACATTTTTGCCTATGATTCTGAATCTCCAAAACTTTAACATACTGTTCCGAGAGTTTAAGAAAAAATGCAGGTAGACACACTGATACAATTTTCCGGAATAACGAAAAAAGTACTAGTTTTAGGTTTAGTCTGTTCCGCATAGCAATGCATCTTTGTTAGACATAGGCCCGTATTCTTGTTGGGTAAGAAGGCTCCCTAGCACCTCATGTCGCGATTTACTTTTGGATGTGGCTGGTTAATATCCTTTTGTTCGTTATTTATGCAGAGTACGGAGATGTTTGAAGGATTTATATAACACGGAATATAACACTAAAGTGCAAAAAGCAAAATAAATCGCTTAAGGAGAGATGTTATGGAGCTTCGTTAGCCAAAGATAAAAAGGGCCACTGTGGCTATTTGAACAGTGTTATGCACTCAGTCTGTTACATGTCATTCAGAGTGAACCAAGAGTACTGTCTGGCATTACTGCCATATATTATAGAGAGAAAATACAACACGTTTACAGTGGACTTTTTCCCCTTTGCACTAAAATATTCGGTGGTATAGTGATAGAAACTTCTAAACTAAGAAATCGTGGACTAAATCGCCACAGTTCAGGTTAGTTTTCATACTACATCTGTTAACTGTATATCTTATATTATCACCTTACTATCCACACATGATTATATTGAGGACCTTTTGAGGATGAAAAGCCAGATACAGTTTTCAATAATCCCTTCCTATCAGGCTGAATACAGTGATCTGACTTTATGTAGAACTAAATAGGAAATGTGTCCTCCAAGTAAAGGAATTAAGAGACTTTAAAAAGAAAGTATTTACAAAGAAAAGAAAAGTGAGATGTTGTACAGCGGTTGTTTAATCCTTTCATCGTCCACATTTCTCTCAGCTGAATAAATATTTCCTGGTATGAGCCTAAATGAACCATTATTTATGTCCTTACTGGCAGGAGTGGTTCATTTGTGTGAAGGACACAGTTGTTTATTTATATATAATTTTGTTTTTATTTTTTTTATATTACCAGTCAGTTGAAAAACAATTTGGCAGCTGAATTTGAAGGAGCAAAAACGTGTGGATGGTTTGGCATGTGACGAGGCGCCAGGATTCCAGAGGACTGAATGATGTGCGAATATTTATGTGGCCCTTTCTGTTGGGCATGCTATGCATTATTCTTCCAGTAGCGAATATTCCGCCCTTATATATCCAACCTCATGATGTTTCTTTGTGGGGAAACCTTCTGGGTGAATCATTACTTTCTACTATTTTTATGTTTATTTCAGGAGTGCTCATATTGGTACCCCTCTGAACCTGCAGCTGATAACATCCCAGAACTTTGCTAAGCTAGACGGCACTTCCCCTTTGTATATAGGCAAGGAAAACATGCTACAGCTTTCGTTAGCCTGGCCAGTGCCTCATGATGCCCCCTACACATCTCAGATAGATAAATATCTGAGGATTATATCGCAGGTGCGTAAGAGAATTTAATCTTTTGGCTTAATATGTTTTTTACATGAAATCACTCCTTACCAGAGTAACAATGATTGCAGGTAGCAATACTTTTAAAGATATCATTGTAGTAAAGAAGTTATTAATTTCACAAGGATGATGTCTTACATATTCTGTTTTTGCAGCCTCCAAGCACTTTTACCCAGTTACGGATAAATCCATAGTAGTGAACGAGTCATCACTAATGCCAAGTCTTCGATGAGTTATATCGATTATATATGTGATGCTGAATAAATATTAAAACCTGTGTACTCAAAATCGATACCTACATGAAGGGAAAAAAATGGCAACAATGCAAGTTAACTATCTATCAACTATAAAAGATGTAATAAGTTCACATCCTTAAGAAAAAAATAATGGATAGCCAGAGGCTCCTCCAAGTATGAAGGACGGAGAGCAGGCACCATCCGTCCTGCTGTGCCTATGGTGAAACCTCCACCACAGGTCCCCCAGACTCGGACACAGGACTAGCATGTGATGGGCAGTAAGGGGAACAAAGCAATCATCATAGTACGGTTGAGCCCCACCACACATTAGGGACTCATGACTAAGCCATGAGTGTCCAGTGCGTTGCTGGGCAACAGCCACCTCCAATAGCTAAGACATGGAGGGAAGAACCCTCGACACTACCACCCTCTGAATAACATCCCTTAATTTATTATTACCAACAGTATCCCACAGGCTCTACCAACAAAGAAAAATCTGATACTTCAAGTATGGTGTCACATCGGAAACAGGAAGGGGGTAGTTGGTAGTTGTCAGGGGTCATCGAGAAGCGGATTTTGCTAATGTATCTGCCATATCATTGCCTTCCACACCGACACGCACATGAACAGAACAAAATCGGACTAGTTTGCTTCTTCTCTTAATCAGGAAAAGCTAGTCGTGAAAGGCAAACACAGGGGATGAGCTGAAATGAAAGACTCACTGGTCTAAAGTGCGCATTGAGAATCACTAAAAACTATAAAACAAACCTTCTTATCTGTTAAGAGCAGATGCAATCAATTCTGCAGTATAAGTAGGGGACTTTAGAAGAATTCCTACCCCTTAAAAATCTGGGAAATTCCACCCAGACCTGACACCAGTGTCTGACTCTGAACCATCTGTATATGCAGGAACGGTTTTTCTGTGAACGGACGAATGTTCCTAAAGAGCTGATGGAGAGCAAGACAAGAGGCAGAAGACTTAGTAACCTCAGAATCCATACACATCTGCACCTCAGGAAGGCACCATGGAGCGAATTCTGGGAGCCGTACAGGGCAGACACACTGCAGAGAAACCTAAATCTCCCGTAAACTGGCTGACCCAGGAGGAAAAGTAACATGGAGTGTGAGGATGTGAAACAATAAGTGTGTGTGACTTTGAACCATCTTTATATACAGGGAGGGTGCCTCTGTGAATGGACGAATGTTTCAAAAGTAGCTGATGGCTGATGAAGTGCCTGTTATGTCCCAGTCCTCACACTGCCACAGGCTCCAACAGCAGTAGTACAGTACAGGAAGGACGTTGCCCAGTGAGTTGTTCTTATGGTCAGCTTAAGGTGTACAGTACACAAGATCAGCTGAGGCGAAAATAAACACTGGCTCCTCAAAGTTCATCGTCTTTATTTTCCAAATAATTCCACTTAATGCTTTCCAACTTCACTGTTCTCACAAGCACTGGAGCTATACACACTTTACTAACTGTTATTACACTTAATGCTCAACACTTCACTTGTTTCTCACTTCCAATGATATACAAACTTCAATAACCCGTCACTGTTTGCCACTGTTTTCACAAGTACCAAAAGTATACAGTCTTCACTGACACTGACCTGCACTACACTCACACTGAACCATAACCGGACTACACTTGTTATAATCTCTACCCCATCTTATATAAGCTTGCATTGCTCTCGAAACTTCTACATTTTACGAGAACAACAGTTGCCAACTCAGAAACAGCCCAAAACATGCTAGAGTTGTCTCACATACATAACACTCTAAAATCATTAACCATACGAACTTAAATTACATAATTTAACAAGCAATCACTTAAATAAAACATTATTGAGAAAAAGCACATTAAATTAATGCATAACTTACGAAATAATTATGCTCACAAACAGCAGGCTAACTAGGAACTCTGACTCGTACAGGAACTTACGGTACCAGAAATGTCTCGAAGGTACGAGACTACCTAACTGGCAAATCTCTCTTCATAACACGCCAGAGAAAAGAGAGAAGATTTAGTATCCTAAAAATCCCTGCACATCTGCACCTCGGGAAGGTACCATGGTGCAATTCTTTGTAGCCGAGTGGGGCAAACAGGCTATGCAGAGGACCTAATTCCCCCATAATCTGATTGACTCTGTACTTAAAGGAATGTGGAGTGCGAGGACGAGAAATAAGATAATGAAAAAAAAAAATGACTGCCGTGATAAACAAATAGCAGTAAATGAGTCTGGAAAATGCCTAACACAGTTCCAGAAACGAATGATTAGCGAATTGTGCTGTAGAAAAAAGGAAGAAATACCAGCCTCCACATGTTAGGAACTGGGTAGGATCTGAAAGCACCAGCATCTAGATGCAAAACTGCACTGGACTGAGAACACTAAGCCCCGGTACAATAGAGGAAAAGTACACCTCACAATCATGGGCAAGCTTAGATTTCACTAAGGCTTGATATAGGTGCAGGAGTGTTTTCTGACCAGCGCCTGACGAAGATGAGATACCGAGATAGTACCTTCTACAAATTCATTGCTTCCATGCAAGATACCCGTAGAAGTTTAAATGTAAAGCTCAATAACCTGACAGTCAAACGTTATGCCAAAAAACTTGTCTTGTCCATGCGCTGTAGCAGGCCCCAGCCCCTTTAATCTATAAAAGTGGATAGGTACATTCTTGTCTGAAGAAAAGCAGAAATTTCTCCAGTCTGCCCAGCTAGCAACCGTTTCCAGCACCAGCTGCATCTCCCCCTCCACAGCACACATCTGAGAAACAGCAAACTATATCACTAGGTCATCCTCAAAAAGGGAAGAGGACACCCTCTTTGGCAGGGAATCAAGTATGCCAGTGATGGCAATAGCAAGTAAGGAACACTTAACACACTCCTTTGTGGAACATCTTCTAACTTGTAGGACAGAGTGAGGAAATCACACAGACCTGAAACGTTCAGTTCAACAAAAAGGTACTAAGACATAATGGTACCGGCAGGTGGCCGTGCAGCCACAAACTATGAAATTAATTCAGAATGCCATGGTGCCATGCCGTATCATATGGCTTTTCCTCGTCAACAAACAAAGCTACAACATGTTGTTCAAATGCAAAAGCCTCACAGGCTGCTGACCCAAGTCTGATTAGGAAATACATACATCTCATCTTATGAAACCCACTTTGTGATGGAGAGAAGAAACCTCTTCTTTAGATGCTGAACTAGCCTCAAACTAAGCATCTTCTCAGACAGTTTGTATATAAACGATGTCAAACAAATGGAACTATAGTTAGTCACATCAGTATAATTTTGAAGTGGCTTAGGAAATGAAATAACTATGGCCATTCAATTAGTGGATACTTTATCTTCATCCCTTATACCACTGTATATTTTCAATAAAAATAAATGACAATCGAACAGCAATTGGCAAATCATAGCATAAGGAATGTCACTAGGTCCAGGAGCAGAGTCACTATGCTGCTGGAGAGTAGCTTGCAGTTCACAGACGGCAAAGAAAGCATAAGGTTCTCATTCAGTCTACAGAAATGATATACCTAACCTTTTCTGTTGACGCTGGAATAAGCTAAATGGCTTGGAGGGATATGAACAAAAAACATTGTAAATGTATTCCACCAGAGCTGAAGCTACTTCAAAGGAACTGGATACAGAATATCCCTGAATTTAAAGTACCGGGTAAGGAAAAGGCGAATACTTATCCGCTATTTTCATTACCTTACAGACCAGTTGTAAAGTAATGGATGAGGTAACAGGTGAAACACAGGTTCTCCACAAGGTGTGCAATGAGTTTTTCAGAACCCACAAATAACTTTCACGGGCTTTCTTAAACTGAATTTAAAAGAAGACATATTAATTCTTCCTAAATTTTCTACAAGCATTTTTGTGGACACTTAGCTGAAGCACACTCCTCATCCGACCAAGGCACAGGTCTCTTGCAAAAGTTTACAGACGTTCGTGGAATACTCGTAGAAGAAAGGCCAACCTGATTAACAGTAGATGTGGAATACTGCTCTGCATCATCAACACTGAAAGTTGGAACATTACAGTGAAGACTTCAGTGTTTTCCAAGCTCTTCCCAATCAATCATACCCAAACACTAGCGAGGGACACGCTTCACCGGCACATAGCTGCATGTTTTAACCACAGTAGGGTAAAGATAAATACCATGCACATCAGGCAAAATCTCACATGGAAAGTTAAGTGGAGAACAACGGGAGACCAATGTAAGATCAATAACAGATAGAGTACCAGTTTGTACATGAAATGTGTCATGTCTTCAATGCTAAGAGGAACTAGGTTCAAACCCTCAATCAAAGATGCCAGATCACAACAGGTGGGGTACATATAGTTTCACCCCACAAAGCATGACGCCTATTTGCTTCACCTGGAAGAACAAATAGCCTAGGAAAGTGGTCAAGGCACAGAGGGGTGTGAAGAGGAGAGACGTAAATAAAGAAAACAGACTATGTAACTCCTCCCAAGGTGTAATTGAACAGCTTCAGCCTGAAGGAGAGACTAAACAGAAAAAGAAGTAAATAGAACATCAATATCGGACAGGAGAGCACGGCCACCTCGAGAACCACAGCCCATAAGAGCTGGTGAGTGGAGAACTATATATCCTATTAGAGCAGGAGGAGTCTTGTCTCACCCCATAGTCTCCTGAAGGCAAACACAGAAGGTGAAACTCAGGTAGGAGCAGTTGAAGTTTCTCCCAATTTGCCCAGACACATCAATAGTTCCACTGTCAAGCAATTATTATTGGACGATGCATGGCTGGTTATCGTCACGCAAATGATAACAGGATTTTGCTGCAGCTTCCAAAGAATAGGGTGAAGTCAGCGTAGACTGCGACAACTCTGATGAGGATGATACAAAGTGCAGAATGGGAACCCAGCTTATTTCAACATTTCCCCAAGAAATGCTTCCTCAGGAATGACATACAGTGTTTACACTCAGCAACTAAAGAAAGCCTCACAGCTCCAAGATAGTGATGTCATGCTCTTGAACAACCTGACAACAAGAAAGTAGGGTAGTTTGTTCTGGTTGTTCAAGGGATCTTGGAGCTGTGAGGCCTACTTAAGTTGCTGAGTGTAAACACTGTATGTCACTCCTGAAGAAGCCAGTGTTGGTGAAAAGTTGAAATAAACCGGGTCCCTACTCTGCACTATTTGTCATTCTAAAGAATACCATGAAAGCTGGGTTAACCCCTATCCGCTGGCTGACGTGTATGCACAGCAGGATTCAGGTCACGGAGGGCCGCCGGCTGACTTGATATACCGTACTCACCTTCCTGCCACTGTTTGAGAGTGGGACCATTTTCTGTGATACCTATGGGGTAGGTAGGACCCCCAGGTACCCCGCAGTTGCGCTGTTCAGTTTGTGCTCGGCACTGGTAACGACAGGAGCTATGTCATCTTACTTGACATCGTCCGATTCTGTCCCACCGCATGAAGGGCCGATTGCCTCATCAACCCCCGCGAAAATTCAGCCCTTAGTGCCACGTAAAGGGCTTAGTGATAGTGCCATAGGACGTGCCCTTGACGATACTGTCTCCTCTCGTACACTCAGCTAGAGTACGTCCTCTGAGGAGAAAAAAAGCTACGACGTGGAGAGCTCTCTCTCTCTCTCCCACCAACCCCTACTCGCCCTCCGACGTCAGAGAGGGCTCTCTGACTTCTCCAGGAGGAAGGGTCAGTCTACGAGAGGATGATTTCGGCGATGAGGAGGCGCAAGTTGACCCAGGACATCGGGAAAGCGACGCGGACATCGCGGTATTCTGCAGAAAAAAATGCCGCAGAGCCGTTTCCCCCACACTCTCGCCGCCTGCTTGCCGACGTATCTTCCTCCAGTGCTCTCCCACACCTCGGCCTACCACTTCAAGGGCAGAATCTCCACAATCAGGCCCTTCGGGAGTGGTATGAGTACTGAGCAGGTGTGTGTGGATGTGTAAATAGAGTACAGCAGTGCAGAAGTTTGTGTATTTTCATAAATGAGTGAAATGTGTGATATTACAAGTGAATTATAGAAAGTGCTAAGATATAGGTCTTGTATAAGTTCTACAAGTGCATATAAGTGATTTATAGTAAGTGCAATACAGGAGTTGATACTGTTTATTGGATATTGGTTAGAAAATTATTGGATGTACCTTGAGTTTGCCTACCTGTTACCTGAAAAAAAACCACTTGTGAGCGGTCTACAATGAACAATTCCTGCTTCACTATACCTAAATTATTTCACTCAATACTCAGGGGGATTGTGCCAAATATGAGCATCAATGTATCTGTGATGTGAAGTACAAGTAATGTTAGTTGTGTAAAACATTTATATGATTGTCACTATAACCCTGATTAGTACAAAGTAGTCTGATTTACAGTACAAATAATTACCTCATACTCTACGATCATGCGTGAAAGAGCAGCAGCACTTACTTGTCAAAGTGCAATTACCCGTAATCGTGATGTGCAGTTCTAAGTGTCTTAGTAAAGGAAAAATATGATTATTTACGGAAGAAGTTGAGTACAGAAAAAAGACGAGATATTTCCTTTCCCACACACCTACAAGGCATAGTGGCATGGTGGTGTGGGCGGTAAATTCGTGGGTGAGCCACATGAACCGGGCGATGACTCATTTTCATGGCGGTGAGTAAGTAGGAGTAGAAAAAACGAGTGGAATATTCCGCATTCCAAGGACGCATGGGTAGTGTTACAATCACCACTCCAGTCAGTGCTGCCAACGCTAGCCGGCCGGGCCAAAGCCATTGCCAGTGGCTCACGCTCGGAGCTGCGCACCAAAACATGAAAAACCATTCGTCTTCAACTCATCCTTACTCATCGACGGGACCACCTAGAGACCTCGGGATAGCTTCAATGGAAAGAGGAAGAGTTGTTGAATCTTATGAACTTTCATTGAATTCCCTAGCTTTTATAGTATGTCAGATATAAGGGTTTGAAGTAAGGGTATTTTTTCCAAAATCTTGGAAATCGCCCGTAGGGAGGAGTGTGCAGCTGCCGGGAACTCACCGGCGGGTAAGGGTTAAATACTCTGCCACTACACTTTACCCTTCCATACCCCGAGTTGCTGCATGTGGGATTTTGCGGAGAAGGTTCTTAGCATACTACCATTCGTTGATAGGTCGGTCCCAAAGATCATACGACCCAGAATGGAATTCCCACCTTATTTATGTTTTGAAAATGCGAAGAACCGTCATGTCAGGGTGACAGTCGTCTCTACTGGGTTAAACTAGGAAAAAATCACGTTGTGAAGTCTGTTCAAACTCTTAGTGAAATGAAAAACAAAAGCATTCGGGGGCCGAATGCTTATCACCGGCAAAATAACTTGGCTAAGGTACAGTCGTGGTCATAAATAATCACCTGTCATCCGGCACCCCGTGCCTCAGGCTGGTTCCTTTACGCGCGGCATGTCACAGTGGATTAAGAGGGGCTGAGAGGGAGGGGCCAGAGAGAGAAGGGAAGGTGGGAGGGGGGACGAGTGATGGTGAGAGGGTGGAGTGAGGGAGGGTAGGTATGGTAGGGAGAATGAAATGCGAAGTGGTGATCACATTATTTGTCTATTTTCTTTCATTCAGGGCATGATATAAAGGAGTTAATATTCGGTAGGTAATGCTGCACTACATCTTTTATAACGACGTCAGATAACAAGCTTTAGATAGGTGGTGATAGCAATTGCTGGCTTGTGAGATAAATGTGCTGACGTGACAGATTGAACAGTGCAGAGCCATCAAGACTGTGTGAGCCCAGGCTGTCAACGCGTGCGAGCCAGAGAACGAGAGGACACGGCCCCGCCGTCTCCAGCACACAACGGACGAGCGGGAGCTGTTCAGACGAAACCAGCAAACCATCAACAACTTTGTTTCCTCGCTACTGCGAGGACTGCAAGTAGTTATGAAGAGGCAAGCGTCCACGGACTACTTGCTAAGGCTTTCCTTGTTGCTTTGGCCTTACCAATGTCGGTAAACATTGACATATATTTTGGGAGTTTGTGCAGGATTTTGTTTTATTTTCCTTCTAACATTATATGAGACATATCTTAATTATATCCACCCATGTGCACAGACATAAAATTTATTTAGCTCTTATGCACAATTATCTTTATTAGTCTTTTCATAGAGATGCCATAATATACTTGACATGATGGTGACTGTATAGAGGGAGTGTATACCGAGAGGATGATCATATTTACTGTGGACACAACCATGTCAATGGTTGCATATAATATTTAGTTCCAGAATTAATTACGAGCCATCCATATTCCGAAGTATATTGATAAACACAAATATCTGGCTCCGCACCAATATTTGATCTGACACGTCAGTATATTTCTCTCACGAACCAACCCTTGATATCAGCACTAATCTTCATGACGTAATGCAGCATTATCTACCGAATATTAACTCCATTATATCACGCCCTGAATGAAATAAAATAAAATAATGTGATCAACATTTCGCATTCATTCTCCCTTCCTTCCCTCACACCACCCCCACACCATCGCTCGTCCCCCCACCCACCTTCCCTTCCCTCTCTAGCCCCTCCCTCTCAGCCCCTCTTGCTCCGCTGTGACTTGCCGCGCATCAAGGAGGCAGCCTGAGGCACAGGGTACTGGAGGATAGGTGATTATTTATGACCACGACTGTACAAGCTACCTAAAATGAAATTTTAACAAACTCTCTCTATCCATTGCTGACATATTGGCCAAAATGTAATTTGATGTATGGTGGCTGGCATTCAGTCACCTTTGATCAAATCCTGACCAAAAGTTAACCACTTCTGCCCATTCACATAATTGCTGTTTTATCATGGTTTTGTGAAAATTCTTCCACAACTTTTAGAGATATTTCGGGAACACACACACACACACACACACACACACACACACACACACACACACACACACACACACACACACACACACACACACACATTTATGAAATAGGAGTCCAGACGTACATCCCACAGCACAAAGAAGCAGATAAGAAAATACAGAAATGGTTCAATACAGAATGTAAAAACTCAAAAGAAAAAAGAGATTTGTTGTAGAATAGATACAGAAGACACAATAGTGAAAGGGCGTATAATAATTACAAACAGGCAAGAAACGATTATACAAGAATAAGGAGGGAAGCCCAAAAACAGTTTGAGGAGGATATAATAAATAAAAGTAGTGATCAACCAAAGCTGTTTTACAGCTACATCAGAAGCAAAACCAAAGTAAAAGATATAATACAATCCATTACGGACGAGGGAATCACTTATACACAAGAGAAAGATATTTGTGAAGCACTAAATAAGAATTTCCAATTAGTTTTACAGAAGAAAAAATTTTTGAGAGGGACTATGTGGAACATGCATGTCCACACATACTACCAGATATACAAATAGCAGAAAAAGTAATACAGGAGGAGTTAAGTAGATTAGACAGAGGAAAAGCAAGTGGTCCTGATGAAATTTCATGTTGGGGACTACGAGAATGTGCAAAGGAGTTAAGCTAACCATTATTTTTAATTTTCAAGAAATCTTTGAGTCAAGGTTAACTACCTGATATTTGGAAAAAAGCAAATATTGTCTCTTTATTCAAGAAAGGAAATAGACAAAATCCACTCAGCTACCGACCAGTATCACTGACCAGTGTTGTAAGCAAGGTATTAGAAAAGCTTATAAGAAAAGCTTGGGTAAATCATCTAGAACAACACAGTATGATAACAGAAAGACAGTTTGGTTTCAGAAAAGGAAAATCATGTGTTACTAATCTGTTGAGTTACTATGACAGAGTAACAAACACAATACAGGAAAGAGAAGGATGGGTGGACAGTATCTATTTAGATTTCAAGAAAGCTTTTGACACAGTACCACACCAAAGACTTTTATGGAAACTGTACCATCAAGGAGGAATTCGAGGCAAACTGTTTTGTTGGATGCAAGACTTTCTCATAAAAAGAGAAATGAGAACAGTACTAAGAGGAAACTACTCATTATGGAAAGAAGTGACTAGTGGAGTACCACAGGGTCCAGTGCTGGCACCAATCATGTTTTTAGTGTATATAAATGATATAAACAGTAACACTGGAAATGAGAGCTATCTGAATATGTTTGCAGATGATGCAAAAATACAAAGGAGAATTACTAACACAGACTCTTGTAAAGAGCTACAAGAAGAATTAAATAAACTTCATGAATGGAGTAGTTCATGGCAAATGGAATTCAATGTGGACAAGTGTCATGTAATCAAGTTTGGTAAAAGTGGAAAAAGACCTGATTGGGATTATAAGTTAGGAAATAAAATCCTATACACATCATAAAGAGAGAAAGACCTAGGTGTGATTATCAATAACAGACTATCTCCGGCTGATCACATAAGCGAGAAGGTACGGAACATGTATACACTGCTTGCAAATATGAGAATAGCATTCACATACATAAATGAAGAAATGCTAAGAAGGATAATAACATCATTCATTAGACCAGCCCTGGAATATGCATCAGTAGTCTGGAGTCCTCATCTCAAAAAACACATAGACAAGATTGAAAAAGTTCAAAGGGCCGCTACAAGATGTATACCATGCTTAAGGGACCTAAGCTACGAAGAAAGACTAAATAAACTGAATCTACCAACACAACAGGAGAGAAGGAAAAGAGGTGACATGATAATGCTATATAAGTGCATATCTGGGAAGGAGAAAATAGACATAAATGATTACTTAACATATGGAGACGCATCAGCAAGAGGACACTGCAAAAAACTGCATAAGAAGAGAGGTGATAAAGACGTAAGGAAATTTAGTTTCCCAAACAGAGCAATTGATCAATGGAATGCACTACCGAACGAAATAGTGTGTGCCAAAACAATTCACAAATTTAAGGATATGTACGATAAATATGGTTTAAGACACGGGACAGTACGAGCTTGACTCATTCCTGTAAAGATAGAATTAGGTAAGAACAATTAGGTAAGAACACACACACACACACACACACAAAACTGCATTCCCCTTGCTAGAAGTGGACGTTAAAAATCATTATTTGTTTGTAGTATCCCAGCTCTGTTTCCGAGTATGGTAACAGTGTGTCGTATAAACAAGAATGAATATCAAACTTTAATGCCAGAATTATGTTAAATAACAAGCAGGTGAAGAGGAACCCTCATTGTAACATGGATATGTAAATGACGTATTTATTTTGTTATTTTCCTCTCAACCTGCTTGGCGATGAACTTACTTTTGTTATAACAGTCTTGTTACTCCATCTGAATCGGGTGTTGATAGCCCTCCAGTGATGATTCCACATGGTACATTAACATTCACGCGCTGGGTAATATCTAATGTGGTCGTCACCTCATAACGGGCAATTTCTGAGAAACTGCTGAAAATTGCTTGTTTTCAGACCTTAATATCTCAGAAACTATAGGACTTAGGGAAACGAATTTACAACCATTTTACTCATCAACTCCTCTTCTTATAAGTGGACGTATCCCTATGTCCGTAGGTCCTTGTATTGATGAGTAATGACGTGAGGAAGAGAACTGATTTTGGGCACGCGAGAGGAGATGCTCGTGTGTCTGCCTGCGACACCGACTATAGCTTTGCTCCCAGTGTGATAAATTACTCTTCTACTAGATAAACTAGACAATGCTGCATCCAAGGCTTGCCTTATGGCATCGCTGAGCCCTTTTCTAGTATTCTTGGAAAGAGGCTTGGCATGGTTGGTTGATGCAAGGGTCCACGTCAAGTGGGAACAGAATCGGGTGAGAGACGTAAGAAAACATCATCTACAACTGACAGAAACACAGAGACAACTAAGGTATGCTTGCCGCTGGTGCAGGGAGGCTATCCCACTCTTTGTTGACAAGATCAAGTGGCGACCACTTCAAACTGTAGCGCAAAAACACTTGTGGTTATAGTCGTCACCCGGATAATAAATGTAACGTGGCACTTAGGGGCTAGGCAATTTTTCCACATAAAAGATCTGTATTTGGAAACGTCTACCAGCACAGGTAGTTGACACTTCGTCGACAGAGCAGTTCAGAGTTATGCCAGGCGTGACTTTGTGGTAGATTGGATATTTCCTCCAATTTCCTAGTCTACCCTTTTTCCCCCAGGTTATTTGTACTTCCTTTTCTGTTCCTGTTTCGCAGGTGGGTGGAGAGAGCCTTCGTCTCTTCTGTACTTTCCTCTCAATAATTGAGTAACAACTAATACCTAGCAAATTCATTCATGGTACCTCTGAGGTGTAGGTCATAAGACCTTCTGAGATACTACTTCCCCTTGGAAATCTCCCTCCCCCCCTCTTCCTGTGTCTGTTTAAGAAATATCTCCTATACTGTGTTATCCCAGGGATCTTATAGGCGAAAACTGGTGAAATCTGTCTAGGTGTTGACTATATTTGGGATGCAGAACAGGTGAAGAATTATCTTTGATGACTAAAATATGCATTTATAATGCACAGTAAAAGCCTGGAAAGAGATCACTTAACAGCGAAACTGGTGCTATGAAATCTTGCTTCATATAGGCATTTAATTAGCATAAACTAATAAATGACGGATTTGCAAGAAGTGTTAACGGATCTTGTCCCAGTGGCTGTTCACAGAAGCAGGTTTGTAAATAGACAGTTTTGTAAGTCCGTGGCTGGTGGCCCTTGAAAACGTGACATTTACGACCAGTGTAGCCCAGACATTTTATTCACTGAAATTTATACCTGTATCCCCTCAGTAACAGTGAAGAAACATAGGAATAAATCAGACGGCTCTATAAATCACATCAGTCTATATAGCCCTAGGCACCGAAGAATGGTCATTATTAAAAGTTCAAAACATGAAAATAATGCTTTAAATTAAAAGACTACTAAGCATTTTGAGGGTGGTTAGCATTTACTTGAAGTCTATACTGGTAATGTGATGTAAGGTTGATGCTTGAACCAAAGCTATATGACTTAATTGAGATAATCTGTTCCACAGAAGACTCTGCCCAGTGATTAAACACCGATAATCTGTTCCACAGAAGACTTCATCCAGTGATTAAACACCGATAATCTGTTCCACAGAAGACTCTGCCCAGTGATTAAACACCGATAATCTGTTCCACAGAAGACTCCGTCTTCTGTGGAACAGAGTTTTACACATTTTTGCTGAATGAAACTTGAAAATATGTCAGCATTCATATTTTTAAAAAGTGCTTATTTATTTTTCACCCTGAAACAAAGCAAACATTACTTTCAGTTGCATTATACAGTATCTAATATAGATAATTTTGCAGCATTAAAAAGTATTGGCCCTCATTTCATTGCGCTAAATTATCTTTTTTGATTTTGCGAAATACTGCGCTGTTAATCGTATTTGTATGATTCATTTGCACCGTGCCATTTTCCTCAAGGAGTATAAAAAGGACAAACTGGTGACGAAGAGTACGTTCCCTGATTATAAAATAAGGACGTAATTACTGATGGTGCTGCCTGACTGTTAAAAAGTATGCTACATAGGGACAAGTAGCGTCCACATTATTGTTGGCCACGGAATGGTATATCAAAATAGTCCAAACAGGCTGATAAAATGAGATGATGGTAACACTGAGTACAGGGGAGCAGTATAGCATTCTTAGCTGTTGCCTGAACTATGGCCCAACCAGCCCCTTTCGTCGGAATGAGACCTGACTGATGCATTACACTTAATGATTTTGCTCTATCAGAGTTGTAGAACAGAATCTTAAATCGATTCTTAACGTGCTGCATTGTCATTAAACACTGTGCATGTACCGGTATGCGTAGGGTGACTGTGCATAAATTCAGTATGTTAAATGCAACAGAAGACAGAAAGGTAAATATAAATGTTATAGCACTGTTAAGAGATTCCTAGATGGTTTACATAAAAAACTTAATACATTTGGACCTAACGAAGTCTATTTTAGGCTCTTCCTTGACTCACTACTGCAATTTTCTGTTTTCAGGCTGGTCTGTATGAGCAGTGGAAAAAGGAATCACTGGAAGCTGCTGCACGTGAAAGTCGAATGAAACAGAGGGAAGAAATAAAACAGCAGGGACAGGATGGAACAGAACACAGCCAAACTAATTTCAGGAGTCTGTCTATTATCCATATACAGGGACCTCTGCTGCTTCTCCTGGTGGGCATCACCCTGGGCAGTGTGGCCTTTGTAGTGGAGAAGCTGCTGGTGACGGAGCCTCACCCTTGTCCTACACCGGGACCTACGAGAATAACATTAGAGTGATTAATTTTCTATACGATTCCTGAAAGTCTATCTATCTATCTATCTATAGCCCGACGCCCTAATCCCGCAAAGGGTGGCCACAGACAAAACGCCTCCAAGTCGCTCTGTCACCCACCATTTGACTACCCTCCCCCCAATTCACTCCCCCCTCCCTCATATACCTCTCAACTCCATCCCTCTACCTCATCCTCGGTCTACCCCTTCCTCTCCCTCCCTCCACCTCACCTACATACACCCTCTTAGTCAGTCGTTCATTCTCCAATCTCTCCACATGTCCAAACCACCTCAGTGTATTTCTCCTAATCTTCCCAACCATATCCACATCCACCCCACAACGTTCCTTCACTTCTTCATTCGTCAACCTGTCCCTCCATGTCACTCCACATGCTCCTCTCAAGTAACTCATTTCCACTACTCTCATTCTTGACTTGTTCCCCTCTTGCAAGGTCCACGCCTAGCTTCCATACGTCAGGGTAGGGATCACGATACTATCATGCAGTGACTTCTTAACTTCCATACTCACCTCCCTATTTCTCATCACTGCTTTCAGTGAACCAACAACCTTCCTTCCCTGCTGTACCCTTTCATGTACTTCATCCCCCAAAGTTCCCGAAAGTAAATTTTTTAAATTGACATAAAACCGCCCCTTAACATACCCGTAGTTTAAAATTTGACCTCCTCAACCTTAGGGCATCATTACTGTTGCATTCATTCTACAATTACTAATCATTTGGAGGAAACATGAATAGTGTGGAAAAAGGTGTCGAGAGGTACACTGTGTATTAATATTGTACACTAAGTGCTAATAAAAAAAAAAAAAAAAAAAACTAGTTCACAAGTCCTTATACTCTTATGAAGTGTATGCAACATCAGATTCAAAAAAATAAAATGGAATTAATTCACATGATTTTTTTTTTTTTTTTCAGATCAGTGACAGCTCGTAACAGAAAGGTGTTAACATTCACTATTCTTGCTACTCTTAGGCAATGAATCTATATATATAAAAGAGCTGCATTGATTGTATGTGTGTTCGTATGTTTGTCCTTCAGTCACGCCCAAACCAAGGGCCAGAGACCCCCAGACCCATATATATATTCTGTGTCAGGGTGACCCAAGGATGGTTTTAGGAGGGTTAGATTTCAGATTTGGGTCACGTGAGGTCACCGGTAGTGTTCGCTTGTTTGGCCCGGGCAACGCCGGGGACCCCTACAGCCCAGATTTTGGCATGGAGAATCACGTGACCTCCTGCTCGTATATAGGCTGTGTAAGGTTGCGATCCGAGGTCATTTGACATCACTGGCAATAAACGCTCGAACAGCTGGACCCAGCAGCCCAATTTTTTGGTGTGCAGACTCGCATGACCTTCACTTCGGACAAAGGTTTTGTTAGGTTGATCTCCGAGGTCATTTAAGGTCACTGGTTGGGGGTCATTTGAGGTCACTGGTAATACACGCTTCAACAACTGGACCCAGCAGCTCAGTTTTCGGCATGGACTCACATGACCTCCAGTTCGGACATATGCTACGTGAGGATGACCTCCGAGGTCAATTGAGGTAACCTGTAATAGTAAACAAGTGTGCACAAATACTGTGTGTTAGTCTGTGAAAGCTGAAATAGAAAGTTCATGAATTTCTTATAATCCCTCTTCAAAACCATAAGAGGTACATGGTCTTTCTGGAGTAGAAAGAGAGACTGAAATAGAACAAATAGGATTAGAGTATTCGCCTATTTGGCCCGGCAACGCCGGATAACCTTGCTACTGTAGTATACTATATAGTGAAACTGATATAACCCCATTTCTCTACGTTCCTTTTACCATTTTATTTATAGCAGAAAATTCACATGCGTTTTTTTTTTTTCTTCACCCTTCAATCAGGGCCGTAATTTCTGATGAGACCAGGGGGGCTATAGCCCCCCCCCCCATGTCCAAAAACAACTCATGAAATTGATCTAGTTTGCAAGTAAATTGTGATACTAGTGTGTCGAATAATATCATAAATCTTGTTGGCACGACTATTTGAGACACACCATGGTAGTGTTATGTTTTTTAAAGTTTACGTTATGTAGGTAGGTGGAGGCGCCCATCATCCACCAACTTGGTGTAGCGGTAATCTTTTTTAGGGTAGCTGTACATTGAATGGCAAGCCAAATAATTTCCTGTAAACCAGGAAATCATTTACAACGTTGGGTGATAACCTTATAATTAACCAACACGTGTTCCCTATTTGACAACAAATGGGTTGGCGGAGGGTTAGTGCCCTTGCCCGGAAAACAACAAACTAAAAATATTAACAAGAAAGTTTGGACCAGGACTGACCAACAGGTGGCGACTATGGATCGAACAAAGGACATGGCACGGATTGCAACATGGAATGTAAGGGGTGCGAGTGATGAGGTGTCAGAGAGAGAGAGAGAGAGAGATTGCCCAGGTGTTTGAGGATGCAGAAGTGGATGTATGTGCAATAACTGAGGTAAATGGATATGTGAGACTGTGAGGAAATGGGAGTATGGATGGAGTATATCTGCAAAAGCCAAGAACAATGAGCCATTCTCGAGAGACTTATATGAATCCGGAATTTCGAAGCCATTCCGAGACACTGGACGAGCTGGAATTCCTGATGATATATTTCTCCAGTTTTGAATGTTACGTGAAAGTCCTTGAAATGAGGGCAACTGTGACCTCGTTATCTCATCTGGTGGCTTAATGGCAGCAGCAGTAGTTTCCCGTGTGGTAGTTCCGACATCTTGAACAGTATCTCGCACTGCATTCACTACCTTTCGAGCTTCAACTCTTGCACAACTCGCCGGATGTTGTGAGCGCCTGCCCTAGCACTCATTATGGATTCCTCTGAGTCATAAGCCATATGAACCCAACCTCTGCAGCCATTATAAAAATGTTCACATTGCCAGTATATATTCGCCTTGGTAAGGTTATCTTAATCTATCTATCTATATACCTAGGCTGCTTCCCCCAAGGAAAGGGAGGTAGCCGAGACAGGACGACACACTCTCCATTTACTCATCCATTCAAACACATTCATTCACACCTTAGCCCCAAAGGGGAGAACGGACAGATCCTCGCCGCACCACACCGCACAAGGGTCAACTGTGCAATGCAATCAGTGACATCTGCAGCAGGGCCCGACAGCAGAGCTGGTTTACCCCTGCCACATCATAACAGACTCATCCCCTTACCCGCACCTGACCTGACTAGCTAATCAGACCAAATGCAGGAGAATATCCCCTCTGGGCTGCATCATCACTTATTCATTCACAATTTCTCTCCATTTATTTCTGTCATGCACAGCCACTCTTCCTTGCTCAACAGACATCCCTCTCGCATCCAGCGCTCTCTTCACACTGTCCATCCATCCTATTTGTGGTCTTCCTCTCAGCCTTACACCTCTCACATCAGATCTAGTTATCTTTTTCACCAATCGCTCATTATCCATTCTCTCCATATGCCCAAACCATCGCAACACCCTCTGCTCAACTCTACCAGCCATCTCACGAACAACTCCAATTCTCCTTCACACTTCATCATTCAGCACCCGATCCATACGCGTCACTCCACACATACTCCTCAGACACCTCATCTCCAATACATTCAAACTTTTCCTCTCTGCTACACCCATATTCCATGTTTCAGCCCCATATAATGCAGTCGGTACCACAACACCCTCATACAGCGTTCTCTTTACATCCATTCTAAGCGAACGACATCTAAACACTTTTTTCATTCCTCCCAGCACCTTTCCTACTTCATTTATTCTAAACTTCACTTCTGCATCTATTCTTCCATCCACAGCAACATGTGACCCTAGATATTTAAAACACTCTACCTCCTCAAGCAACTCGCCATTCAAAACTATATTCATCCTCCTACCATCTACCAACCTCGTACACTTCACCACTTTACTCTTATTCTCATTTACTTTCAATTTCCTCCTTTCACACACCCTTCCAAACTCCTCTACCAACTGTCTCAATCTCTCCTCTGAATCAGCCACCAGTGCAGTATCATCTGCAAACAGCAGCTGCTTCAGATTCCACTCTCCACCATCAACATTCACCAGACTCAGACCTCCACCTAAAACTCTTGCATTCACCTCCCTTACAACACCATCCATGTAAATATTAAACAACCAAGGCGACATCACACATCCCTGTCGCAGCCCCACTCTCACAGGAAACCAATCACTCACAGCATTTCCCACTCTTACACACGCTCTACTATTTACATAAAAACTTTTCACCCCTTTTAGTAACCTACCATCAAGTCCATACGATCTTAAAACAATCCACAAAGTCTCCCTATCAGTTCTATCATACGCTTTCTCTAAATCCATAAATGCCCAAAACATCCTTGCCTTTCGCTAAATACTTTTCACACACTTGTCTCACAGCGAACACCTGATCCACGGATCCCTTCCCTCTCCTAAAGCCACACTGCTCATCACCAATCACTCCCTCTGTACCCTCTCTAACTCTCATTATTAACACTACCATACACCTTACCTACAACACTCAACAGATTTATACCCCTAAAGCTAGTACATTCATACTTATCACCCTTGCCTTTATACAACGGGACCACACAAGCACATGCCCAGTCAACTGGCACCAAACCTTTCACAAAGCACACATTCAACAATCTTACTAACCAGTCAACAATAGTCACTCAACCACCCTTCAGGCATTCCACAGCACACCCATCCATACCTGCAGCTTTCCCTGTTTTCATCTCCCTTACTGCCTTCTCCACTTCCTCCTTCGTGATCAAAGAATCATTCAACTCTCCCAACACATTTATTCCTTGCACCCTTCCATCCGCCACAGTCTCAGCCACCCTTTCCTCCTCTACATTTAACAATCTTGCAAAATACTCTGCCCATCTCTTCCTTACTGCATCCATCTCAATTAATATCCTTCCATCCTCTGCTTTTACTTGTTCTTCCTTCCCAGACTCTCCCTTTCGCACCCTTTTCACCTCCTTCCAAAACATTTTCTTACTCTGTTGAAAATTCTCTGTCAGCCGCCTACCCCACCTCTCATCTGCTGCCACTTTAGCATCACGCACAGCCCTTCTGGCCCTATTCCTCTTTTCCCTATACCTCTCATATGACATCTCATCCTTCCTCTGCAGCCACACTTCATATGCACGTCTCTTCTCAGCCACAGCCATGCTTACTTCCTCGCACCACCATTCACTTCCTTTTCTTACACCACCACCCACACGTCTCACACCACACACCTCCTCTGCATGCCCCACCATAGCACTCTTAAATAACTGCCATTCCTCCTCCACACTGCCATTTTCCCGATCTTTCACTGCGTTCCACTCATCTTTCAATTTCTCCTGATACTCTATCTTTTTCTCTCTTTTATCCAACTCACGCACTTTCAAAACCTCCCTGCCACACCAAACCCTCCTAGCTCTCACCCATCTCTTACCTACTCTTAACTTTTCCTCCACCAGGTAGTGGTCAGACATACCTCCACCCTCCCCTCTCAGAACTCTCACATCCAACAATCTTCCTATTACATTCCTAGACACAACCACATAGTCCATCAAAGCTCTATCAACAACCATTCCACCCTCCTGTCTCACCCATGTATACTTATAAATATCTTTCTTCTCAAACAGCGTGTTTCCAATCACCATCTCTCGCTCAACACACATCGTTATCATTCGCTCCCCTTTTTCATTTCTTCCAGGCACACCATGCATACCAACTACACCTTCAACTGCTACATTTCCCACTCTAGCATTCAGATCTCCCATCATTACCACATTCATATTCGCTCCAAAACTCTGCAGACACTCATCAACATCATTCCAGAAAGACTCCCTCTCTTCTTCATCCCTTTCACTACCAGACCCATATGCACTCACAAACACCCACAACTCACGTTCAAATTTCGCTTTCACCCACATCAGTCTCGATGACACCTTCCATTCAGTCACACACTGCTGTACTTCCGAACTCACTAACAAGGCCACACCTTCTCTTGCCCTTCCTCTATCAACACCTGACAATCTTCCATTCACACTTCCAAACACAGACTCACCCTTCCCTTTCATCTTCGTTTCACTCAAAGCTAACACATCCAACTTTCTTCTCACAAACATTCTCCCAATCTCCTCCCTTTTAGCCTCAATCGTACTACATCCATGCACATTCATAGACCCAATCTTCAGGGTACTGGGATAACTCCATCCCCCATCCCTTTCTCTGGCCTGTCTCTTTTTAGGAACTAAAAAACAGAGGAGGGGGTCCCTAGTCCCCTCACCCCGCCCCTTTTAGTCGCCTTTTACGACACGCAGGGAATACGGTGGCAGTATTCTTCCTAACACAACCTGGCCGCAGAGTAGTAGTACCACCCCATAGTGCGGCCAGATTGTGTCCCCCCCGCCACAGGTTATCTTAATGCATTTCATAAATGTAAGATTCCTCATTACAGAGTTTCTTTATGCCTTTTTCAGTTTTAATGAATGACAATGGCATCTTGGTTACATCAAATAGCAGGGCGTCACAAATCGGAGATAACCTGCCTGAAGTTCAGGACAGCCAGCGGACAACTGACAGACAACCCACCTGCAGCTTAGGACAGGGTAATAATCTAGTGAACGATCTGTTAGCTGAAAACAACTGTTAGATGGGTGAATCATCGGGTGAACGATCTATTAGCTCAAAACAGCTGTTAAATGGGTGAATCATCGGGTGAACGATCTGTTAGCTCAAAACAACTGTTAGATGGGTGAATCATCGGGTGAACGATCTATTAGCTCAAAACAGCTGTTAGATGGGTGAATCATCGGGTGAACGATGTCTTAGCTCAGAGCAACTGTTAGATGGGGTAATCATCGGATGAACGATCTGTCAGCTCAAAAAAGCTGTCAGATGAGGGAATTATCGTTGAGGGAATTTATCATGAGGGGAATTATTTGGGGGGAAATCTTGTGGGTAGAATGTTCGTGGGGGGATTTTACTTGGGGGAATAAATGAAGAAACAAACAAGTGTATGCGTGTTTGATCGAATATTTCTAAACAGATCCAAACTGACCATAAACTAAATCATAATGGTACAGTCGCCAAACTTTCCACCTGGGCCACCTAGCCGCGAGAGGTGGGTAACGGGTGCTGGCAACAGTGTATATGTTTGTTCGTGTGTACATGCTCGACGAAAGTTCGGATCATCAACTCTCTTCGTCCATAGTGAACCTCTGTCAGAGTCAGAGTTCATCCCTTAGATGGCTGGGTACGGAGTTAGGTGGTGAGAAAAATGTCTCAGGAGTAAGGAGGCTCTCCCATCAGCTCAGCCAGTTGCATGAAACTGGTCGCATGGAAAATTGTTGTGTGACACAGGTCGTGCTGACCAAGGCCAAAGATATATGACTATATAAATTTTATAATAAAGTAATATAAATAATATTCTAATATAAATATAAACTTTTATTTATAATACAATAATATATATTATACTATACATATTTGGCCTTGGTCCGTGCAACCTGTGACATGCAACAATCCCATGCGACCGGTTTCCTGCAACTGGTCGAGCCGGTGGGAGAGCTGCTTAAGGGGGGAGCTTGGCATAGTGAAGTCCAGGGCAGGTGCAGGACGTTGAGGGGAGGGGGTTACGTTATTCATACCGCCAGTGATAATAACTGCCGAACTAGTTTTTGAGATCCATTGGCAATCTACCAAATATTTACATTTTTAACAATACTAAACATGTTATTTTCTATGTTGTTTTTACATTGTTACAATAACATGTTAATGCACTAAATACTGGAATCACTCCAAGCCTTTCTCTCACACTCTCTCATTATATCAGTAATTCCATTTCATAGGGTTATCACTTGATACCATTATCAGTATAGGTTGAAGATGAATGCATTTACCTAACATCTACATCCAGTTACAAGTGAGATTACCTGCCATATTCACATCATGAATGACATTGACCAATAAACATTAGGATGATGTTCAGACACTGTTAACGGTTGCTTATTTCCTCGTTGGTAGTACTTCAGGCAGATGTTTTCATGTGTTCTGTGGTGCACCACGAAGAGGTAGGAGATTAAAATACTGTCACCTCAGCAGGCAGAGAATTTATGCATACTTTTGCCGAATGTGGTTATTATATCAGCTATGCTAATGATTTACCGTACCATTTTTCATATGACTATGATCATTACAGCACATCTTTATAGTCCATTCGTCTAACGTATGACTGAATTACACACTGCAAGGAAAACTGATTGTGAGCGGTGCCGCTTATGTGTGCGGTCACACATTTACATGGTCATCGATTATTCACCGAACAACATTATCTCACATTATAGCAAGATGAAGACACCATCTCTTCACCACAGGATGCAAAAGCTTCCAGTCATTTTAAGCTCAATTTTATTGATTCATGAATTGTTTGGACATTTATATCACCATTGCCTGTGATATTACTTATGTGATTGGTAAATGCAACATAACGAACATGAAATTATCATTACAGGCTGGAACACTTTTTTTTTTTTTTTTTTTTTTTTTTAATCCCGCGAACCTCGCTTTAGCCCCCGTCACCGAGGTCCGGAGTGCGAGGATATGTGATGTTGGTTGTTGACTGGCTGCTACCAAGACCTAGGTCATAAGACAAGGGCTAGGTGTTTAATAGGAGAAACCCATCTCTCCTGACGGGGGTGGAACCACGTCACACGGATCGCCTGGCGGAAGCGTTAACTACCACGTCACCCACAGTACTGTTTCAAATATTTAATATATATCAACTATTAAAACAATTGCCGTGTTTGCACTGCAAGCACAGAGATCCACGTAATGATTAAGTGATGAGATGCTTAGGTTTTCTATTGTTAACGAAAGGTTGACTCATGACTAGCTGACTCAAGGCAGTATTCTGCCTCAACGAACGAGTTTCAACCTCCGACATCTACAGCTCCTAACTCTCCTACTTAGTTTAAATTAATATCCTCCCAATGAGTAATCCTGTAACGATTAATGACCTAACTTGTCTAATCATGTCTCGGATCAAGAATGGTATTTCAATAGGTTTAATCGAGATCGGCCCAGGACTGGCTAAATGCAAAACGAACAGTCAGACACAGGTATCTACTTTTCAACCATAAGGGCCGGTCACACGACGGTTCTTCCCCCCCCCAATATGCAGTAGACATTTTTTAGCCATGGGTTTATCATGTAATAATGAAAAAGAATACGTTTTTAAATATATAATATATGTAAAGATGCGGTCTCTTGAATTAGTTTACTTATTGTTTTCAATACTTGCATTATCCAACACTTTCAAGAAGCTCCTTTGAAATTCTATCGCCTAAAAATTGTCGACTGATTACTGGGATGAACTTTGACTGAGGTTCACTAAGGAAAACGAAAGGTGATGATCCGAACTTTCATCAAGCATGTACACACGAACAAACAGATAGCCTACACTGTTGCCAGCACCCCTTACCCACCTCTCGTGGCGGGGTGGCCCAGGTGGAAAGTTTGGCGACTGTACTTAGGTTTTGATTTATCATTTCCAAAAGGATAAAGGCAGGGCGGTATATTTCAACCTGAATCCGACCGCAGGCGTGTAGGAACAATCTTGATAAGGATGCACCATACTGCAACAAAAATGTTAAATGGTCACATTATTAAACATAGTCACAGTTTGAGTTGAAATGTCAGATTGGCAGAAGGTGAGCCCTTTAACTTAAACACCCAACTCTTTCACTAAACATACATGCCTCATTTAAAATCAACTTTTAAGGAGAATCAAATTGAAAAATATTAGGTGGTCTGCAAACTTATGCGTTTGGAAGTTAATTTTAAGTTTGTAGTACGGAGGTATATGCATACTGTCTATCTCCCCAAAAAAATCTCTTGAAAATTACGGGCTTGTTCATACATTGAAATGGTGACAGTAGAGAAAGACAGAAATATATTGTTAACATGTGACAAGTCTATTATCATGAAAAGTATTAGAGAAGGAAGCCTTGATGATGTGGCATCGAAATAATTGGGTAGACCCATTGCCTTTCTACAAATGCCCCTTAACATCTTCTCCCCTGAAATGGCGAAGCTGGATCCCAAGAAAAGAATAACTAGTTAATTCAGTCTGTTGACTACATATTCAACAACAAAATAATAGCAACAACAAAAATAATGAAACAAAAGCATTTGGGAGTCGAAAGCTAATCGCCAGCCAGAATATGCTGTTGGCCAAGTTACAAACTCTTTACAAACCAAATGTGAAGAAAATCCGCAAAACCCGACGAAATTCAGTCACCGTGTTTTACAAAAAGCCAATCCATACTAAAACTAGTTGGCCTTTGGCAGCCATTTTGGTGACCTAGATCTTGACCCTGAGTGCCCATTTTTGAACTTGTCCAAGATTTTGGCCATACCTTTATTACCCTGAAACTTTCTTGTTGATAGCTCAAGATTTTCATCAGATATAATGGTAACAGATACACACATTCACACACAGACAGACAAACAGATGCTGGCAATAACATTATTGTTCCGCCTTGCTGAAAGCGGGTGATAACAAAAACAAAATCATCACCATCACAAACAACAGCAGTATCAATGAAGCAGATAGCTCAAGTAAAGTCATCAAGATTTTCTGAATCTTTAATTCAGCTCTTAAACATACAAGTAACTATACTCAGTGTTTTTTATTAAGGCGAAGATGTACTTGACAGGTTGGTGATGATTGGCTGAATGCAACATTACTTTATAATCTCTTTACTCGTTAGCATTATTAATTGACAACTTATATCTGAGGGGGTAATTTGGGTTAGTATGTTATTCGGACATGTTGCATTCTGCCAGTCATCACCAACCTGTCAAGTGCATAAATAAAATGGAGTATAGTGCCAATGTGCTTCACGACGAAGCACGAGGAAACTTACCTACAGTATTTAACATGCACAAAAGTACTAAACATTTGGACTATACGGGATTTTGTTAAAGTCAGGTACCATGTAGGGATGTGCAGGAGTTAAATACTTGTGTGATAAATCCTTAGGGGGCTACACTGAAACATAAGATTGGGCTTAATAAAGTTGAGCTCCTTGCATGTGAAAATCCTTAGTCACTAATATAAAGCACTATGTCAAGTTTCGTAAAAAATGAATCACCTTGACTGTGAAAATCCTTAGTGGTGACTGAATGACTAGATAGTTCCACATCTCGTATGGGCAATGACCGACCAGTAAACCTGAAATCTGTGGTGCACAATCATGATCACCAATAAAGGCACAGGGAGAATGTCAATAGCCCACTGATCAACAATGATTCTGTCCAGTGCCAAAAAATATCTGTTTCCCATGAATTTTTGCACGCTGAATCCAAATATGTTTTCAGAATTTCTCTATCACCCATAGTTTTTTTTTTTTTTTCCAACATACTCGCATATCATTACATATAGTATATATGTAGCAGTGCTCTATGCGGCATTTAAAACAAAAAGTTTAACAAACACAGCTATTTTCATTGTTTGTGAAGTGCAATAGCTCCCTTTTGAAAGCACAAGCCAAGTTAAATGAGTCAAAAGGGGCCTACAAAAACACCACTGGACATGCTGGGACATTCAAACAGTGCCCACTCCTGAGCAGCAGTTCTCTGTCAGCTGCAGGCTGGAACTTAATGTCTAAACAGTGCCTTTTCCACTCTGTTGACAGAGTGTGCTTTTGTGTATTCATATGTTGTGCTGATACCCCATCCTTCATTATAATGCCGAGAAACTGTAAATAGTTCGAATTCTTTCTGCTACATCTACGGTAAATTGGCATTCATATCGCAAAAACGTTCTTTCACACCCCTCATTAACGAAATGCCATGAGTATTACTTTGGTTGTAAAGTGGGTCACCAGGATAAGAGTTGAACCCTCCATACTTCAAGTGTCACATGTGTCAGACTTCTTACAGCATGGACAAAAGGTGCACGTCGAATGCATTTTGCCATTTCTATAATGGAATAGGGAGAATCCAAAGATCACGCTTCGGATTGCTACTTCTGCCTGACAAATATAAATGGTCTCTCTGTCTATCTATCTATTGCAAAACTCCTTAATTCCGTAAGGGGTGGCCACAAACAAATCGCCTCCATGTCGCCCTTTCCAATGCCATTTCACTGTCCTGCTTCCTGATCACACACCCCTGTCTTATATAATTCTCCACTCCATCCCTCGACCACATCCTTGGCCTCCCACTCACTCTCCCCTCCCCCCCTCCACCTCACTCACATACACTCTCCTCGCTAGACTGTCGCTCTCCATCCTCTCCACATGGCCAAACCACCTCAGTCTATTTCTGCTAACGCTTTCCAACACATCTCCATGCACACCACAACGCTCCTTCACATCCTTATTTGTCAGTCTGTCTCTCCATGTAACTCCACATGCTCCTCTCAAACAACTCACTTCCATTGCTCTCATTCTTGACTTGCGTCCTTCCAACGAGGTCCAAGCTTCATTTCCATACGTTACAGGTGGCACAAAATTGTCATGCAGCGACTTTTTTTTAACTTCCATGGTCACTTTCCTGTTTCATATCACTGCTCTCAAGGGACCAGCAACTTTCTTCCTTATTGTACCCTTTCAAGCACTGCACCCTCCAAATTTCCATCCTTACTCATCACACTACCCCGAGTACTTAAATGCACTTTCGTTTTCCATTTCCTCACCATCCAACATCACAGTACAATCACTGCCTTCATTTCTCTCAAAGACAATAACTTTACTCCTTCCTACATTCACCTTTAAATTCTGTTTCTTAAACACTCTTCTAAACTCATCCACCAAGCCATGCAGTTCCCCTTCGTCTTCACTTAACAATACGGTATCATCTGCAAACAACAGTACAGAGAATTTCCAAACATTGCCCTCACTCATTAAAGCCGCACCAACATCCACTGCCCTACTTTGTATCACTTTTATAGCCCCATCCATATACAGATTTAACAACCATGGAGACATGACATGTGACTGTTTCAATCCAACATTCAGATAGAAGAATTCACTCAGTTCACTATCTACACTCACTGCAGCCTTAGCACCCTCATACATGCTCATCACTGCAGTCAACAACTTTCCATTTACTCCACATATTCTTAATATTTTCCTTATTCCTTATCTGTCCACCCTGTCATTTACTTTCTCCAGATCAATGAAGGCTGCATACACCTTCTTTCTCTTCTCCTGAAACTTTTCCACTAAAGACCTAAAAATGAATAACTGATCTATGCAACATCTCTTCCTAAAACCTCCCTGTTCTTCACCAACTAATTTCTATGGTATTTTCCTTACCCTGTCAATAAGTATCCTACCATACACTTTTCCTATTACACTAAGAAGACAAGTTCCCCTATGACTACCATACACTTCTTTTTCCCTTTTTCCATCGTACAGAGGAATAATTACACTTAAGTTCCAAGCCTCCGGGACTCTACCTCCCTCAGGCCATATCCATTCTACTACTGTCTCTCCCCCATGCTTCAGCATTTCACCACACAATTCGTCAGTTCCTGGGGCTTCCCTCATTTTGACTTCTGGATTGCTTCTTCTACTTTCATCCTACTGATTTCTTCCTCTCTTCTCATCTCCCTCTTTCTCCAAGCCATTCCCCAGCCACATATCCTCACATCACTTTCATTCTCTATGCTTAACAGTTCTTGAAAGTATCCCCTTCATCTGCTCACTTTTTCTCCCTTCTCCACACTCAATCTACCATTTTTATCTCTCACTCGCTGACTGATTTCTTTATCACCCCTTTTTACTCTCTTTACCTCCTTCCAGAACATTTTCTTACATTCCCTCCATTTTACACTCAAATTCCTTCATAATTCCTCATCAACTCCCTACTTACTGTCTCTTACTAATCTTTTTGCCTCTCTCTTCCTGTCAGCACATAACTCTCTCTTCCCTCTCATAACTTCCTCCGCGCCTCTGCTTCCCATCCGCTGACTTTATGCTTTCTTTTTTTGTGCCACAGCTTGTCTCACCTCTTCATTCCACCATGCTGTTCCATGCACCCCCTTTCGTCTTCTCTTCACCCCACACACCACTTCACATGCTGCACAGATTTCTTCCGTGAATATCTTGCTATAATATCAAAATCCCAGCATACTGTTAAAAATCCTAATCTACATCTGCTGTGAGGCCAGTACCTCACAGTCAGGAATTACCTGTGCCAGAGCCTCCGAGAAACATGACACTGAGTGACGTTGAGTCTGGTGATGAAACAGTATACCAAACAGGGGACAATGTGGATGCAACATTTGAAGCAAGCTGTTCTTCATGTGAACCACATTTGCTGAGTCATGGAGATTTTAATGACCTCGTCCGTGATCTAAATTTATCTAACAAGCAAACCGAACTTTGGGGTGCAGGTTAAAGGGTTGGAATTTTCTCCGGAATGAAACTAAAGTTTTTTTTTTTTTTTTTTTTTTATCGCGATCGCCATGACGTTTTCAAAGAACTTTTCTCCCTTAAAGTTGGTCTGGTGTTTTCCAATGATAGTGATATGCGGTATCCTGACCATATAATATGTAAATCTTGAGGTTTGGTTTTGGTTATCAAGTAGTCGAAGACAGAAGTTAGGAATGGATACAAGGTGTTGATTGTGGTTTATTATCTTCTAGGAAATGCTTAAGTTGAGCAGTGTATGTATTAATGCCCATCTCTTGGATTTATTTTTGACAAATAATCCAGATCAATACAGGATAGCGGTACTGTTACCACTTGGATCCTCTGACTGCAATCTCATCAAAGCCTCATTAGTTAACCCCCCCCAACACCTCCCCCTTCTGAACCTGTCAGGGTGATCCGATGGCACTTTGATAGGGCAAACTGGGATGGATTTAGAAATTATCTTGCTGGCATTCCATGGCGGTCTTTCTTCTCTAGTGATCCTAATTCCACCCAGTCCCACATTTGCCACTTAATACTAGCTGGTATGGATTTATTCATACCAAGTTAACAGTCCACTAAAAGATTGAACTCTCCAAAATGGTTTGACGGCAACTGTGCCAGAGCAACAGCCCAAAAGTCATTAGTATATAACTCTTACTTAAAATAAAAAACATCGGAATCACTCTCAATTTAAAATTGCTAGAAATCAAGCAAAAACTGTAATAAATCTAGCTAAATCAAACTTTCTTCAAAAGCAAGCATCAAAACTACTTAACAACCCCAATGACAATAGAATATGCTGGTCAGCTCTTAATTCTTTCAATAATAACTTTAACAAGTCACCTTCCATTCCCCACTAAAATCTTCAGATGGCAACGTTACAAATGACCCGCGTGGGAAAGCAGAAATTTTTGCCAGTACATTTGCCAGAAACTCTACCATAGACGATACCAGCCAGAATGTCCCAGTACTAGAACTTGACTCTCCCGAAATTGACCCACTTAAAATACAGACAAGATACGTAAAATCCATCCTAGACAATTTACCTACCAACAAAGCTCCAGGCCCTGATGGAATTCCGCCAATTGTTTTGAAAAAGTGCTCCCCTGAACTTGCCTCTGTTCTAGCTAAATTATTCAGACTCTGCATACTTACTTCTTTATTCCCAAATTCATGGAAAGAAGCCAATATCCACCCAATTCCGAAGAAAAGAAGTTCCACTGACCCCTCTGATTACAGACCAATAGCTGTCACATCTTCTCTTGGTAAGGTATTTGAAACTTTAATTAATAAGCACATTGTTAAACATCTTGAATCCAACAGCTTGATTAGTGATAGATAATATGGTTTTCGCCACGAAAGATCCACCATTGACATACTCAATCTCCTAACTCATACCATCCATCAATCAATTGATCTACATGGAGAAACTCGTGCAGTAGCTCTTGATATTTATAAAGCTTTCGACAGAGTATGGCACCGTTCCCTGCTTTTCAAACTCCCTTGCTATGGACTCACGTCTTTAGTTCCTTTGATTTCTTCACATCTTACTGACAGGAGAATAAGAGTAAAAGTAGATGATGTATATTCCAATTTCCACTCAATTAACGCCGGCGTGCTGCAGGGGTCAGTTCTGGCGCCAACCCTATTCCTGGTTCATATTAATGATCTCTTATATGTCACCCACAATCCTATCCATTCATACGCAGATGACTCAACACTACATAGTTCATTCATACTCAGACACCCATTTACAAAGTCTAATATCTCTACCTCTCAACTCGGTACAGCCATCTCCATAAATCAAGACCTATCTACGATCAGTGAATGGGGACAAAACAACCTTGTCTCTTTTAATGCTAGTAAAACTAAATACATTCTGTTTACTAATAGACAGATATTGCCAGATTCGTATATGACCTTCAGTGCTACTAATATTCCCATCTCCAAAAGTATTGAAATTCTTGACGTCTCACTTAACAATGCCCTCAGCTGGACCTCTCATGTTAGATCACTTGCTAAAACCGCCTCAAAGAAACTTGGATTATTGTACAGGATCCGTGACTTCTTCGCTGATGAGCAGTTAGCTCTAATTTATAAAAGTCATGTGCGCTCTCAGCTTGAATATTGCTCACCCTTGTGGAATGGAGGTAGAGAGGTTGCATTAAAACAACTAGACAAAGTTCAGAACATAGCTGTTAGAATTATTAACAACCCTGCTATTACAAATAAACTACCTCCCCTGCACGTAAGAAAGAATGTTGCCTCCCTTGCATTATTTTACAGATATTTTTTTGGCAAATGCTCAGACGAAGTTGCGTCCATGGTGCCACCTCTCCATGCCTCCCCTCGTGTTACTCGGGCATCTGGTAGCGCTCATGATTGGAATGTCACTCAGCCATATTGCAGAACTTCTGCCTGTCAGAATTCTTTCATTGCCCGAACTGCATCTCTCTGGAACTCACTTCCCCAGAGTTGTTTCCCTCCAAATATCAACCCACAGCTGTTCAAGTCTAACTGTTACAGATATTTTATGAACAGAGGACAGCAATAATCTGGTGTATGGATTATTATTTCTTATTCATTTGTTTTTCTTTCCTCCGTTCTGTTATTAAAACACACACACTGGTGCAGTGGTAACGTTCTCGCTTGCCATCTGGTAGACGGGAGTTCGCGCCTCGCTCAGGTTGCGAAAAGTTTCACTGACGAAGTGGGTGGTTACTCTCCCCCTTGAGCAAGGGGACGGGTGTGTGCGTGTGTGAAGGTCACAGCCTTGCCCTTAGATCGGACTATATGAGCTCTCAGCTCCCTTCCGGGAGGGTAAAAGCTGACGATCGCGACCATCAAGTGATCCTGACCGACCCGGTGAATTACACACAGGAACCTAATTTACTAGCTAAGTCCTCTTCTCTCTTCCTCTCTCCACAACCTCACGTTTCCATGGCTAGCCCCTTTCTGACTCTCTAACTCTTCCATCTTGTCTATGAAGGCTAGTGTCTCGTGTACCGGCCGTGTGTGAAATTTCTAGAAGCCTGTATGTCTGTGTGTATGTAGCATTTCCGGTGCACCTCTAGCATTCCTTCACTAAAATCTTGCAAGCTCATTTTCTTTTCCCACACCTAGTTTGACTGGTGTTCCTATCTATTATGCTATCTATTATGAGTTGTATTATGATAATGTAAATTCCCATATCTATCGATCATGCTGTCTATTATAATTTGTATTACTATAATATGGAGTCCTGACTGTGGAGGCACTTGGCCACCAATATAACACAGATATGGGCGCTTGTTTATTGACCCGTCCAAAGTAAGCTGGAAAGCGGTTCTACTCCACGCCGGAAATAAGTTCCCCTCCGTTCCTTTGGCTCATGCAGGTAACGTGAAATTAACGTATGATAACATGAAGATTCTTGTACAAAAAAAAAATAATAAGTATGGGGACTTTAAGGGGAATGTATGTGGTGACCTAAAGGCTGTGGCACTTTACTCGGAATGCAACTTGGTTATACGAAGTTCTGTTGTTTCCTCTGTGAGTGGGACAGCCGTGACATGAACAATAATTACGTAAAGAACGTGTGGCCAAAATGAACATCATTGACTTCAGGGAAGAGGAATGTCATCAATCCTCTTCTTGTTGATCCTGAGAAAATTTATCTGCCTCCTTTACACCTTAAGCTCGGGTTGATGAGGAACTTTGTCAGTCATGGATAAAACTGGCCATGACGAACTGGAGGAATAAATTCCCCAGAATCAGTGGTGCAAAAATCAAGGAGGGTATTTTTGTAGGACACAGATCAGCGAGCTGCTTCGAGATGAAAATTTGGATGAAGGGCTAAATGAAGGTGAAAAAACTGCATGGCTGTCATTTTAGAGAGTTTGTAAAGACTTTTTTCTTGGGGGGGAGGAAACACAGGTCAGAAAACTACTGTGATGTAAAAGATCTGTTGACTCTATACAAAGCTCTGCGGTGCAGTATGAGTCTAAAAATCCACTTTTTGGACTCACACTTAGACCTTTTCCGGGAAGATCTTGGGGCAGTCAGTGATGAACATGGCGAAAGATTTCACCAGGACATTTTGGACATGGATAAGCGGTACCAAGGAAAGCGGGGCCCCTCTGTGTCGGCAGATTACTGCTGAACACTAAGGAGGGATGTTCCTGAGGCCAAATATATCCGAAAATCATAACATATAATTATTTTAGCGGTAATTATTACACTTCCACGTTTTAGAGGTAATTATTGTGCAATATCATCCTTATTTATGAATGATATATTTTTATTGTAAAATTTAATTGCTTTGTCACTTAAATACCTTGCCTGATAGAAAATTCTAAAAACAGGTTCGGATTTAGCATAAAAAGTACTAGAAAGTCCACCAGTTTCAGTTCGTGGGACAAAAAAAATGTTTGGCCAGTGTTATAAAGTCTGCCACTAGAGGGCAGGTTAATTGCACACGTCCACCTCTCCCTCACACGCACACACAAACACGCTCTTTACTGCCACCAAAGCACTGATTTGCAAGGTGGATAAATCGGAGATCTAAAACTCTCTCTCTCTCTCTCTCTCTCTCTCTCTCTCTCTCTCTCTCTCTCTCTCACGCCGCATGTAATATTAGTTTCATAATTATATCGTATTAGTTGCATTATTACGTGCACAGATCTACTCTTATTTCCATGTGAAGATACTACTTTGAAGTTTTAGCAGCTTTCTTTAAAATGACCCAAGTGTATGAAGTGTGATATTCAAATATTTGCCCATCATCTTCTAAACGATGTACTGAAGTCCAGGTAAGAGAGACATGTTATATGATTACTAGCCATAAGTCCCTCTCCTGAATTGCCATCTGGGGAGCCAGATATCCACCTGCCCACTCATTAACCTACCCACTCATCCATTTACCCACTCTCCACACCAAACACAACCCACTGACCCCACACCAGCCGTTTTTTTTTTTTCTTCACTAGCACTCATTCACTCAGTCTTATTGGCAACGTTGGAGTGAGATCTTATTGGCAACTTTGGAATGAGTTCAGTATAAATGATTCGGCAACGTCGCACCTCCGCTTGTGAATAGATGAAGCAATTCGGCTAATCAAACCAAACCAAAAATTATCAGAAAAGCTGTGTTTTGCCATGTAACTAACCTATACCTAACCAACCTAGGCCCAACTTAGCGGTAACCTCCCATAATGCCTTATTTTGTTTGGGGAGATGACCAACATGCGACCCTGCCAAGTCTTTTCTCGATAACTCGATGCGCTTCTGCCAATAAGACTGGATGACCAGTTATACCCGGAGAAAAAATAAATGCACCCTGGCCACGCATCCAACCATGCTACCTGGACGACCCATCCTGCCCCCTGATCCTGGCCATGCACCCTGCCCACCCACGAATGCCACCCATAAACCTCACTCAACAATGGCACATACACATCCATGCACTCACCTACTCACCTTGTCCAATTTCAACCCAACCCACCAACCCACAGCGCCCTGATCAAGCAGCCATCTCGGTCACCCTGTGACCCACTCTGCCCAACCATTCCGGTGACCCATCTTGCCCACCGACCTCGACGACCCATCCCCTCCACTCACAAATGCCACCAACCCTGCTCACCCTACAATGCCTTCCACCACATTCACCCACCCAACCCTCCCACTGTACCTGCATACCATTCCCTGACTACACACCCACCCCGCCCACCCAGCTCAACCTGGGCATTCACCCATCATACCCACCTACTGCTCTCACTAACCCACACGTCCATCCTGCCCACCCACACACCTAACTACTCTTCTTACCCAACCCCAGTCATCCCCTATTCCACCAACCATTCAAACCCCACTCATCTATTGAGGTCACTCCATCCAAATCTAACATACCAACGCTTCCCCGACCACTCACCGATGCAGCCACTCTCCCACCCAGCCCACCCCACGCATCCACGCACCAATCCATCTACCTTTACAACCCACTCGATACACACCACCGAACTAGCCCACCCCACCGTTATCACTCATCCTGCCCGTTCACAGTGGTGATGCACCGAACCACCACACCCACAACTCCAACCTCACACACCCTGACAACACACCCACACCTATCCACCCAGCCACCTATCCACACACACTATCTATCTATCTATTGCCAGACACCTTAATCCCGTAAGGGGTGGACACAAAAAAATCACTTCCATGTCTCCATGTCCCCAGCCATTTTAATGCCCTGCTCACAGCTCACACCACCCTCTCTCATACACCTCTCTACTCCATCCCTTTATCTCATCCTTGGCCTCCCCCTCCCTCTCCCCCCCTCCACCTCACTCATATACACTCTCCTCGTCAGTCCCTCACTCTCCATCCTCTCCACATGGCCAAACCACCTCAGTGTTTCTCCTAATGCTTCCTATCACATCCACATCCACACTACAATGCTCCTTCACTTCCACATCTGTCAGTCTGTCTCTCCATGTGACTCCACATGCTCCTCTCAAATAACTCATTTCCACTACTCTCACTCGTGACTTCTGTCCCTTCAACAAGGTCCAGGCTTCATTTCATACTTTAGACTTCGTATCACAATACTGTCATAGAGTAGCTTTTTCACTTCCGTGCTCACTTCCCTGTTTCTTGTCACTGCTTTCAAGGAACCAGCAACCTTTCTTCCCTGAAGCACCCTTTCAAGCTCTTCACCCTCTAAACTTCCATCCTTATTCATTATACTACCCAAGTACTTAAATGCACTCACATTTTCCACTGCCTTCACTTCTCTCAAAGACCATGACTTTACTCTACCCTACATTCACCTTTAGATTCCGTTTCTTACACACTCTCCCAAAGTCATCCACCAAGCCTTGCAGCTCCCCTTCGTCTTCATTTAACAACAAAGTATCATCTGGAAACAACAGTGCAGTTAGTTTCCAAACACTGCCTCTCTCTCAGGGCAGCTTCAACACCAACTGCCCTACCTCGTATCTGTTTTATAACCCCATCCTTATACAGATTGAACAACCATGGAGAGATGACATATCCTTGCTTCAATCCAACCTTCAAATAGAAAAATTCACTCATTTCACTATCCACACGCACTGCAGCCTTAGCACCCTCATACATACTCTTCACGGCCTTCAGCAACTTCCCATCTACTCCATTTATTCTTAATACTTTTCACAATCCTTGTCTATCCACCCTGTCATATGCTTTCTCCAAATCCATGAACGCCACATACAGTTTCTTTCCCTTCACTAGAAACTTTTCCACTAAAGATCTAAGATTGAATATCTGATGTACACAACCTCTTGCCTTCCTTAAACCTCCCTGTTCTTCTCCAACTAATTCCTCTGTTATTTCCTTAACTCTTTCAATAAATATCCTACAATATACTTTTTCTGTTACACTCAGAAGACAAATGCCCCAGTGATTACCATACACTTCTTTTTCCTTTGTACACGGGAATAATTATATCTGACTTCCAATCTTCCAGGTCTGTACCTTCCTCCCATGTCACTGTGCACATCTTCCACATCCATTCTACTACTATCTCTCCCCCATGCTTCAGCATTTCACCATACACTCCATCAATTCCTGGGACTCTCCCCATTTTGACTTTCATCATCGCTTCCACAACTTCCATCCTACTGATTTCTTCCTCTCTTCTCACATCCCTCCTTCCCAGCCACTTATACATGCATTACTTTCATTTCTCTATGTTTAACAATTCCTTAAAGTGTTCTCTCCATCTGCTCACTTTTTCTCCCTTCTCCACTCGTAATCTACCATTATTATCTTTCAGTCCCCAGCTAACTTCTTTGGCACCCTGTTGTAGTTTTGGGGGTCGGGATGGGATGGCGCTTGCACCTGTGCTTGAGGATACAGGGCACTGCGGTTCCCAGGTTGCCACTTCCACCCAATAGAGAGGGGCTCGAACCCAGGAGTAGGTCCCAGGAGGCTGCCCTATCAGTCGATGTATAAAGGCGGGGCCGTTACAGCGCCAAGGTGCACCTGGAGGGTGTTCCTGTAGCTGTCCTGACAGAGTGCCCCGATGCCACTGCCACTGCCATTGCTCACGGCTGGTGGGCTATGAGTTTCAGGTCCCATGCCTGGACTTGGGACAATGCAGGTGGGTGGGGCGTATGATCTGCCTCTCCCTATTTAATATTAATATCTGGCAAAAAAATAAGAATAATGCGGAAGCCTGATGATACTAAATCACCCAAGGGGATCAAAATGGCAGCTTGGAATGTGGGTAGTTTCGTGGGTAGAGCAGGGGAAGTGGTTGAGATAATGAGTAGAATGTGAGTGGATGTTGGCTATGTACAGAAGGTTGGATATAGTAGTGGATCAGCCGGAATGATTGCCGGGAGGGATTGTTGGTATAAGTTATTTTGGTAGGGAAGAACAGATGGATATGGCGGTGTGGCCGCGCTGGTTAAGGAAAAATGGGTGGATTACATCATGAATGTACTGAGTCAGTGAAAGTATTACAGCAGTGAAAATATTGTTCAGTAGGATTGCTTTTTCATTTATATTGGCATATGCTCCACAGGCTGGCTTGAAAATGTAGAAAAAGATAGATTCTGGGATGACTTAATACATGCGGTAAGTGGTATAGGGGATGATGAGATTGCAATTCTGGGAGGGGACTTAAATGGTCATGTAGGTGAAGCAACTCAGGGATATGTAAGGGTTCATGGGGGATGCACATATGGTACGAGAAATGAGGCAGGGGAAAAGATACGCGAGTTTGAGGAGGCACTGAACATAACTGTGCTACACGCTTTTTAAGAAATTAAAGAGCAAGTTGATTACATATTGTATGAGAGGAGAAATAGTAGCCAGGTAGACTATTTCCTGGTCAGGAGGGCTGATGGGAGGATAGTAAGGGATGATAAAGTTATAGGGCGTGAAGAGCATGTGCAGCAACTCAAATTACTGATACGTGACCCGGTGCATATTGAGCAGATGATGAAGAAGAAGACCTGTGCACATAAGAAGATAATATGAGATTAGATTTGAAAAGCCAAGCAGAAAGGGATGCCTTCTATAGCAAGATGATCAAAGTGGTGGCTGAACAGGGAGCTGCTAACAGAAGTGTTAATAAACAGTACAGAACTCTCAAGAACAATCTGCTGAGAGTTACTGATACAGTGTGTGGATGGACAAGGGGCCCAGTAAGACATACAGTAAAGTAAATTGGTTGTGAGATGAGGGTGTAGAAGCTGCAGTTAAGGACAAAAGAAGACTTCTTTGGGAATGGAAAAGGAGTGGTAACAAAGTGGAATACTTAGCTGCCAAGTGTAGGACTAGATAAAAGGTAAACAGGGCAAAATCTGAGTCTCACGGACTTTTACTGGATAACCTAAATAGTGTGGAAAGGAAAAGTATGATATTTAAAGTGGCAGATAAGATGAAGAGGAGAAAAAAAAAAAGGATGTCACAGGTGAGCAGTGTGTAAGGAATGATGAAGGAAACGTAATGGCTAACAGCGAGGATATTAAAGATGCCCGGAGAGAGCATTGTAACCGATTGCTGAATGAAGGTTTGACTGGAACTGGGAAGGTTGAGTCAGCAGATCGAGTGTTTGGCCCTTCACCTTTGATTGATGCTGCTTCTATGAGCAGGGCAATGGGTAGGATGCAGGTGGGGAAGGCAGCAGGAGTGTCTGGGTTGACTGCTGAAATGATGGAGGCCTCAGAAGATATAGGAATGTTATATTACTGACTTGATAAAGTCGATTATATAATTATGAGTGTGTTGTCCCAGATGATTGGATGAAGAGTGTGACTGTAGATGTGAACCCAGGGGAAGGGTGATGCCCTGGACAGAGGAACTTATGGATGCATAAAACTTTTGGACCAGACATTGTAGGTAATGGAGAGAGTTCTAGAAAGTATGATTAGAGAATAATTAAGTATGACTGTTCCTTTATACAAAGAAAAATGGGATAGAGAAGTATGTGGTAACCATAGGAGTACTTGCCTTCTTAGTGTGACTGGAAAAATACATGGTAGAATACCAGTGATAGGGTTAGGCATATGACAGAGGAGCTAGTTGGAGAAGAACAACGGGGATTTAGGAAGGGAAAAGGGTGTGTAGATCAGATATTTATTCTAAGGTGTTTAGTGGAGAAGTATCTAGAGAAGGGAAGGAAAGTGTATGCTGCCTTCATGGACTTGGAGAAAGCTTATGACAGAATAGACAGGCAACGTATGTGGAAGGTATTAAGAATATATGGAGTGGAGGGGAAATTGTTGAGTGCTGTGAAGACTATGTACGAAGGAGCTATGGCTACGGTGAGAGTGGATGGTGAGCTGAGTGAGTTCTTTGATCTCAATGTGGTACTGAAACAGGGTTGTGAGATGTCTACATGGCTATTTAATATATACATGGATGGGGTTGTAAAGGAGGTGCAAGGTAGGACAATGGATGTGGGGGTGGCTCTAATGAATGAGGGTGAGATTTGGAAGATGTGGGTGTTGCTGTTTGCTGATAATACAGTTTGTTGAGTGAAAATGAATGGGAGTTGCAAGGTTTGGTGAATGAATTTGGGACAGTGTGTAGGAAAAGGAATCTGACAGTTAATGTAAACAAGAATAAAGTTATGGTGTTTGAGGAATGAAGTCACAGAATCTACAGTGAGGTTGGATGGTTAGGATATGGAGAATGTGAGTGCATTCAAGTACTTGGGTAGAGTGATGAGTAAGGACTGGAACTTTGGGGGATAAACTGCGTGAAAGGGTACAGCAGGGAAGGAAGGTTTTTGGTTCACTGAAAGCGGTGATAAGAAATAGGGAGGTGAATACGAAAATTAAAAAGTCACTGCATGATAGTATTGTGATCCCTACCCTGACGTAAGGAAGCAAGAGGGGAACAAGTCAAGAGTGAGAGTAGTGGAAATGAGTTACATGAGAGGAGCATGTGGAGTGACATGGAGGGACACCTTGACGAATGAAGAAGTGAAAGAACGTTGTGGGGTGGATGTGGATGTGATTGAGAAGATTAGGAGGAATACACTGAGGTGGTTTGGACATGTGGAGAGAATGGAGAAAAGACAGACTAAGAGGGTGTATGTAGGGAGGGAGAGGGAGGGGTAGACCGAGGATGAGGTGAAGAGATGGAGTTGAGAGGTAAATGAGGGAGGGGGGAGTGAGTTGGGGGGAGGGTAGGCAAATGGTGGGTGACAGAGTGACTTGGAGGCGTTTTGTCTGCGGCCACCCTTTGCGGGATTAGGGCGTCGGACTATAGATAGATAGATAGATGATTATAGAAGGAGTGAATATTGGTGAGATGCATTTTGGGTTTATGCCTGGCAAAGAGACCACTGATGCCATAAGCATTGCTCGACAGCTTCAGAAAAAGTATATATAAAAAAGAGGATATGTACTTTGTTTTTGTTGATTTGGAGAAGGCATTTGACAGAAACCCTAGGGCGGTGGTGAAGTGGGCAAAGAGACAGCTTGGGATCGAGGAGTTGCTGGTTAGACCGGTTATGGCTATGTGGGTGCTTGCACCCAGGTGAGAGTCATTGGAGATTTAAATGTTGACAATTCCATGAATGTTGAATGTGATGGGGGAGGCGTGGCTGAATCGGTAGAGAGGCGGCCTGCAGTCCTGATGGACCAGGTTCGAATCCCGGCTGGGGCAGGGAACAGTTTAAGGATTTGAATTTCATAAAAGGCAGACTTTTCTGATCTACCAGATGACCCGCCGACATGTCGTAAAAATACCCCCGCTAATACCAATACACCAGTCCTGTATGAGACAGCCCTAGCATGTATTCAGTATGGACGGTGGGTGTTAGCGCCGAAGTGGTGACATGTGGAGGTGTAGGAGGACTACTGGGCCTTGGGATAGGCTACTGCCCCTGAGATATAGGCCCAGCAGCCTTTGCCCAGAGTCGGACACATAAAAAAAAAAAAAAAAAAAAAAAAAAAAAAAAATCAAGGGTCAGTCTTGAGCCCATTGTTTGTCATGATGCTTGAAGCCCTCTCTCGTGACTTTAGAAATGGACTCCCGTGCGAGAGGTTGTATGCCAAAGGTTTGGCTTTGACTGCAGGGAATGAAAGGGAGGCGGAGGAAAGATTTAGGAAGTGGAGAGATGATATGTGGCACAAGGACTTGAGAGGAAAAGCAGAAAAATTAATGGTTATGGTATCTTGGGTTGGTAGTGGTACAGTCAAAGAAGAGGGAAAAAGGCTATGTGTGGTTTGTCACAAAAGCCTGGGAAGCAATTTCATTTTGTGCAGTGTTTGTGAGACGTGGGTGCATAAGAGATCTAGTGATGTTAGAGGTAGACTACAAGATAATTCTGACTTCATGTGTGTGGTTTGTTAGAGAAAGAGTGTGGAGATTGTCAGGTGTGAAATTAAACTTGCTAGTTAGTCTCTCAAATGTGAAGAGTTTTGTTACCTTGGAATGTTATGTGCTGGAAAAGGAGCTGAAGCTAGCTCTCTGGCTAGAGTGCGGGGAGGTTGGAAGAAATTCAGAGAGTTGTTGATATTTCCTGACACTGAGAGGGCTATCACCCCATGCTTAGGGATTTTTGTATGCGGCATGTGTTAGGAGTGTAATGCTGTATGGTAGTGAGATGTGGGCACTAGAGGCATAGGATATTCGCAGGCTGAATTAGGTGGATGTGCAGTCGGCACTTGAATATGAGATATTTACAGTTTGACTTCACTATATATAGTAGTCCTTACACTTACAGGAAAATTTATACAACTTACACTTACATGAAAATATTTACAACTTACACTTACATGAAAATATTTATAAAATGCCTTCACTATGTACAGCACTGGGTGAAGCACACAGGCAGAGTGAGGCAGAGCGAGTGTGAGGCAGGGAATGAGTGAGTGTATGGCCTTGACAGCCTGGGAGATGGTAGAGGAACAGTTATCTTACATGCCTGCCAATTTTTACCCACGAATCTTGAAAAAAGCAGTCACAGTCAAGTTTTTTATTTTAGACCATTTTAAAATGGCACTGGCACTGGCCGCGGCATTATGTCAGACAGTTATAAAACGGCAAAGGCACATGATGGGTTAAAACATCCTTCTTCACATGATCACCCCACACAGGAAGTAGACAAATTAATTAAAATAACTGACTGGAAACTAGAACAGGCTAAGCATGAAATGATCACCATGATCCAGGACATCTCATCAGCTGGGAGTAACACACTTGAGACAGGAAACATCACAAATACACGTAACAGATGCGGTTTGTTCGACCTAGGTGGAGCAATTTTAGGCAACATTTTTGGACTAGCTACAGAAAATGATCTAGAAGAAACAAATAACAAATTTAACAAAATAACACAAATTCTCTCATACCATCATAAGTTAGCTTACACCAAGAACACCTAATTGCTGACGATTGTAAAGAACCTAAGGAAGGCAGAAGCATCAACTCTAGGAATTGTGGAGAAAGTAAATGCACTAGAAGGTAACAATACACTCTTCCAACACCTCTCTGTGATCATATAACATATTGACGTAATAATACTACAGTTAGACAATACTAGTGCTCAGTATCAGGCCTTCATGGAAGGAATTGCTAATGCTGGTAACGGAAGGATAGTCAAGGCATACATAAGCATGGTTTGAAACCTTTGTTTGAGGAAAGAAATCTGATGTTATATTATCCATATTTGGAAGCAACATTCACAACAAAATCAATATAAGTTCATGTACCGTTCGTAACAGTTGATTTTTTCAGTCTATCAAATATACCCTTTTCCTTCTAAGAAACATGACTCATTAGTCACCATCAACATCAAAACAGAAGTCATCATGGTCTCTAAGAAACAGGACGCCATCACTTTCACTGGTGAAACAACAATTGAACAAATGTCGCACATCATTACAAGCATTTCACGTTTGTCCTGTGTACATCTTCACATTTCAGCCAGCTGAGACAGTCCCCTGTGAAATGGCCATCATAAAAGATCATGACATCCCTCATCATTGCAACTTCACATTTGCTCCAGATAAACTTATCCATCAATGCATTGGGCATTCATATTCTTCTACTTCACTCAAAATACATCATTTTTTTACTTGCCCAGACACACATGCAGCCCATACATCAGATTCCGGTTTATACATCTCACCAGATTACTGTGCAGTCCTGACACCTATACTCTCCACTTTGCCCACTAAAAACTATTATGCCATTCTAAACCACACACACAAATACTTCCAGCCATTACCTAGGATGAACTTAAATGTAAATGCACACATTAAGCTGACTTCACCTAAGTTCGAAACCATAAAACTAAATAAAGCAGACAATACAACCTTGGGAAGAATACAGTAGGATTATGTTCAACCCATAATCAGTATACAGCCCAGCTCCGGCCATCTTTAATTTTCTCCATCATTTTTTACTGTATTAATTTTGGCCATGCACAGAATGCAAGCAAGGATTGCTAACCTGGAATCAGTGTTTACGAATCGTTCTGTACAAAAGAGACAAACTGGGTAAATATTGTAAATATTTTTTATATAAAATAACAAAATATCGGTTACACATAATATGGGCTTACTTTAATTATACTGTCATATCTCATTTATATATGAATTTATACAGCAAGTCCTTCTCATATATATTGTATAACTGACTACAGTAGACTTGCCATTGTATTATTCTATTATTACTATTATAATATGCATGTACAATTTTATATCTAGAATGACTACATTATCCTAGTTATGTAACTTTTACAATAGTATTATCTTATAAGTTCATTGTAATGTGTATATAGTATGCATTAATATATTATGAGAATATTTGCTGTCGATGGTACGACAGTGGGCGTGACCGAGCGATATGTAGACATTATATAGGCATGAGTACTGTATATGTCTCATACACACAATGTACATATATAGTGTCTGCTTGAAATGTACACAGCTTCTCACTAGGAATGTCAACTCACAAAATGTTTATCCACAATCTTGCTGTCCCAGACCATCAAGAATCTTTAACCATATGATGTATTTCAAACATCCTTGTAGTCCAGACGACCAAGAATTTCATGATGTATTCAAACACGTGGAGTAACCAGCCCTAGTCAGTTAGTCCACGTGAAAGGAAATCTACCAGACACTACAACACACACATCTATTCCTGTCCAAGGTGTATATAATGTCAGAGATTCCCGTCAGATCAGAAAAGGGAGAGAGGGGCTAGCTAGGGTAATTAGGCTCCGTTAAGCTGTAACTCACTATTGATATAACCGTGCAATAAAGACTTAGTAACCCAAGAGTGCTGTAACTCACCTCGTTGACACTACGTCTCACGACTTATTTCTGGCTGTGCTTGACGATCCTCAATCGACTTCCCCATCTCCCTACAAGTAATTACGACCACACTAACGAGATGGACACTGTGGCACTTTTGGACAGCTGACTGAGAGGCCATCTGGCAGTACTTCTTTGATTTTCCATGGAACGATTATTGCTACAATGGCTATGAGTCATCTTCGCGAATTATGGAGGTCATTCTCTCAGCCATGGAAGCATACATTCCTTTTTGTTATCCTATGATTAAAGGAAAGAAAATGGTTTAATCACACTTCTTTTAATACTATCCACAACAAAGAAACTACCTAAAAATGGTACTGGAGCCAACTCACCACTGAACCTCATCTCTTCAATGTTTCTTCCCAGAATTATGCTGAGTCTGTTCTTCGCTCTGCAAAAAATAATTTCATAAAAATAAAAAATCCAAACTCTCCAACTCAGTCTTTCCATTCCTTTTGTCACCCTGCAGTAAAATATTCTAATAACTTTTTTCCATCATCTTTTCCTCCTCCCTTCTACTCCGATGCTTCTTTAGCTGTTTCTTCTACTAAGAAAGCAGAACTTTTCACTCAGACTTTCTCCTCCAATTCCACTTTAGACGATTCTGGGGTTCTTCCTCCATCACTTCCCCCCTCTGCCTTCCACATGGCTGCCAAAAACATTTCCTTAACTGATGTGATGTATTTTCTGCCATCACAGGCCTCAGTACTAACAAGGCATAGAGGCCTGATGGGGTCCCTCGTATTGTCCTCAAAAACTGTGCTTCTGTCTTTACACCTTGCCGAGGTAAACACTTGTGTATTTGTCTGCCAACTTGTACTGTTTATCTTCCTGGAAGTTTGCTCTCATTCAGCCTGTCCTAAAGAAGAGTGAACATTCCCAGTCCTCCAACTATTCCTCGAATGCTTTTACACCCTGAGTTTCAAAATTTTTTAACTCAGTTCTTTAAAAAAAATATAAAGCACCTTTCCTATCACAACCGTCCTTCTGATCGTCAGTATCGGTTCAACCAGTGATGCTCCACTGGTGATCTTCTCACCTACCTTTCAGACTCCTGGTCATCCTCCTATCAAAACTTTGGAGAATGCTTTGCCAGTGCACTTGACATCTCAAAGGGTTTGGATTGCGTCCGGCATAAATCTTTAATTTCCAAACAACCCTCATATGGTGTCCTTCCATCTATCTCTGCCTTGATCTCCAGCTTCCGTTCTGGTCCTTCTATAGCTGCTGTCGTAATCGATCATCATTCTTCTAGAGCTATCAATAGTGGTGTTCCAAAGGTTTCTGTCCTACCAACTCTGTTCCTTCTGTTCATCAATTACCTAATAAACTGTACATCTAACCCTATCCACTCATTAGCCGATGACTCAACCCAGTGGTGTACCTGGGGCGGGGGGCGGGGGGACTGTTTGAAACTGTCCCCTGGGCCCCCAATTGAGGGGGGGGCCAAAAAAGTCTTAAAAATTTATAAGCTTTTTTATTAATATTTGAAAATATATATATTAATCATCTCGACAATCCTGGCTGAGAATGAGATATATGGCAGCCTGGATAATAATTGTATACACCTCCCTAATTAAAACACTGTTAATGTAACCCGATCTGCTTATATCTTATCTCGATTGTACATAGAAGTGGATGCTGATTCTTAATCTAGTGGGTCAGCTTTGGCCTTTTTTTATCAACTAAGTGGTGGAGCATGTTTGTTCATTGCAAATCTTTTTCATCAAATCTCACTAGATGCTGGAGGGTTGCCCCACAAAGAACCTAGCACCCCGGCCCCCAAATCTCTAGATAGGCCCCTGACTCAACCCTTCTTTCCATTATCTACCTATGAGTAAAGCGTCCATCTCAGCAGTTACCTCAACAATCAAACACTGAGGCTATGGCAAACCTAATGTCTGATTTGGCTTACATCTGGAATTGGTGTAAATGTAACCCTGTTGTATTTAATGCTTCAAAAATTCAGTTCGTACATCTGTATTTAACCCGCGGCGTCCCGTCGACGTTCTTTAACGTCCACACGTTTTGTCACTGCCAATCCCGTCAACGTACATAAACGCTAATTTGCACAATTTTCAATTTTCGCGAGTGATTTTTGGTATATACACGTGACACCTTCCTCTACAAGATGCCAGGCAGGGACAATGCCTTACCCGGGATGACCTCCTCCCCCCCCCTGCATGCCATTGTCTCAACAATTCACCTGTTATCAGTGACCTGGCCAGTATAGCCATGTCATGCCACGGTACGAAATTCAGGGCCAGAGTGATTCCTCAATCAATGACAATGTGGAGGACAAACTTTCCATAGCATTAGAGGAAGAAACAGTTAGAAATGATGATCAGGTAATGTGGCAAAAAAAGGTCAGGTATTAGTGAGTGAAACAATGCTTATAATGCCTATATTACTGCTTGAAAAACAATATACTCTCGTACTACATATAAATTCGTACCAAGTAAATAAATAAATACCGTTTATGAGTGGTGTGAAATAGTTATCCTCCCACAGAACTCGTTTTCTTTGGTGCCAGCCTGATAGAAAGTCCAGTAAGGTAAGGAGGTACTCCTACCTGTATTGAATATTTTAAACCTCAGACGAGCGATTTCTCTATGAATTTTCGATGTTTCTCACCAAAAGCAAAGGTTTGAGGTAAAAAAAAAAAAATTCCTAAAATGGTAGGGATTGGGGGGAGTCAGTGGTGGAAAAGTGGTCAGGATGGGACAGGTTAATTGTCAAAATCCTCAACAAGAGTATCCTCTAATTTATAACAATATCCAACTTAATCTTGCATCATCCTTAAACATACTTGGGTTTTCATTGTCCCGGGTTTTATCTTGTAAAGATCATATTTCCTCATTCATAAAATCTTCTTCCAAGAGATCAGGTGTGCTAAGCCATCTCTGGGCCTTCTTTACCGCTGCACAGTTGCTGACTTTTAAACATGCATTTATTTGCCCATGTACAGAAATAACTCTTATGTGTGGGGAGGTTCCCCATACAGCTCTTCTCAACAAGGTGGAGTCAAAGGCTTTTTGGGTGATTAACCCTATCGCGCATGGATAAGTTTTTAAGTTTTCCTGGCTCTGACATGCAGGCTTTTCTCCCCTCCCCTCCCCCCACGGCCTCTGCGGGCTCCAAAAATGTGTATTCTCGGCTTATTTTCACCACCCAAATATATTTATTTTGCCACAAGACCCATATATTCCTATTCGCCGATGTTTGTTCTACACGATAAGCAAAACACACACACACACACACACACACACACACACACACACACACACACACACACACACACACACACTATACTTCCGTCTGGGCGCTTAGAATAAACATTCGAGATCATACATTTCACTTCCCAACATCACAAGTCGAATGTTTACTAATCAATCTCTACATGTTATACCATCAATCGAAAGAGAATTTTATTAGCTTTCGAATGGGTCCGGTTCCAGTTTGATACGGTGTATGGTCTTCGAGTAATAAGCGAGAAAATAAAACCTATTTTCGACAGGAAACAATTTTTTTATTCGGGGAGGGTTTGCGAGAAACTTTCAGTGGCACCCTTATGTTTTTATTTCATCATCCTATGCACAATGTCATCCTCTTTCTTCTCAGTGAAGAACGGTAATCCTAGGCCTCACAGTTTTTGAGAAAAATGCAAAAAACTACGGTGTATTTCGTGGTGCGCTGACCCGCCATCGGCCGTGTTCACTTACACTAGTTTCCCATAGCGCACTAACACTTTTATGCTGCTAGCTTCGTTTTTTTTGCTATTATACCAACAACTATTTCATATAGTTACTTCTTTTTTGTTTTTAGTCCTCTCAGAAACCACCCATGAACACTAAACCTGTTGCTAGCAACTGAAACTGAAGCTGTACTTATTTCCTTGTCATTTGTGTTGAGGTATAAAACAATATATATGTATATGTAAATGTACTGACAAAGGTAAATAGATAAATAAAAGAAAGAATACCACGTACTTCTCTAGTGACGATGATCTTCCTCCAGGATCACATCGGTTGGGAGGTGAGGAGTTTTTTACCGTGTGTGTGTGTGTGTGTGTGTGTGTGTGTGTGTGTGTGTGTGTGCTCCACCATTGAAGGTATTGCTCGGTATGGTACCGGTCGATACAATCACCCGTGCAAAGCAGCACATCACATACAGGACAGATGTTTCTTGTGTCTTTCCTTCTCCCACCTTGAAGCACAAGGCACACCTGAGCCTCTTCTTGTCAGGGATCCTCACCCGGTAGTGGTCCAGAGTGAGATCCAACCTCAAGTAGTCGACAATGACCCGGTGATGCTTGCTTGGATACCCTCGTGCTCTGTGGTCTTGTCGTGCGGGAGCTACAGGCCCAGGCACGGGTTCTCCCAATAGACCAGCAAGTGGAGGTGGTAGTGGTTCTGGCACCCCTGATGGGCCTCCTGCAGGTGGTGCTGGTGGTGATTGTGGCACCTGTGATGGCCCTGCTTCTTGTGGTGCTGGTGTGGGTTCTCCTGCAGGCTGTGCTGGTGCTGGTGGTGGCTGGGCCAATCCTGGCGCTGGTGGTTGTGCCTGCTGGGTGCCAGTTGATGCTGGTGCTGGCTGCCGGGTAGGTAGGTCTGGGGTGTGGTGGAGTGTGTGTCCAGATGCGGGCCAGTACTTTTCGTGGAAATGCAGTTGATCATAGATGATCTGCTCCACAAATTCCAGGAGAGTTACTTGTGTGCATCTGTACTTGTATAAGGCAAACGCGTTGAACAGTGCCATTTGGATGAAGTAGAATGTGATCTTCATCCACATGACAGTTCGACGTTGGATGGGGTAGTACTGGACCATTTGATCGAAATGATCCACCCCACCCATATAGCCTACCTGCTGTACTCCTGCACAACGACGGGCTTGTGAACGACCTTCTCCACATAGTTGTCTGCCCATCATTAACCCGCACCTTTCCTCGAACCCTCTTCGGAATGGTGTCCACAGTGTAGAAGGTGGACACCATATTCACAATGTGCTTGTCCCTCCACAGTAGGACTTGCACATTGTCCTTGTGCCTGTATGCCATGCCCCCCTCAGCAGGCTCTTAGCCTTGGCGATGGCCTGCAGCTGGCGTGTCGTTCCTCTAGGCAGCCGTAGGGTCCCATACACTTAAAATCCTGCACTGAAGAGTTGTTCGTGCAGGGCTACAGAATTGTAATAGTTGTCCATGACCAACTTATAGCCCTTGTCCTTCAACGGTTCCATGAGGCCCAACACGGTGTTCTGGAGGGTACGCTGCACCCTCGTGTAGACCTCCAGGTTCTGGATGTAACCCAAGGACGACTCAGGCAGCATGTACATCTTGATGGCATACTTGTTGGGCTTCTTGGGGTTGTAGATGAGGAAGGGCAGCCGGACCTTCCACCCAGGAGAGCCCTTATCCAGGCTGAGGTGCTCCTCGGGTAGGAATGCTGACTGGAACCACTGAAGGAGGTACTCCATGACAGTACGAACGTGGATGAGCTGGTCTTGGTTTTCCTAGGGAATGGTGATCATGTGGCAGGAGTGGAATTGCTTCGGGATGGCATTAAAGCACCTTCCACTCATCGCCCGCCGCTTAGGGTAGTCGTGCAGCTTAGAGCTCCTCCAGTAGTGCCTGATGGTCAGCATGAGTACGACCCCCATAATAAGGTATAGCCCCAGGAACATGGCCATCTCCTCTTCATTGCAGAAGAACCAGGCATTCAGCTGAGACCCTAGGAATGTGATGTACCAGTTGGTCTCCACGGTGAGGTATGACAACAAATCCCGCGTGAAGAAGAGCTGGAAAAACTGCAGGGGAGTTGTTGGAATATCCACCTTTATCCCCAGGGAGCCATTGAACGGCCCATGGTTTGGTGTGAACAGGTCACTGCTCCACCCAGGATCCTCTTCAGCGGCAGTGGCAGCGATGGCAGCGGGTTGGCCAGTCGACACCTTCTGGCCTGCCCTCCGACCCCTTGGACATCCCCTGTGTCCAGGCAGCAGACCACAATGCCCTCGTCTAGGAGGGGACACCTTGGACGAGGACGAGGACGAGACAGAGGGCTCTGGGGACACCAGTCTCCTTGGCCTGGCTGGCAAAGATGTCACCGTAGCATCCTGCACGGCAGAAGCGGGTGGAGGGGCCATCACAATGAATGATCGCCCAGCTTCCGGTGACACTTGCTCGCCAGGGGGGGCAGAGGGGCCTGGAGATTGGGAGCCGACAAAGAGAGCAGTCAGACCAGCAGGTCTTAGAGGTGGGGAGGATTGTCCGGTGTAGCTGGCCGATGATGGTGGTGTGGTCTCCCTCGGAGGAAGGTGGCAGGGCAGCTTCACTTGCTGACCGGATGGTGTCAGCTCAACCTCCTCCACCCCAGAATGGTCGCTCTCAATGTCGCTCTCCGACTCAATCACCTCGAGGATCTGATGCCACTCGTGTGGTGCCAACCTGCGTCTCATTCTTGCAAGACTGCTGTCGTTGCAAGCCAACTGGAGAATGAATTGCTGTCTGAGGGATTGTGGACCCTGTGGCAGTCCAGTGCTATGGTGGGAGTGTGAGCTGAAAAAAAGGAGTCAAGATATGTTACTCACCGCCAGCCAAGAACTTGGCTCAACACTGGCACAATGCAAGGGTTCATGATTTACGTGTATGTCCTTGTAAAACATCTTCTACACCTGATTTGGCACACAGGTAGGGGCCAGTAGCACGTGGTTACCCCTCTCATTTTCTTTGGACATTACACATAACCAAATCTATCATTTTCATGAGCTACACAGTACATTTCACCAGTAACATGTAAATGGAAGTGTTCCATAGGCCGTTACCTTTGCGCTAAGGTATAGCAGACGGTGTTTCCCTTACGAGAACAAGCTGCAGTAAGTCAGTCTTTCACTGTCTTTGCACATGAAACATAGCCAAATATATCAATACGTGGGAAACGCAGTAGATTTCATCAAGAAAAAAAAAATACATGTAACTGCACATGTTCCAACCCTCACGTTGCACTTGGCTACCTTTGTGCTAGCTCAGGTGTACAACACACACTCTTCCTTACGAGGACGTGGCTCACTTTTTCACTGTCTTTTCACATAAAACATAGCCAAATATATCAGTACATGGGAAACACAGTAGATTTCACCAAGCGAGAGAGAAAAAAAAAAACATATGTAAATGGACGTGTTCCAAACCTCGCGTTGTATTTCGCAACCTGTGTGCTAGCTCAGGTGTACGACATACACTCTTCCTTACGAGGACATGGCACACTTTTTCACTGTCTTTTCACATAAAACATAGCCAAATATATGAGTAAATGAGAAACATAGTAGATTTCACCAAGAAAAAAAAAACATGTATATATAAATGGACGTGTTCCAAACCTCGCGTTGCATTTCGCTACATTTGTGCTAGCTCAGGTGTACGAAACACACTCTTCCTTACGAGCACGTGGCTCACTTTTTCACTGTCTTTTCACATAAAACAACCAAATCTATCAATATATGAGATAAACAGTATATTACACCACAACAAGTACAAGTATGTGACCCATACCTGTCTGCTAAGGTGTAGAAGATGATGTTTCCCTTACCAGAAGACGCTGCAGTGTTTACGATTTTATTTCACAATACACATAATCAAATCCATTATCTTATGAGACATACATGATGTTTCACCACAATAGTACCTGATCGTGCCCTGTATGTCACATCTGCAATACCTAAGGTATTGCAAATGATATTTTCTGACGATCACGTGCTGCAATGTTTACGTTCATCCACACAAGCATACGATAAACATATCAATAACACTCATGCTCAAATTCACACAGAAAGCATACGGAATAAATATAACAATATGATGGCCACAATATACAAAAGTCATGTGCGTTCTCAGATGGAATACTGTTCACCACTGTGGCGTGGATGTGGAGCGGTTGCATTGAGGCAGTTGGACAAAATTCAAAATAAAGCCATTAGATTAATCAATAATCCTGCCATAACAGCACTTTGCTCCATTATCAGTACGTAGAGATGTTGCTTCATTAGCATTATTTTATCGATATTCTTACCGTAAGTGCTCTGACAAACTGGCTTCAATTGTTCCTCCCCTTCACATTTTCTCCTGAAGTACTCGGGGAGCTGGGAGTGCCCATGAACTCACACTCCCCCGCAATGCAGAACCTCTGCTTATCAAAATTCATTTATCCCCAGAACTACTACTCTCTGGAATTCACTTCCTGGGAGTTGCTTCCCACATACATTTAATCCACTTGAAATTAAATTCAATTGTTATAAGTATTTTATGAAAGGAGGATGCCTTTAGGCACATGAACATACAGTATTATTATTTTCCTTTGTTTTTCCTTCCTCCATTCATTATAAAAAAAAAAAAAAAGCCCCTATAAACCTCCTGTATTTTATCCCATCCTGACAACGGTGTGTCGTGCCCAGGCGTATGTGACTCCTGCCCTAGCCAATATTTCATCACGTACACTCGCTGCACTATACTCCTATCTATTGTGCAATAACACTATCCACCATTTATCAGTATCAAACAAGGACTTCATCAACATCTTGGCAAATATTCCCTTCAAGACAATGCCGTGTCATCACGCAGTTTCCTGCATCCCTCAGCTAAACCTTTGACCATGTCCTTCCTCACTGGCTATTGCACACTACATTCACCTGATTCACTGTCACTAATATTCAATGGTTGAATACTCACACTGGGTGCAGGGAAGTGGGAGTGTAGTTGTTGGGAACTGCTGATAAACAGGGTAGGCCTGCCACAGTCTTCGTTCGGCCAACGGCAGAATAACGGCCACAAATGATTCACAAAAACCTAATTCTCTATTGCAAACATCAAATCTAATCACAATAGTGCCCAAAAAGTAAACATAAGCACTATTGGTATAGTGGAATACGATGTGCGTCCCAGGATGGGGTAAATAAAATAAGATTTAAATGCCCAGCCTCACACTACCTTCTCCCTCGACAGCTGATGCGGAACTAATCAACTTGCCCGGGCTGCCGAGCATCTTGGGCCCCAAGGTTGCCAAGTTATTACTTTTGACGAGATGTGTCCAAAAATGACGCCGATCGGCCCAAAACTTTTTCTTTGACGTCAGTTTTTATGCTTTTATGACGACAAACGCATCTTTGCACATTGTAGCAGAAACTTTCAAATGACGACAAGCGCGTCATCGCGGGCGAAAGGGTTAACTCTCCTCCGTTTACGGGCTCCCTTCAAAATCTGTCTCTTCGCCACACTGTTGCATATCAATCTTTTTTCTTTCACTACTTCAATGGTCACTCTTCCTCTGACCTTTCTGTTTGCATCCTTCCACCACTAGGGTGGGCGCATAAAGTATCACCCATCTAAAAACAAACTCTCATCCCTTTCTGTCCAACCCTCTCATGCAAGAGTTAACAGGTATTTCCAGTCCTTCATTTACGCAACAGATCCACTCTGGAACGGTCTTCCTCTGTCTCTATTTCCTTGTGACAAGGCCTCCAGTCTTTCAAATGCAGTGTGTCCTTGCATCTCAAATTGAACAGATCTTGAATTTTGCTCTCAGCTATCATGTTCTGTTTTTTTTTTGGAGAGAACAATCTTACAGGCTTCTGGTCTTTGGATCCCTTTTCTATCCATTAATCTATCTATCTATTCCCTGATGCCTTAAGTCCATACGGGGTAGCCACAAACAAATAGCATCCATGTCTCCCTGTCCCCCACCATTTCACTGCCCTGCTCCCATCTCACACCACCCTCTCTCATATACCTCTTCACTCCATCCCTTCATCTCATCCTTGGCCTTCCCCTTCCTCTCTTCCCCTCCACCTCACTCACATACACTCTCCTCGTCAGTCTCTCACTCTCCATCCTCTCCACATGGCCAAACCACCTCAGTGTGTTTCTCCTAACACTTCCTATCACATCCACATCCACACCACAACGCTCCTTCACATCCTCATTTGTCAGTCTGTCTCTCCACGTGACTCCACATGCTCCTCTCACATAACTCATTTCCACTGCTCTCATGCTTGACTTGTGTCCCACCAACAAGGTCCAAGCTTCACTTCCATACGTTAGAGATGCTATCACAATACTGTCATGTAGTAACTTTTTCACTTCCATGCTCACTTCCTATTTCTAATCACTGGTTTCAAGGAACCAGCAACCTTTCTTCCCTACAACACCCTTTCAAGTACTTCACCCTCCAAACTTCCATCCTTACTCATCACGCTACTCAAATACTTAAACATACTCACGTTTTCCATTTCCTCACCATCCAGCCTCACTGTACACTACATTCACTGCCTTCACTACTCGCGAAGACCATAACTTTACTTTTCCATACATTCACATTTAGATTCCTTTTCCTACACACTCTCCCAAACTCATCCACCAAGTCTTGCAGCTCTGCTTAGTTTTCATTAACAACACAGTATCATGTGCAATCAACAGTACAGGGAGTTTCCAAACACTGCCCTCTCTAATTAGGGCCACTCCAATATCCACTGCCCTACTTTGTCTCTCTTTTATAACTTCTTCCATGTATAGATTGAACAACCATGGAGACATGAGACATCCCTCTTTCAACTCAACCTTCAAATAGAAAAATTCACTTAGTTCACTATCCACATGAACTGCAGCCTTAGCAACCTCATACATACTCATCACAGCATTCATCAACTTCCCATTTACTACACATATTCATAATGCTTTCCACAATCTTTGTCTATCCACCCTGACATATCCTTACTCCAAATCCATGAAGGCTGCATACAATGTCTTTCCCTTCTCTTGAAACTTTCCTAAAGATCTACTGTAAGAATGAATATATGATCTACAAAACCTCTTCCCTTCTTAAAACCTCCCTGTTTTTCTCCAACTATTTCCTCTGTTATTTCCCTAACTCTGTCAATAAGTATTATACCATATACACTTCCTGTTACACTAAGAAGACAAAGGCAACTATGATTACCAAACACTTCTTTTTCCCCTTTTCCTTTGTACAAGGGAATATTTATAACTCACTTCCAATCCTCTGGGATTCTACCTTCCTCCCAAGCCAATCTGCACATCTTCCATATCCATTCTACTACTATCTCTCCCCTGTGCTTCAGCATTTCACCACACACTTTATCAATTTCTGGGGCTTTCCTCATTTTGACTTTCTTATTGCTTCCACAACTTCCATCGTACTGATTTCTTCCTGTCTGCTCACCTCCCTCCTTCTCCCAGCCATTCCTCAACCACTTAAACTCACAGTACTTTCATTCTCAATGTTCATACAATTCCTTGAAGTAGTCTCTCTGTCCGCTCACTTTTTCTCCCTTCTCAACTAGTAATCTACCATTTTTATCTTTCACTCCCCGACTAACTTCACTGCCACCCTGTCTAACTCTCTTTATCTCTTTCCAGAACATTTTCTTACAGTCCGTCCACTTTACACTCAAAATCCATCCAAATTCCACATCCACTCTCTTCTTACTCACTCTTACTAATCTTTTTACATCTCTCTCCCTTTCTACATATAACTCTCTCTTCCGTCTATGAACTTCTTCCACTCCCCTATTTTTCATCCATTCATTATATGCTTTCTTGTTTTGTGCCACAGCCTGTATCACCTCTTCATTGCACAATGCTGTTCCTTGCACCCCCTTTCGTCTTCTCTTCACCCCACACACCACCTCACATGCTGCACATATTTCTTCTGTGAATATCTTGCACACACCTTCCATGTCCCCATCTGCTCCAATCCATACTTGTCTAAACGTTCCTCCGTTTCTCTCTTATATTCTGTTGTTTTCTCATCCTCTTGTAACATTTCCACTCTTCTTGCATCTACTCCTTCCTCCCGTCCTTCCCTTCTACTATTTATTCATTTTACTTGGACCATGAATCTGACCATCACTTGGTGTTGGTCAGAAAGTCTACTCTCCAAACCTCAATATGCTCTTGCATCCGTTATACATCTTCACATCCATTCATCCACGCACACATAATCAATCATTGCCTTCCTTCATTCAGTTCACCACCCACTCTTCTCATCACTCGCCATATACACCCGTGGATCATTTTGTGCCTGAAGAGGGTATTGGCTATCACCAACCCCCTCCCAGCACAAATGTACACTAAAACACTGCCATTCTCATCTATCTGGGCAGGCACACCCCACTCACCAACTACTCCATCCACCTTCACATTCTGTACTTTACCATTCATATCACCAATCAATAACACTCTCCCATTCCATTCAAACTTCTCCGTGCACACTCCCACATCTGTCCAGAACTCTTCTCTCACTCTGCTAGCACGATCTTGCGTTGCTGAATACATGCACACAATTGCCCACATTTGTAGTCCAACTTTTAATCTTACCCACACAATCCTTGAACCAACTGATCCATACTCTCTTATATTCTCCTTCCATCTGTTACTCACAACAATACACACTCCTCCTTTTGCCCTCTCATTCTCACCTACTTCCCCACATATACCCCATCCATTCTACCATTCTCTCACACTCTCTCCTCCCCATTTAGTTTCAGTTAATCCACATACATCACTTTCGCACCCTGAAGCACCTGGACAATCTCTCTCTCTTTCACCTCATCATTTGCACTCCATACATTCCACGTTGCCATCCGTATCATGTCCTTTGTTCGGTCCATAGTTGTCAGCTTTTGGTTAGTCCTGGTCCGATGCTTCTTGTTCGTAAAATTATTGTGTTAGTTGTTTGCCAGGGAGGGGCACTAACCCTCCGCCAACCCACTTGTGTCACGTAGGGAACACGTATTTGTTGGTTCTCAACCACCTGCGTTATAAATGCTTTCCTGGATTACAGGAAATCGTTTGGCTTACCACTCAGTGTAGAGCTACCCTAAAAGGAGAGTTCACTATACTCTGTTTTAGGGTTGATAGATTAATATGTATGTATTTACATATCTATATACAGATATAGATATATAAATACATATAAATCAGTCTATCTATCTGTCTATCTATCTATCTATATCTGTCTGTCTGTCTCTCTCTCTCTATATCTATCTATCTATCTATCTATCTATCTATCTATCTATCTATATATATATATATATATATATATATATATATATATATATATATATATATATATATATATATATATATATATACAGTAGAACCCGGAAATTCATACACAATTCGTTCCTGAAAGCAGTACGAGTTGCGAATTTGTCGAAAACCGATTTTTTTTTTCCACAAGATGCGATGTAATTTACATTAATCCGTTCTTTAGTAAGGATGAAACGGTAGATTGCGCCATACTATAATGAATGGCAAGGTCGGAGACACGGGTTCCACTTTCAAACTTTGCAATGAGTTCTTTTTTCAGCTCAATTGTTGTTCTCACTGCTTTACTTTTAGCTCCAGCTGACTCACTAATCTTCTTAGGGCCCATGATTATGTACAATTTTCTATCGAAAATATGTAATTCAACACAAAGTTTAATCGAGCCTGTATGACTGATGCATAGCTGGCGGACGACTGAATCCAGACAGGCGACCATGTGGCAACTAAGACGCCGCATCTCTTAGTGCGAATAACGGGTCACTGTACGAAAACTGGAGCGATTATTGGGCGAAAAAGCTGTACGAAAACCGAGTTGTACGAGAAGAGAGGCGTACGAATTCCGAGGTTCCACTATATATATATATAGAGAGAGAGAGAGAGAGAGAGAGAGAGAGAGATAGATATAGATGGATAGATAGATAGATATATAGATAGATAGATAGATGGATAGATAGATACTGTTATATATATATATATATATATATATATATATATATATATATATATATATATATATATATATATATATATATATATATATCATCCACTCACTCAATGTAGTGCTGTTCTCGGGTGTTTGCCCTGTCCTCTCCTCCATCCTTGTTTCCTTCCATCTTCTTCTGTCTTTTTTTCCTTCATTCTTTTCTCTTCCTTTTGCCTATGGGTGACTTTACACTCCCTCTTCTGTCTTTCATTCCTTCATTCTTTCCTCTCCCTTCTGCCTGTGGGTGACTCTACACTGAGTGACAAGCCAAATGGTTTCCTATACACCAGGAAATCATTTACTACTCTGGGTGATAACCATATAACCAAATTTTTGCGCCTGGTGGTTTAGTGGGTAATTATTATGCTCCAGTCGGATTGAACCGGTGAAGGTTTATATCCAAGGGGTGATTGGGGTTTATGGTTCATGTAATGCCGCTCAGGGATGAGTGAGGCTGGTCACTCTCATCTTAAATGTCAGGACCAACTGCCTAGCCCTGGGCTTCTACGCTCCTCATGGGGCAACGTAGGATCGGATGATTGATGGATATATATATATATATATATATATATATATATATATATATATATATATATATCTATATATAATAAAAATTATATGGTTTTACGCCAGGTATCCCCGAAGAGCTAAGGCGTTGACCCTGGGTAGAGGTCTTTTGGACTGGAGCGGGTAGCATTTTATGACCGGATGCCCTTCCTGATGTCTACCAATGACCCTTGGGTAGATTCCATCCTCCGACCCTTCGGTCAGAGCAGAGCGCTGTAACTTACTGAGCCACGGCTGATATATATATATATATATATATATATATATATATATATATATATATATATATATATATATATATATATATATATATATATATATATATATATATACTTTTTATTTTTTTGAGAAGGATCAACAGGCTTGGAGCCAGCAAAATACTGTTCCTTCCAAGATAACAAATATAAGACAACAGATATCCAAGTTCAAGATCTGTTCATATATATATATATATATATATATATATATATATATATCTATATATCTATATATCTATATATATATATATATATATATATATATATATATATATATATAGACACACACACACTCAAACCTCGATTGAAGGGACCTCCATTTAAGGGATTCCTGATATAAGGAACTCCATATTCTACCTGACAAATGGACAAGACTATTAAAAAATCATAGGTAATGTCTAGGTATACATTTTAATATGTTTCTTTATACACTACCCGTAAAACAATATTCATAATCACATAAAAAAAAAAGACAAGTGAAACAGTCATTGCATTTCATAAGACTGTCTTTAAATGTGGTAAAACAATATATAGATAGATAGATAGATAGACAGATAGATAGATAGATATAGATATCCAAAGAAGAAGGAACCTTAGGCCAGGAACCCGCAGATTCTTCCTTTCAAGAAAAAAAAAAAAAAAAAAGATAACAGAGGCAAACTGAACATCCATTCTTTTCTAGATGCCTAGACATACTGCGCTTGAAAATCTGGAGATCATACAGACAGAGGGACACAGATCCTGAGCTGACCTGCTGCATACATGAAACTCTGGGAGAAACAGTTAACTCTGCATTAGGGAGCTGGTCTGAAAAGGGATAAGAGTTTCTTGCTAGACGGGTGCAACATACCCGCCGTAGTGGTGGAGGGATGCAAGCAGACAGTTCAGAGGAGCAGTAATCATTGAAGTTGCGGTAGAAAAGAGACAAAGATGCAACAGTGCAGTGAAGAAATATAGGTTGAAGGAAGCCAGTAAGAGGACGACAGTTAATGAGAAAAAAAGAGTTAGACTCCATCTTCTTGAGAAGAGTTGTATGTGGACAGCCTACCCATACCGAAGAGGTGTACTCTACACAGGGGAGAATAATGCCCGTGTTAAAGTCAACATCTTTGCATGGGTAAAAACAAAGGCAATGAGTCGGCATAGCACACCTACTCTCGTGGAGGCAGATTTTACAAGAGAGATAATATGATCTCTACAAGATAAATCCCGAAAGAATGAAACCCCACGAATGTTAAAGGAAGATCCCAGACTGAGTTTAGTATTGTTAACATATTCTGCAAGAGTATCATCTTGTAAATAAGACGATACTCTTGCGGAATATTTTGTCGGGTTGACAGATGTAAGAATTGGGTTTTTGTTGCATTAAAAACAACACGATTACTTTTACCTCAATTAGAGATACGAGCCAAGTCAGACACTTGATGTGTCAAAACCTCATGCCATGTTTGTTGAAGTAACTGCTGAGATGAACACTGCAGGAAGCGAATGGAGAGGTGAAAGGTGGAGTCATCCGTGTGTTAGTGAATAAGCTTAGATGTACAGCTTGGAAGGTCTTTATAAATAGAAGGAAGAGAGTTGTGATAAGACAGAGCCCTGATGAACACCACTACTGGTAGCTCCGGGAGAAGAACGTTGGCTGTCTACAACAGCAGCTACAGAACGACCAGAAAGGAAGGTAGAAATGAAGGCACAAACAGACGGACAGAAACTGTAAGATGGCAGGTAGGAAATTTAAGATTTATCCAAGACTCCATCGAAAGCCTTTGAGTTGTGAAGTGAAATGAAAAAACTTTCGCCTACGACCCGAAAGGAGGATGACCAGGAGACTGAAATGTAGGTGAGAAGATCACCAATGGAGCGTCCGTGGCTAACCCATACTGATAATCAGAAAGAAGGTTGAGATGAGAAAGGTGGTTTATTTTATTTATTTATAAAAAAAAATTTCTATATAGGATATTAAAGTTATTGGACGATAATTTCTATCTATCTATCTATTGCCAGACGCCTCAATCCCGTTTGGGGTGGCCACAAACAAATCGCCTCCAAGTCGCCCTGTCCCCCGCCATTTCACTGCCCTGCTCCCAGCTCACACACCCCTCTCTCATATACCTCTCCACCCCATCCCTCCATCTCATCCTCGGCCTCCCCCTCCCTCTTTCCCCCTCCACCTCACTCACATACACTCTCTTCGTCAGTCTTTCACCCTCCATCCTCTCCACATGGCCAAACCACCTCAGTGTGTTCCTCATAACGCTTCCTATCACATCCACATCCACACCACAACGCTCCTTTATATCCTCATTCGTCAGCCTGTCTCTCCACGTGACTCCACAGGCTCCTCTTAAATAACTCATTTCCACTGCTTTCACTCTTGACTTGTGTCCTTCCAACAATGTCCAAGCTTCACTTCCGTACGTTAGAGTTGGTATCACAATACTGTCCTGCAGTAACTTTTTCACTTCCATGCTCACTTCCCTGTTTCTTATCACTGCTTTCAAGGAACCAGCAACCTTTCTTCCCTGCTGTACCCTTTCAAGCACTTCACCCTCCAAACCTCCATCCTTACTCATCACACTACCCAAGTACATAAACGTACTCACATTTTCCAATTCCTCACCATCTAAACTCGCTATACATTCACTAACTTCACCTCTTCCAAAGACCATCACTTTACTCTTCCCTACATTCACCTTTAGGTTCCGTTTCTTACACACTCTCTCAAACTCATCCACCAAGCCTTGCAGCTCCCCTTCGTCTTCACTCAACAACACAGCATCATCTGCAAACAACAGTACAGGGAGTTTCCAAACACTATCCTCTCTCACCAGGGCCACTCCAACATCCACTACCCTACCTTGTACCTCTTTTATTACCCCATCCATGTACAGATTGAACAACCATGGAGACATGACACATCCCTGTTTCAAACCAACTTTCAAAGAGAAAAATTCACTTAGTTCACCATCCACACGCACTGCAGCCTTCGCACCATCGTACATACTCTTCACAGCATTCAACAACTTCCCATCTACTCCATATATTCTTAACACTTTCCACAATCCTTGTCTATCCACCCTGTCAAATGCTTTCTCCAAATCCATGAAAGCCGCATACAACTTCTTTCCCTTCTCTAGAAACTTTTCCACTAAAGATCTAAGAATGAATATCTGATCTACACAACCTCTTCCCTTCCTAAAGCCTCCCTGTTCTTCTCCAACTAATTTCTCTGTTCTTTCTCTAACTCTGTCTATAAGTATCCTACCATACACTTTTCCTATTATACTAAGAAGACAAATGCCCCTATGATTACCACACACTTCTTTTTCCCCTTTTCCTTTGTACAAGGGAATAATTATACCTGACTTCCAGTCCTCCGGGACTCTACCTTCCTCCCAGGCCAATCTGCACATCTTCCACATCCATTCTACTACTATCTCTCCCCCATGCTTCAGCATTTCACCACACACTCCATCAATTCCTGGGGCTTTCCCCGATTTAACTTTCTTCATTGCTTCCACAACTTCTATCCTACTGATTTCTTCCTGTCTTCTCACCTCCCTCCTTCTCCCAGCCATTCCCCAGCCACTTATATTCGCATTACTTCCATCCTCTACGTTCAACAATTCCTTAAAGTGTTCTCTCCATCTGCTCACTTTTTCTCCCTTCTCCACTAGTAATCTACCATTTTTATCTTTCACTCCCCTGCTAACTTCACTTCCACCCTGTCTTACTCTTTTCACTTCTCTCCAGAACATTTTCTTACAGTCCCTCCACTTTACACTCCAAATTCCTTCCAAATTCCTCATCCACTCTCTTCTTACTCTCTCTTACTAATCTTTTCACCTCTCTCTTCCTTTCCACATATAACTCTCTCTTCCGCCTCTCAACTTCTTCCACGCCCCTACTTCTCACCCATTCATTGTATGCTTTCTTCTTTTGTGCCACAGCCTGTTTCACCTCTTCAGTCCACCACGCTGTTCCTTGCACCCCCCTCCGCCTTCTCTTCCTTCCACACACCACATCACATGCTGCACATATTTCTTCTGTAAATATCTTACACACACCTTCCACGTCTCCCATCTGCTCCAATTCATATTTGCCCAATCGTTCCTCCACTTCTCTCTTATACTCTGCCTTTTCTCATCCTCTTGTAACCTTTCCACTCTCCTTGCAACTACTCCTTCCTCTCGTCTTTCCCTTCTTCTATCCCTCCATCTCACTTGCATCCTAATTCTGGCCACCACCAAGTAGTGGTCAGAAAGTCCACTCCCCCAACCTCTATACACTCTTGCATCCTTTACACATCTTCGCATCCTTTCATCCACACACACATAATCAATCATTGCCTTCCTTTCATTCAGTTCACCACCCACCCTTCTCATCACTCGCCATGTATACCTGTGGATCATTTTATGCCTGAAGAGGGTATTGGCTATCACCAACCCCCTCCCAGCACAAATGTCCACTAACGCACTCCCATTCTCATCTATCTCGGCAGGCACACCCCACTCACCAACTATTCCATCCACCTTCACATTATCAACTTTACCATTCATATCACCAATCAAAAACACTCTCTCATTCCTTCCAAACTTTTCCATGCACATTTCCACATTTGTCCAGAACTCTTCTCTCACTCTTCTAGCACGATCTTGTGTTGGCGCATACACACACACAATCGCCCACATTTGTATTCCAACTTTCAACTTTACCCACACAATCCTTGACCCAACTGATCCATACTGTCTTATGCTCTTCTTCCATCTTTTACTCACAACTATACACACTCCTTCCTTTGCCCTCTCATTCTCATCTACTCCTGCACATATACCCCATCCATACTCCCATTCTCTCACACTTTCTCCTCTCCATTTTGTTTCAGTTATTCCACATACATCCACTTTCGCACCCTCAAGCACCTGGACAATCTCTCTCTCTTTCACCTCATCATTCGCTCCTCTTACATTCCATGTACTCATTACCAAGTCCTTTGTCCGGTCCTGGGTCGTCAACGTTTGGTCAGTCCTTGTCCGACGATAATTTGAGGGCAGGAAATAGTCACTCTCCTTTGGGACAGGTTGAATGGGATGAAACATCCATCAAGAAGGAAAGGAACAGGTTGACAGAGAAAAGCGAAAGAGTTTACCAATGTAGGGTGTAAGCACAGAAGCACAGTTATTGAGGACATGAGGGATCCCATCAGACCCATATGCCTTGTTAGTACTGAGGCCAGTGATAGCAGAAAATAAATCAAGTTAAGATATTGTAATGTCAGCCGTGAGGAAGTCAGAGGGGGGAAGTGATGGAGAATCTGCATCAGAATCGTCTAAGGTGGGATTGGAAGAGAAAGTCTGAGAGGAGGGTTCTGCTTTATCAGTAGAAGAAATTTCTACAGAACCATCAGAGTGGAAAAGAGGTGGGAAGGGTTATGAGGTAATGTTGTTAGATTTTGTGTGTGTGTGTGTGTTTTGCAAAGCGCCAGAAGGAACGGGAAGAAACCGACTTGGAGAATTCAGAGCATTTAGTATGAATGAATATTTTTTAGCAGAGTTAAGAATGGACTTAGCATGATTACAGGCAGAAACATGGAAGAGATGAGATTCAGGGGTGGGCTGGCTCCAGTACCATTTGTCAGCTTTCTTCTTGTTGTGGACAGCATTCGAACAAGCGTGATTAAACCCATTTTTTTTTTTTTCACCAGTCACAGGATAAGATAAGGGAATCTATGCTTCCATGCCTGATAGAATAACCGTAATGCACATAGCACAATCCAGTGGCTCTTCGATATGGAAGCAATAATCATTCTAGGGAAAATCAAAGAAGTACTGCCTGATTACCACCCAAGAACCAGCTCCAAAATGCCACAGTCGACACTTCTTGGGAGGGTTCACAGGCCTTATTGGAGTAACAGGACAGGTTAAGGTGATAAGATTGTAATCGGAGGAGCCCAACGGAGAGAAACGATTAAAGAAGTCACCTAGAATGGAGATTTCAGAGAAAGGAGATACTGATGTGTACAGTGAAAGACAAATATCGAGTCCAGGTTTTGTCCGAAGACTAAGTGCAACATGTGAAACATTATGAGAGCTCTTCCACAGCTACATATTCGTGGGTGGATAGCCAGACTCTCATTAAGCTTCATATATGCTACTGATGAGATGATAACATATATGAACCCAGGAATTCCAGAGCCTTAACATCCATTTGTGAGAACTGTTGCGTTCGAGAGACAAAATGAGAACCATATTCGGTCAGGCAACGACTGCTTGGCCATTACATATTACAAAACATCAGGCAGATCTAGTATACCTTGGTATGGACAGAGCAAAACATGAGTCCATCTATTGGGAAGATGAGAGAGGACATTATGTACTTTTATTTAGGAGGAAATATTTACGAACGGATAGTTGAAACTTTCTGTGGAAACAGAACTGCGAAATGGTAGATTAGACACTTTTCTTAGGAAGGCACAACTGACCGCAGTCACTGTTCAGGTCGCCCTAGTGTTTCTCACACCAATAAAGGACCAGGAAGTAATCACAACAATGGAAGATAGCACCTGTAAGTAGTGCTTATTCCGTAAAAGACGAACTGAACCTAGAATGAAGCACATTAATAGTTATGGATAGACTTCGGTCATCTGGGTTATGTGTTCGAACTCCAGTCTTTGGGATTCATTCGCCACTCATAACAAAACATTCGATTAGCATTATACTGACTCTATCCTCATATGTAACAACGCTCTTTGATTACTGAAAATGAAAATCAGAGCCAATATTTACAACTTGCATTAAACCGAAGTTAGACTAATAAAGAAATAGAACCAAAATCCGGACATCTTTAGCTCATTGAACTGCAGTGGTCCTAACATGGTAATAAAAGGAGCATAGATAAGAAACTGTTATTTGCCAAGTACAAAAAGAAGTCGGAAAAACACAACTACGTATTTGTTTTGCTTAGTTATGGAAAATATGCTAACATCCACAGGCTCGTTACCTGGAGCAAAGGGCAACTCACAGTGCTACCAACTGTCTGTATGACGCAAGGCAGAACGCACCAAAACTTTAGCCCTTCAGCAGATGTTTTCATCAAATGTCAGGATACGACTTTGGAAGTGGAGCTTGGACCTTGTTGGAGGGACAGAAGTCGAGAGTGAGCGCAATGGAAATGAGTTACTTGGAAGGTTCATGTGGAGTCACATGGAGAGACACACTGACAAATGAGGAAGTGAAGGAGCGTTGTGGTGTGGATGTGGATGTGATAGGGAGAGTTAGGAGAAACACACTGAGGTGGTTTGGACATGTGGAGAGGATGGAGAGTGAGCGACTGATGAAGAGAGTGTATGTGAGTGAGGTGGAAGGGGGGAGAGGGAGGGGGAGGCCAAGGATGAGATGAAGGGATGGAGTGGAGAGGTGTGTGAGAGACGGGGAGTGTGAGCTGAAAGCAGGGCAGTGAAATGACGGGGGAGAGGGCGACATGGAGGCGATTTGTTTGCAGCCACCCCATATGATATATATATATATATATATATATATATATATATATATATGCAGAGACTTCACTTCACCGTTAAGATATATATGCAAACTAACCACAGGAGAAATGAAAGGAGCGACAGTGAGTATTTTCGTATATTACATCTTTAGACAGAATGAGACAGAAACGTAAAGGATAAAGGTATTTTATGCACACCCGCAGCAGGTAGTGGCACACAGAACAATGGATGATCTGAATTTTTACCTGCGGCGTAACTTATGGTCACCTGCAGCAGGGAGTGGAACACAACAAAGGATGATCTGAATTTAAACATGCACGTGACAAAGGAGGAGGAAGTAGGAAGGGAGGAAAGGGGAGTGGGAGGGAGGGGGAAGGGGGAGGGGAGGAGGGGAAGGGGGAAGAGGATAGGGGGGAGGGAGGAGGGGATAAATACTGGTGCTTAACTTAAGACCTAGAGAATTAATGCTTGGTGTGTCCCACACAGGTGTGACTACACCACCAGGATATGACAGGGAACAATCACTTGTTAGTCTGGGGGATACTGCTTTAAAATTAATTCGGTTAACAATTTATTACACTTAAAATGACCACAGCTCATGTTTACATTCTTTTCATATGTGCCAGAAATTAGACAAGATTCTATTACACTTCTTTCATCTAAACTTTTTGATCTTGCTAGAATCTTGGAGCCTGTCCAGTCAATATGGTGATCATTGGATGCTTTGTGCTGAAATAAACCACTACTTTGTTGGGCTGTCCTTACACTGTATTTATGTTGCGAGATTCTAGTTTCCAAATCTTTTCCAGATTGTCCTATGTAAAATTTGTTACAGGTTTTACACGGGATTTTGTAAACAACGCCTGAATTACTGAAAGGGCTGTTCTTGATGTTTTTTTTTGTTTTTTTATAGTGTTCTCATATTTGAATACTACTTGTACATTGAGATTCCTCAGTATGTGAACAACATCAAGAAAATTTTCATGGAAGGGGAGGACAAGGGTTCCTTGAATGTTCTGGCGATCTGGCTTATTAGTTTTCCCTTCAAGGAATCGTTTTTTGGCTGTATTGTGGCACTGAGTTAGTATGCTTTGTGGATATTTTAGCCTCTTTCCAATACTCTGAATCATTTTTAGTTCATGATCTAAAAATTCTGGGTCTGAAATTCTATATGCTCTTAGGTACATGGATATGAACACAGATCTTTTTACATTAATATAATGGTTTGAATAGTAATGAACATATGATATAATATTTGTAGGTTTTCTGTATACCTTAGTCTTCAAAACATTTTGGTCCCTGATAACTTTTACATCCAAAAATGGCAATTCATTATCCATTTCCATCTCATGAGTAAACTTAATCGACGGAACTAACGAATTTAATTGCAGGAGAAATTCATCAATGGGAAGACTGTTAGGCCAGAAGCACAGGATATCATCAACGTATCGGAGCCAAACTATGTTTTGCTCCTTTATGGAGGTCAGTAAATGTTTCTCAAAGTATTCCATGTAAATATTTGCCAGAATTGGGGAGAGGAGATTACCCATGGCCATACCAAATTTTTGTGTGTAAAATTTACCTTCAAAGGTAAAAGAAGGGTTCACAATGCACAATTTAATTAGCTTGATAATGTTTTCAGAGGGAACGCCATCAGTGTTACTACCCAGAATGCTTGGCAGGAAAGTTAAAACATCATCAACAGAGATATTTATAAATAATGATTTACCATCAAAGCGACTAATTTGTAGGGGTACATGACATTTAGAGATTTTAACTTTCTTACCAAATCCTTATTGTTTTGTACAAATGAATCAGAGATAGTGCCTACAACAGGGGACAACAGTGTTACAAGCCACTTGGAGAGCTTGTATGTCGTAGAGCCTACAGTTCTTACAATTGGCCTGATGGGGTTGTTTGGTTTGTGAGTTTTAATCAAACCATACATATATGGTGCAGATGGATTTTGCACAGAGAACTGTTTGATCAAGTCATCCCTTCCTCTTAGCAAAGTCTTGATTTCTTTATGGAATTTTCTACTTTGTTTTTCAGTTGGATCACTTTTTAGTTCACTGTAGGTGTTGGTGTCACGCAACAGTTCACTCACTTTTTCCTTGTAGTCACATTTGTTCATGACTACTACAGCGCTGCTTTTATCAGCTGTACTTATATGCAGGGAGTCATCTTTTTTTCAATTTGTCCAAGGCATTCACAAATCTTTTAGGGACAGACTTGTTATTTTTCTTAATCATTGCCCCTTATAAAATGCCACGAATAATCTCACTATTTTCACTTGATTGTTTTTCCATTCGAAACAAGGACTTTCCAACCTGCACTGGGTTTATATCTTGCCAAAAGAAAACGATAAACCATAACCTAGGGCACATAAAGTATCCCGATCTAATTCTTTAGATGACAGGTTTATGACGCAATCTGTATTCATATGTATGTTCCAATAGCTGTTTTCAATCAGTCCTTTTAAATTCTGTTCATGTTTACGTTTCACATTAATCAAGTAAGTTTTGGCCACAAACAAATCTCCTCCATGTCGCCCTGTCCCCCGCCATTTCACTGCCCTGATCCCAGCTCACACCACCCTCTCTCATTTACCACTCCACTCAATCCCTTCGTCTCATCCTTGGCCTCAGTGGCGTATCGCCGGGGGGGGGGGGAGAGTGCGGCATGCGGCCATGATCCCCCCGTTTTGGAAAAAAACTATATATATATATATATATATATATATATATATATATATATATATATCATTTATTGCTATTTCCCTTTTCATGGGGGAAGCAGCCTAGGTATATATATATATATATATATATATATATATATATATATATATATATATATATATATATATATAAAGTTTAACTGTTTGTAATTGAGACTAATTCAGTGATTAAAATTATCATTTTTTTTAATGTTATTGTTATTAGTTTATTACATCTGTAAAGTTGTTTGACTGAAATGTGAGCGTTTGAATTTTAGTAGTATAAGGTTGTTGGAGAGACTGAATCATAACTCACTGGCACAGAGTACTGAAAAATGACTTTAGAATATGCTATATTTGTCATATACCCATTCCATATGGCAGCAAAATGATCATAAAATTGGACAAAATGCAAAATTTTCTTGGGGGAGGGCTTACAGCGCCCCTCCCCCCGCTGAACCCCCCAGCTGTACGGGTTCGCTGCGCTCGCCAAAGTCACGGGGGACACAGTTAAAAAGATAAGAGAGAGAGAGAGAGAGAAAAAAAAAAGGCCCTCCCCTTTTCAACTTTCTGGGTACGCCACTGCTTGGCCTCCCCCTCCCTCTCCTCCCCACCACCTCACTCACATACACTCTCATCGTCAGTCTCTCACTCTCCATCCTCTCCACATGGCCAAACCACCTCGGTGTGTTTCTCCTAACGCTCCCTATCACATCTACATCCACACCGCAACGCTCCTTCACTTCCCCATTCGTCAGTCTGTCTCTCCACGTGACTCCACATGCTCCTCTCAAATATCTCATTTCCACTGCTGTCACACTTGACTTCTGTCCCTCCAACAAGGTCCAAGCTTCACTCAGATACGTTAGATTTGCTGTCACAATACTACCATGTAGTAACTTTTTCACTTCCATGCTGACTTTCAAGGAACCAGCAACCTTTCTTTCTTGTTGAACCCATTCAAGCACTTAAGCTCTAAACTTACATCCTTACTCATCATACTACGTAAGTACTTAAATGCACTCACATTTTCCACATCCTCCTCATCCAACCTCACTGTACATTCATTGACTTCACTTCTCACGAAGACCGTGACGTTACTCTTCCCTACATTCATCTTTAGATTCCGTTTTTACACACGCTCCCAAACTCATCCACCAAGCCTTGAATCTCCCCTTCGTCTTCACTTCACGAAACAATATCGTCTGCAAAGAACTACTAGTTTCCAAACACTGCCCTCTCTCACTAGGGCCGCTCCAACATCCACTGCTCTACCTTGTATCTCTTTTATAACCCCATTCATATACAACTTGGACAACCATGGAGACATGATACATCCCTGTTTCAATCCAACCTTCAAATAGAAAAAAATCACTCAGTTCACTATCCACATGCACTACAGCCCTTGCACCCTCATACATACTCTTCATGGCATTCAACAACTTTCCATCTGCTCCATATATTCTTAATACTTTCCACAGTCCATGTCTATCCACCCTGTCATATGCTTTCTTCAAATCCATGAAGGCCTCATACAACTTCCTTCCATTCTCTAGAAACTTTTCCACAAATGATCTGAGAATGAATATTTGATGTACACAACCAGTTCCCTTCCTAAATCCTCCCTATTCTTCTCCAACTAATGCGTCTGTTATTTCCCTAAGCCCATATACTCTTCCTAATACACTCGAAAGACAAAAGCTCATATGATTACCACACCCTCCTTTCCCCCCTTTTCCTTTGTAAAGGGGAATAATTATACCTGACTTCCAATCCTCCGGGATTTTACCTTCCTCCCAGGCAAGTCTGCACATCTTCCACATCCATTCTACTACTATCTCTCCCCCATACTTCAGCATTTCACCACACAATCCATCAATTCTTGTGGCTTTCCCCATTTTTAAAATTCTTTAACCCCTTAACCCCTTAACTGCAGGTGTCATTCCAGAATGACATAGCAAAAACTGGACCAAACCGCGGGTGTCATTCTGGAATGTTTGGGAATATTTTGAATATCGCGCGATTTTTCCATGTGCCAATTGTTTCAAGGGAGAGTAGCTATTAAGTTTTTTCACTCCAGCTGACCCTCACCTCCCTCTTCCCCCACCCCGGGGCCCCCCCCACCCCTGCCCAAACACACATCAGTATCTGTCCAGCTTTGTGAGTGACAATGGCGCTGATGTGGCAGTGAAGTGTGGGCAATTACAGTGCCTTTTACCCGCCTCAGTGAACACAGAGTGGGTGTTTATCGTATGTGCAGTGTTCATATATGTTTATAGTATTATTATCAGAGTGTGGTTGGTAATTGGTAATGGTGTGTGGGGCGAAAAATAGTGATTTTAGATCGCTCACTTCTAATGGCACTGCCCGTCCAGGGAAAGTCAACGAAGACATGAAACCTACATCATTGCAAAGCTGAAGGTTAGTACTTTCTAATGGTACCTTATTTTTTGCTTTAGCTTTATTCTGTGCAGAGTAATAAAGGTTTAAAGTTTGTTTATATTTTGGCTGGAACCCCCATGGGGGGGGGCAGTCTGGTCAAAACAATGCCCACGGTTAAAGGGTTAACCGTGGGGCGTCACTTTTGTAACGCTTGGGAGCAAAGGATTATACCACGGGGCGTCACTTTTGTGATTCTGTGTTATTTTGAATTCGCCCGGGCTTTCAAGTGGTGGCTTGTATCATCTATCAGTACGGCCAATGTCCAACACTAGTCAGCACTCCTAATCTCATCTCTACTCCCATCCATTGTTGAAAATTTAGTCATTTCCCCCCATTCTTGCCTCCCCTCCCTACCTCCCCTCCATTTCACAGTGTTTTTTTTTTTTTGGAGTATGGATTCCAAACTATTTGAGAATCATACACTAGTGTTTCTAGTGATAATATCAGGCTGTGGTAATAATATTATGGGTTTTCAGGAAGTGTAAAGTGGAGACTTCATTACCCAACTCCAGAGGTCTCCACAAGTCCTACGGTACTCGACGAAGGCTCAACAAACACCCCAGGAGAAAGCTGAAGGTATGTGCCATAAGCATATGTGATTTTAATAATCTAGGACTAATAACTGATTTTTGGCAAATATTTTTAGAGAGTCTGTCGGAGCCGAATATGCCCGAGGGAACCGCAAGAAAAAGCAAAACAAGCCCACGGTTAAGGGGTTAACCCCTTAACCACTGGGCATTACTTGCATGATGCTTGGGAGCAAGGGATGATACTGTGGGGCCTCACTTTTGCAATTCTGTGTTGTTTTGATTTTGCCCGGGCTTTCAAGTGGTGGCTTGTATCATCGATCAGTACTTCCAATGTCCAACACTAGTCAGCATTCCTAATCTCATCTGTACTCCCATCCAGTGTTGACAATTTAGCCATTTCTCCCCGTTCTTGACTCCCCTCCCTACCTCCCCTCCATTACCCTCTCCTCTCGCCTGCCCGGCCGTGCTACGCTAAGTAAATCTTCCCTGGAATTTTCCACTGATTTCATCCATTAAAATTATCCCTATGCGATATTCTTATACCAAATAATATATACAAAAAAGAAATAAGGTAAGTGAGAGTGCCATACGCCTGGAATTGGCTAATTATCACCTGACAACACCTCATGTGTACTTGTTCGCTAATTTTTGCTGTTTATTTCCCTTTGAAATTTGCCGTATAATCTATTCTCATAATAAAAATATATATAAGAAAGGAAGGGAGAAGCCTAAGTGATATCCACATTCACCTGGAACTACCTAATTTATTATGTATTGTCTAGATTTCCTGCCAATCATTTCATAGCCCATATATTAGCAGCTGTCACCAGGCTGACATTGGCAGCATTGCACTCCCCCTTGGCAGGCCACCACACTGTATTCTACGCTAAGTAAATCTTCCCTGGAGTTTTCCAGTGATTTCATCTATTGAAATAAGCCCTATGCCCTATTCTTATACCAAATAATATATACCAAAAAGAAATAAGGTAAGTGATAGTGCCATACACCTGGAATTGGCTAATTATCACCTGACAACACCTCATGTGCACTCGTTCGCAAATTTTCGCTGTTTATTTCCCCCTGAAATATGCTGTATAATCTATTCTCATAATAAAAATATATATAAGAAAGGAAGGGAGAAGCCTAAGTGATATTTACATTCACCTGGAACTACCTAATTTATAACGTATTGTCTAGATTTCCTGCCAATCATTTCATAACGTATATACTAGCAGCTGCCACCAAGCTGACATTGGCAGCACTTCACTGCCCCTAGGCAGCACTGTTCAGTTTAGTGTCGTCTTTCAAGGTGAAAGCACGTCGGATTCGCGCCTGTCAAGTTCCGCTGCTTTTTAGCCCTATGCAAAGGGCCCTGTGACCTCTACCCCCTACTAAACCTCGTGTGCAAACAGGTAAAGGGCTAAGTGACTGCTGTGGAATGTGAACTGGCTAATTTGTCAATGAAAATGATAGAGAGTGACTATGATCATTCTTGTGAGTAAAACAGTGCAAGTGGAAATGTAAATAATGCGTAAATAATGTGTAAACGGCAAATGAAAGCAATGAATGTAAATATAAGTGAACAGTGGAAAATAGTTTTATAGGTTACTGCAAGTGACAGTGCCTAACACAGTGTAAATAAAATAGAAATCTAAATAATGTAAATAAAATAGAGAATGTAAATAGAAATGTAAATGAGTAGTAAAATAAGAATACGAGTATATATTCTAGGAGTAATGAAAGTGAAAGTTTCACTCTAGCATGTATGAATACAATGAGTTATGAAAGCGAAGGTGAAAGTGACATTCACTCTCAACGCTAGTATAAAGGACGAGAAAGTGAATGCTACGTATTTTACAGAAAGAGAAATTGAATGCTTACAGTGACAATAAATTACTATTACTGAAGGAAACTTATGGATAAAGACTGTAGATATATATAAGTGTTATATAGTAATAGAAATATAAAGTGTGAGTGTTTTTTTGAATAATAAATGACAGAACACCAGCGGCAAACGATCGCAAGTGGGAAGGTCATACGCACTCATAATTTTCATTGCTTTCACAGTGTTTTTTATTTTCTTGAGTATAGATTCCAAACTATTTGAGAATCATAGAATAGTGTCTCTAGTGATAATATCAGGCTGTGGTAATCATATTACGGGTTGTTGGGAAGTGTAAAGTGGAGACTTCGTTACCCAACTTCAGAGGTCTCCACAAGTTCTACGGTACTCGACGAAGGCTCAACAAACATCCCAGGACAAAGCTGACGGTATGTGCCATAAGAATATGTAATTTTAATATTCTAGGTCTAATAACTAATTTTTGGCAAATATTTTTAGAGGGTCTGTTGGAGCGTGAATATGCCCGCAGGACACGCAGGTCAAAGCAAAACAAGCCCGCAGTTTAGGGGTTAAGAGCGTGTGTAAGAGTGGGAAATGCTGTGAGTGATTGGTTTCCTGTGAGAGTGGGGCTGCGACAGGGATGTGTGATGTCGCCTTGGTTGTTTAATAATTATATGGATGGTGTTGTACGGTAGGTGAATGCAAGAGTTTTAGGTGGAGGTCTGAGTCTGGTGATTGATGATGGTGGAGAGTGGAATCTGAAGCAGCTGCTGTTTGCAGATGATACTGCACTGGTGGCTGATTCAGAGGAGAGATTGGGATAGTTTGTAAAAGAGTTTGGAAGTGTGTGTGAAAGGAGGAAATTGAAAGCAAATGAGAATAAGAGTAAAGTGATAAAGTGTATGAGGTTGGTAGATGGTAGGAGATGTATATAGTTTTGAATGGTGAGTTGCTTCAGTAGATAAAGTGTTTTAAACATTTAGGGTCACATGTTGCTGTGCATGGAAGAATAGATGCAGAAGTGAAGTTTTGAATGAATGAAGTAGGAAAGGTGCTGGGAGGAATGAAAAAGGTGTCTAGATGTCGTTCGCTTAGAATACATGTAAAGAGAAGGCTGTATGAGGGTGTTGTGGTACCGACTGCATTATATGGGGCTGCAACATGGAATATGGGTGTAGCAGAGAGGAAAAGTTTGAATGTAATGGAGATGAGGTGTCTGAGGAGTATGTGTGGAGTGATGCGTATGGATCGAGTGCGAAATGATGAAGTGCGAAGGAGAACTGGAGTTATTCGGGAGATGGCTGATAGAGCTGAGCAGAGGGTGTTGCGATGATTTGGGCATATGGAGAGAATGGATAATGAGTGATTGGTGAAAAAGATAACTAGATCTGATGTGAGAGGTGTTAGGCTGAGAGGGAGACCACGAATAGGATGGATGGACAGTATGAAGAGAGCGCTGGATGTGATGGGGATGTCTGTTGAGCAAGGAAGAGTGGCTGTCCGTGACAGAAATAAATGGAGAGAAATTGTAAATGAATAAATGATGACGCAGCCCTAAGGGGATATTCTTCCGCATGTGGTCTGATCAGCTAGTCAGGTCAGGTGCGAGTAAGGGGATGGGTCTATTATGATGTGGCAGGGGTAAACTAGCTCTGCTGTCGGGCCCTGCTACGGATGTCACTGATTGCACTGCGCGGTGTGGTGCGGTGAGGATCTGTCCCTTCTCCCCACTGGGGCTAAGATGCGAATGAATGTGTTTGAATGGATGAGTAAATGGGGAGTGTGTCGTCCTGTCTCGGCTACCTCCCTTTCCTTGGGGGAAGCAGCCTAGATATATAGATAGCTAGATAGACAACTTCCATCCTACTGACTTCTTTCTCCTTTTCCCGGCCATTCTCCAGCCACTTATACTCACATTACTTTCATTCTCTATGTTCAACAATTCCTTAAAATGTTCTCTGCATCTACTCACTTTTTTTCCTTTGATCTCTGGTAATCTACCATTTTTATCTTTCACTCCCCAATTAAATTCTTTGACACCCAGTCTAACTCTCTTTACCTCTTTCCTGAACATTGTCTTAACATTCCCTCCACTTTACATCCAAATTCCTTTGAAATTCCTTATCCACACTCTTCTTTCTCTTATTAATCTTTTCATTCTCTCTGCCTCTCTACATATAACTCACTCTTGTGTCTCTCAATTTCTTCCACACCCTTGTTTCTCATCCACTCACTATATACATTCTCCTTTTGTGCCACAGAATGTCTCACCTCTTCATCCCACCATGCTGTTCCCTGCACCCCTTTTCATCTTTTCTTCACTCCACACACCACCTCACATGCTGCACAGATTTCTTCCTTGAATATCTTGCACACACCTTCCACGTCCCCCATCTGCTCCAATCCATATTTACCCAATTGTTCCCCCACTTCTCTCTTATATTCAGCCTTTTTTCCCTCCTCTTGCAAACTTTCCACCCTGCTTATATGAACTACTTCCTCCTGTCCTTCTGTTCTTCTATTCCTCCATTTCATTTGGACCGTGATTCTCATCACCCCAATCTCTATATGCTCTTGCATCCATTATACACCTTCGCATCCTATCATCCACACACATAATCAGTCACTTCCTTCCGTTCACTCAGTTCACCACCCACCCTTCTCATCAATTGCCACATATACCTATGTATCATCTTGTGTCTGAAGAGGATACGGGCTAACACCAACCCTCTCCCAGCACAAATGTCCACTGAAGCACTGCCATTCACATCCATCTCTGCAGGCACACCCCACTCACCAACTATTCCAGCCACCTTCACATTCCCTACTTTTCCTTTCATATCACAAATCAAAAACTCTCTCATTCCTTTTAAACTTTTCCATGCACACTTCTACTTTTGTCCAGAACTCTTCTCTCACTCTGCTTGCACGATCTTGCATTGGCTCATACACACACACAATTTCCCACATTTGTAGTCCAACTTTCAACCTTACCCACACAATGCTAGAGCCAACTGATCTATACTTTCTTATATTCTCTCTCCATCTCTTATTCACAACAATACACACTCCTTTCTCCCTCTTATTCTCACCTACTCCCACACACATAACCCTTCCATACCTTCATTTTCTCACACTATCACATCGACCATTTTGTTTCAGTTAATCCACATATATCCACTTTTGCACCTCAAGCACCTGGACAGTCTCTCTTTCTTTCACCTCATCATTTGCATCATCATTATTATTTTTTTTGTACTTACACAAACCAGGACCAGAGCTGTAATTAAGCATGAGGAGATATATGTATAACTCAAGTGGTTAATGAAGGTAAGACCTAACCGGTCCAGTTGGAGAAGTGTCTGCTGAACTTAATATACAGTAGTAGTGAGGATACTGCAAGGGCAATATAACATTAGTCAGCGGATTCAAAAGGTTAAGAGGCAAAGGCAGCTGGTAAGGCCTACATGATGTGGCTCTGTCTTTTGAGCATGGAGGTAGGTGTGTTATGTGTTGCAAAATTAAACCCTTCATTATGATCACGTGTTTTCTACACGGCGTTTCTTCCAACCTGACAAAGTTCCCTAACCTGTTTTACTTCAGTTGATCGCCAAGTGTAGCCAGAATGGAGGATTGATTTGGTTGGTAACCAAGGAGACTCATTCCTACCTCATAACTAGGACTAAGTAAATAACTTGCAACTATGACTTAGCACTGAATTAGTGGGAGTGGCCCAGTTCCGACAGATGAAAATAAACCCATGATAATGCATCCTACGTTTTTTTTTTTTTTTTTTTCCTTTTGGCTTTATAGAAACTTTTCGCCTTGAAGGGGTCAGTAACGAGTTCCACTGTGCTCTATCAATTAACTTGGCCTAAAATTGTCAGCTGTCCATCCTGAATGTTGAGCCATAAAAAGAAACTAACACAGAAATATGCCAGTCACGAAGAAGTGCTGAGGAAGGGATGTAAATAATATTACTGTGTTTACCTGGTACTGGGTTGCGGAAAATAAGCTGGAAAAGTACATGAAAAAAAAAAAAAAACGCCAAGATAAATGGGATGACGTTAGCCAATTGTGAGTTTTGGACTACTAGAAATTTGAAAATATATGCAATGGTAATTTTCGTAGTATCAGCATAAATCGAGTATAAATAAATGAATAGCTTTGAATAGCTTTGACACACGATCAAGTAGTAGCTGAGCAATGTTATGTTTCAGTTTATCGTAAATAAGGAAGATAATAAGACATTTTTAAAACATGGTGAAGAGGTGAACGGTCCTCGATACTGTACTTTCCTTATGTGAGGCTAAGTTGAAGCATACAGTTATTCAACAGGTGTTTGATATTATGTTAGAGGTTTTTCACACGGTATTTCTACCATAGTAAACGCGATTTGTGTTAGTACAACGAAAAATTATTAGTGTAGATCATTCAAATTTCCTTGTAGCAGAAAACTTGCAAGTGGCCATTTCCTCCTCAACCATGGAAGTCTCCATTAAGCTAAAAAAAAAAAAAAATCACCAAGATCAGTATTAGAAAGACGTCCTGTGGCTGAAGGGGCTAACACTGTGACAATATAATAATACATTCCGAACGCTGGGTAATGAAACAATATATGAATAAATGAGGATATAATACCGATAAACTTCATAATGTGCCATATCGGGTACTGGTCACTACATGAAAGATCTGCAACCATAAAATACTGTAATATCTTCCTTATTTACCTTGTAACCTGATCTTCAAGTATATTTACCTGGAGTTCAAATAATATATAATCTAGTGTTTTTCCAATCTTTTCATGTTCTCAAATATTTCCTTATAATCAAGTATTTCAAAAAATATTATATGTTTAAGTTCTTACATATATCCTGACCACATAATATTTCATTACAAATTGTTCTTAATAAAGTTCCAAAGCTTATCTTCTTGCATGTCTTCTATGTTGTTACCTGTATCCTTAAAATAAAATTTTCAATAAACATTCTAGTTGCTGAATATATCAGCACAACATAATATTCCAACTTACCCTCAAGTTTATATGTATACTGTATATCATAGTAACAAAATACTACAGTACACCTTGATTTTAAATATATGCAGTCTTCTATGTTCAGGGGTATATTATGACGCCTTTCTATTCTGGTAGATTTTCCTGGTTCTTGAATATACTGTACAGTATTTTGAACCCTAATGCTCTGGGCACTGCTGGTTCTTAAATGATTCACAGGTAACTAATATTCCAATAGAGTACTTGTTTTTGGTTTTTGAATATATTCCTCTACAGTAATATAATATTACAGCATATTTTCAAACATGTTGAATATAACCTTAAAACACCATTATTGTTTAATATAATCTTATATCTTGAAACTATTGCATATTTATGTTGCTGAATAATGAATATATATTTAAACACAAATATTCTAGCATATCGTGTAGGTTTGTAGCCATAAGCTCATACGCTAATATTCCGGTTAGCTCTCGGCTCTGAATGTATCGTAATAACAAATTTTACTATAACAACTTGGCTTTCAGATATAACGTATTCTTATAAACAAATCTCTCGGGCAGATTCATCATTCTAGTTCTTGAATATCTCTTTGTAATTTAAAGATCCACTATATCTTCATTGTTCTCTTAACAATTCAGAAGAAACTCCTAAAGACCAATTCTCTCAGCCACCCTATCACCTGCAAAAAGGGTTTGATTTTTTAACTATCATCAAGGTAAAAATTTTTCTTACAGATTACAAGAGCTGAAACTTACACACCAGCAAATGTATGTTTCACTATCATATGACGTACGCTTACCGCAATATCGATCATTAAAGAATGCCAAAAATAACTTACACCCCGTGAATAGAAAGAGAGAGAAAAAAATTGCACCTAAGTAAAATTTGGTCTGATGGATTTGAAGACCTTGATCTTACACAACAGAAAAGGTATATTTCACTCCCAAATGTCTATTGGTTACTGCACAATTGACTGTCAAAAAAAAAAAACTCACTCCTCACTGTGAGCAAGGATGGGACGTCCTTGAGAAATAACGGGGAATAGGGAGGCGGAGGGAGTGTGTGTGGAGGGGGAAGGGAGGGCATATATCTGCCATACACACCCAATATGGTCTACAGGGGGTATGTGGGGTAGTTTGGATGGGAGGGGTCACAGAAAGTAGGATCCAATGAGGCAAAGGGAGATGGAGAGATGGCCTGGGGAGGGGAGTATCCTCACACCCAAGGAGGGGGCCGGATCATGCCTCCCACCACATGATCTCGTGGTTCCCACTGACCAGGACCCATATACGTCATAAAGAGCCAGTGCTACCTACTGCCAGTTTTTGGTAGCCTCTGTACCATTGACAGCCATAGGACTTAATGCGACATTTTCTGTAAATGTCGTTCAACAGCCATAGGTCTTTAGGGCAGATGTGCCAAAACTTAGGTGCTAAAGAGGGATGCCTTCGTGTGGTGACATCGATATGAGCAAGTGGTGGAGCTGGCCAGTTATGCAAATGTCCTTGACTCACCTTCCTAACCCCCGAAGGAGGTTGGAGGAACGTGGAAGAAGGGTAATTTTGGCATTCAGTCTACCGAGTTCATGTTGAAATGAGCATGAGATTCCAGCTACCACTACTACTACTGCTGCTGCTAGTACTACTACTACTATTACAACCAAAACACATGGAGTCTCATTGAATGTAGGACCTGGGATGTGGGTTGTGTTGGTTGTGGTTGTTGGTGTTCCTGGGATGGCATCTGTGGGAGGCACTGGCACTAAGGCTGGTCCAGGTCGAGACAGGCCTGAAACTGTTGGCATGGAGTACAAACATTTACAATCATTTTATCTCTTGGTTCTTGGGGTGAAGAACACACATTTGTAATTATTTTAACTCTTTGGTGTGATGTGGAGAACAGACATTAAAGATAATATTAAGTCTCTGGTCACTGTTTACAGTACAGACATATACAATCATTTTTAAATCGCTATTGCCATGTTTCCTTTAGGTGGACAAGCTCTCTTAAGATAATTGTAATATAATGAAAATTTCTTGTTTCTCTTTTTCTACTAGAATATTAATCAACGTAGTTATTATTTCTTTCCACAGTAATACAACTTGTGGTAGGTAGGGCTGTCCACCATCCACTCACTCGATATAGTGCTGTTTTGAGGTGGCTCTGCTGTAAATGACTAGCCAAATGGTTTCCTGTAAGTCAGGAAGCCACTTATTCCATTGGATCGTAACCATAAAAGCACATAACGTCTTGTGGATTAGTAAACTAAGGCGCTCCAACCTGACTGAGCAAGTAATGGTTTAAATCAGAAGGATTGATGTAGTTTATTGCTCATATAATGCCACTAGTGGGACAGGTCACCCTCGCCTTACATGTCAGGACATAAGCCGAGCCCCAAACAACTACACTCCTGATGGGACAACAAAGGGTTGGGCGATGGATGGATGATATATACACTGGATGTGTCGGGATTTTAAGCAATAAGGGCCCCCGCACACAGGCCACTTTTCAGTGGAAGGTGGCTGCCACTTTTTCATGGCGCCAGTAAAAAGTGGAGAGGGATGCTGTGATACCCAGCACACGGGCCACTGTTTCGTGGCAACCACAGGCAGGAAGTGGCATGTGTCATCACAATACTCCTCAAAATAAGAAAAGAAAGACATACAAGCAAGTACTGGGAGCATCCAATAATCAGCCTTAGGCTTATCAGGGGTCAATTTTATACCCTATTTGAAAACTTAGAAGCATACCTAGAGAAGTTACAAAGTATTTTAGAATGACCTGTGCTTCTCTTGATGACCTCCTGACTGCAACTGGGCCTTCAGTTTCACGTCTGAACTCAAACAGGAGAAAGTGTGTACCAGCAGAAGAAAGACTTGCAGTTACCTTAAGGTGAACATACACGTTACGCAAGAATTTTAATGAGATAACTTCAGTAAATCAACCACATTTAATAAAATGCATGAGACATTGTATTTTTGCAAGTGTAATTATGTTACAGTGAAATAAGCTTTATAACACAGAAATACGTTCCACATATATTTAAGAAAATGGCATAATGTTTTGCTTTTCTGAAAATGATGAAACCTAGTTACAAACATGTTGATATTAACAAAACCTGCAAATCTGATTATCAAAAACTGTCACTGCTAGGAAAAAGCCACCAACATGCTACCAATAAACAAAATATATAAATGAATCAGTCAGACTGTTCAGCTTTACTTGGATTACCTGACATTCTGTCTGGTACTGGGGAGGACACATTTATAACGTTACCTGGTATAAACTGTTGACTTTCGCGCTCCGAACGACTCTGTAATGATTTCTGGAATGTTCTTGTGTACGCATGTAACCTTAGGAAGGAACATGGACTTGGTTAGGGAGAGGACCCGGGGAAGACACATGACTGGGTAAGGAATGGACTGTCAATAATGCCAGTCCGTCTGCAAGTGCTACCGCAAAGTGGCCCGTATGCAGGCCACCGTGGTGTGGCAGGTGAAATGAACCCGTTTACCATTTTTTTTGCAGCTGCCACAAAAAGTTGGCTCGTGTGTGGGCTTCCATAAAAACACGTACATATATTATTTCTCACCACGAAAAAGTGGCAGCCACCGTCCACTGAAATGTGGCCCGTGTGCGGGAGGCCTAATTTCAAGGGTGATTCTAAGGTTGATTTTGAGTAAAAAATGCTATATAAACATAGGTCCCATTCTCAACCATTACCGAGGTACGTTTACTAATCACCTTATGGCTGAATTATGAAGCTAATCATTTTTGTCTGCATTATTATTATTAATAATTGTAACTACACAACAGCTGAGAACTGATCCTATGTTGACATAGCATTAATAACTCAGATTCAGCATTAGAATCACCTCCTGAATATGCTCCACCAAGTACAGGGAAGTACAGTGACACACACATACACACACACACACACACACACACACACACACACACACACATGTATAAATATATATATAGAGAGAGAGAGAGAGAGAGAGAGAGTTAGTTCTGTAGGATTTCTAATTAACAGAAATGTTGCAGAAAACACAGTTAAATCCATCAGTGTATCTGACAGAGTAGCATGGATTGTAATTAGATAATGCAAAAAAGACACCCTGAAAGTAATACAAGTCTATGCACCGAAATCTCAAAGATCAGACAGAGAAACAGAAATATTTCATGATGACATCTCCCAGATTATGGAAGATAAAAAGACCACATATACTATACAATACTCACAGGAGACTTCAATGCAAAAGTAGGGATATCAAAAAATGGAAAAGCATGTAAGGGAAATTTCGGAGTGGGAGAAAAGTATGAAAGAGGAGAATTGGTCATAAATTTTCCTGAAATTTATAACATGAGAATAATGAACACACTCTTTCCCGAAAGAACTGAGAGAAAATTGACCTGGAGAAGTCCAAATGGAGAAACAAATAATGAAATCGACTTTTATAGCAGATAAGGATATGACGATCATAAATGTCACAGTTATCAACAAAGTGAATATAGGAAGTGATTATAGAATGGTGGGTTGCATAGCCAGATTCAAAGTCAGAAGTGAAAGATGATCAAAATTAAAAAAAATATGCCCAGTAAAAGTACACGAAAACAATGCAGCCTTGCAGATTAAAATAATCAACATATTTCGGGCTCAAAGTTATGCTGAATGTGACATTGATAAGTTGAATGACAGACTAACAAAAGTGCTAAGAGAATCAATAGAGGTAGTAGGGAAATTTAATACTTCAAAGCCAACAACAATTAAAAAATACACTCGTGCTCATGATATGAAGAAAGGAGATGAAGGCAAAAAACAGACAGATGAAACAGAAAGAGCGGAATTAAATAAGCTTATCAACATGAGACAGAGAGAAGAAAAAAGAAAGGGAAACATGGATGAGCTCAAGGAAACCATCAAAAAAGGAAAATCTTCCTGAGCAGACGGTATATCCTCTTCTGGTGGTATTGGTCTCTTAAGACCTGTCTCAAAATGCTCTTTCCATCTATTTTTAATATCTCCATCTTTGATCAATAAATTTCCTTCCCTGTCTCTAACTGGTATTTCCTTGCGTTTACCTGCATTACCACTCAGTTCTCTAATCGATTCATATGCTATTCTTTGACTCTGTCCATCATTTTTGTTTATTAAGATTTCAGTCTCTGTAACCTTTTCATCTACACATCTTCTTTTATCTCTCCTAGCTAACCTTCTTACTTCTGAATTCAAACTCCAGTACACAGCTCTTCCTAATTCAATCTCTCGTTCATCAACGCATTGCATCTCACTCCTCAATTTAGCCTCACCTCTCTTTTTTATCATATCCCACGTTTCCTCTGATATCCATTTCTTTCTCCTGAATCTATGTCTCCTTCCAATCGTACATTCAGCAGTCTCATGCAAAACTTTGTTCACATCCTCCCACATCTCATCTACACTTCTCTCCCCCTCTTCCAACGTTTCCAACACCAAAAACCTATTTCTGCATTCTAATCTGAGTTCCTCCTTTTCTTCTCCTTCCCTTCTAAGCTTAACAATATCGTATCTACCAACACCAGATTTTTCCTTCTGATTTTTAAGTTTAACCCGTCACGTCCCGAGGCTTTCCGCACCTATGACATCCCCCAGTCCCGAGCCTTTTTGGAAAAATGTTTTTTTTTGCTAAAACTTCCGCTTAGGTCGAGAAACGAAGGAAAATCATAAAGAAAGTGGTCCCTGCGGTCTATAAGTGGTCTGTACAGGTGCGGTTCCCCCCGGCAGGTATCGTATTCTGTAATGGGCTGGATATGCGTTTACGTTTTCTGTGGTAAGGAATAATGGGAGAAACAACACACAACACCTCTACATTTATTGAATTTGAACTAATAAACAATAACAGTAACAATATAATGGATTTCAGACACATATATATGAAAAATAAGCATTGTACCATCGCGCGAGCGTAGCAAGTTTGGTCCGAGTCGTAACATGCTATATGCTAAGTTTCTGGTATGAGTCAACCTATCATTTTTTCTACTTGTATACTTCTGTTTCAATGACAATTTACCAATTACAACTGTTTGTAAGTGTTTTCAGATGTTTTCATTCATTATGATGACATGCAGCATAAGTTTAGCGCATATCAGCTTAGTAAGCGCACTCGCTATGACTCGTATTTCAACATACCAAATTGTTTTATCACTTTCCAATTATTTTCCCATTTACATAGAACCTTTCCTCCACCACTGTAAAGGTTTTCAATAATTTTCATTCATTACGAGGGCATTTAGCGATATGCTAGCGCATATTCACGTGGCAACCACGATCTCAAACACTCGTGTTTCATCATCTACTTTATTTATTCACTCCAATTACATTTTCCCACTTACATTACACACGTTTACACCCCTAGAATGCACTGTACATACTTACTGCCATTATTTATTCAAGTGAGCGTGAGAATATCGCCTGAAAATACCCTCGCAAGGAATGTTTCGTCATACATAATACTCACACACTTATATATTAATTCACTCACACACTTATATACTAATTATTCACTTTATCACTTGCTGACATTTATTTTGACTAATACGTGCCTTATTCATTCGACTGAGCGTCAGGAAATCTTATCTTTATACACACGCTATGAATATTTGACTTAGAATATACATCATCATATACAATAATTTGAACTTATATTATACCCGTAAGAATGTCACATAATAATAATTATATAATTACGGGCCGTATTTATTGCACTGAGCGACATAATATCGCATCATACAACCCTCTCTATGTAAGTTTCAACTTAGGGCAGATTTATATACTTACACCCAATGTTTTCACTTACGTTCTACCCGTAGGCACTTTATACTAATATTTGGAGATCTACATGACTGATAATTTCACTGAGCGTCTGTCTGTCGCATTTACCTCATAATTTCAGCGTCTTTTCGCATTCACACCATGCTAAAATTGCAGCAACGTGTGATATTCACTAAAACATGGGTGAATACACAGACCCACGTCACACTGCACGCACTCATAGCGGGTGTCCTTCCTCTGTGTCGTGAGTCTCACCTGGGAATTACTGCACACGTGACACCTGCGCTGGGGCCTAGGTCTGTTGGGCTGGGGAGGGATAGGAGTGGGGAAATGGCGGCCGGATATTCTCTGGGGAGTTTGGGTAATAGGGGCAGTGCGGGGGTGCTGTTGGGGCCTTTCAACAGCATACTTTGCAAAGATTTCTCTTGTGAGCTCCCTCACAAACCCTTCAAATGTTTCCTGAACTCCTGTGGTCATGGCGTGAAGGTGGTGGCAATTCAGAGCAGTGATATCTAGTAAGTGAAAGAACAGTTTTTTATACCACTTCATCATTGTCCTGGCACACTCTACCGTCGGTATCATGGAGTCTGACCGGTCCACGAGGCGCATGTTTATATTGTAATCCATAACACACGCAGGTTTCCAAACACGACGCCTGCTCTCGCTATGGTAATCTACAGAATCAGTACGGTGCATCAAGGGGCGGTGAACCGTGGACAAGAGGCTTACTTCTCTGTTGTGGTTCCACATTGTTGCAAGGATGTTGTTGGCTTTGAAGAAGACAACCTCACTCCTTGCAAGTTTCCGCCCTACCTTGACCATGTGACGCCGGTTCACCTTTACGGTTCCACAGACTCCCGTTTCATGTGTGTGAAGATAACGAGCGAGAAGAGGGCTAGTGTACCAGTTGTCGAGGTAGAGAACGTGACCGCGATGAAGGCAGTCTTGTATCATTGTCTTTACCACTGCTCCCGACAGTCCAATACTTCGATCTTCTAGTATGTCTGTCTGTGCACCGGTGTATAAGACTATGTCTTGCACGTATCCAGTCCTACAGTCACACATAACAAAGATCTTGAACCCAAAACGGTGCCTTTTGCTGGGTATATACTGCCTGAATGAAATATTGCCTCTCCACAACACGAGACTCTCGTCTATGACGAGATCTCTATAGGGATAGAATGAGGATCGAAAGGTTTGCCTGAGGTGATCAAAGACCAACCGAATTCGCCTCATTTTGTCAGTGTTGTTTGCATTTGCAGGGTCATGAGCATCATAAAAATGGAGGCGACTTAGAATTTGTTGAAACCGATTACGGCTCATCACTTGACCAAATATGGGGGTAAACATAACAGGGTCCCTAGTCCAGTAAGCAGGAATTCTATTCTTTCTTATAATACCCATCAAAAGGACAAGGGCAAAAAATAAAAACATTTCTGGAAGGGAGACAGGGTAATCATAGATCATAGAATGCCTACTCCTTGTTCCCAATCTTTCACTTTCTAGGCGCTGGGCGCTTGCAAACAGGTTTGTTTGATAAACGATCTGATCCACGAATGCCTCACTGAAAAACAGGTGGAAAAAATCCAACCAGGTGGAATTACTGTGAATACCTGGTGCAATGCAGCCAGATCGCCCTTGCTCAGTGAAGGGGTGAATGAGGGGAGAAAAATCACTCCCATCCTCCCAATCCCACGACACAAATCCCTCGTCCCCATCACCGCCTTCGTCTGGGTGGGGAGGGGATCCTGGTTGGGGAGGTGGGGGAGAAGGAGTACGGAGGGCTTCCCCACTGTCACTCCTCTTCCCTCTGCCTTTACCCTTTCCCTTTCCCTTACCCTTACGGCCTTGAGGAACATTAGGGGGCTGTGGGGATGAAATAGTTGAATATTGGGGAGCAGAAGACGTGCTGGGGAGTGGTTCCTCCCCACCTTCCCCCTCCATTACCACACCACGTGCTCTCTCACGCAACCTAGCTCAACCACGTGTTAGGGGATATTGGGGAGCATAAGATGTGCTTTGGAGTGGTTCCTCCCCACCTTCCCCCTCCCTCACAACCCCACGTGATAAGGAACGCACCCGCACTGGCCCACGTGATCCACTCTGCCACCTCACACTACGTAGGGAGAGCAATGACTCACTCACGTCACTCTCACTTTCCCTAATCCCAGGACTTTCCATTTCACTCCCCACTCCCTCCACTTGACTTCCTAGCTCCCCAAACAGAATGCTAGGCCCATACCTGTTCATACGACGTGGTGTGCGCTCTGGGCCATGATGTTTTATGACCTCCCGTCCATACCACGTGGCAGCACGTCCCACGGCTCCGTCCTCGTCCTCGTCCTAGTCCTCGACCTCAAATTCTCCTTCCAAAGCACGCTGGGGATAGGGATAGGATATACCACGTGCCTTCTTTGCCTCCTGCCCCTCTCTAGCAGCACGGTAAGTCACGTACTGCCGCTTCCTGGGTGACGGAACTTCCTCGTCACTGCTGGTGGTTTCTTCCTCCTCTGGCTGCACATAATCTTTGTCCATCTCCTCGTCATCCAGTGGGGAATCACTGTCGCCAGTAAAGGTGTCCAGGGTGACTTGAATCTCGCTGTCTGAGAGACCTCTCTTAGCCATGTCTGAGCAGGACCGTGGCTACCAGGTGAGTGGACGAGTGGCGGGCTAGCGCGGGTCGCGCGGGGTCGCCGAGTGTCCCCGCCTGGTGGCAGGTAGGGGAAGGTCAGGCGAGGGTACGTACCGCAAATCAAGCGCGAAATTTGAAAATTGTCGAAATTATGCACATTGCAATTGCACGACGTACTGGTATGTCGCCGGGACTGGCAAATGCAAATCGTTGCAACGTACCCATACGTCGTCGGGACGGGGCGGGTTAAACCTTATTTTTGCAATGCTGAGTTGGTGGTCACTACCAATATCCGCTCCCCGTTTAACATGAACATCTAGCAGAGAACTTCTATGCCTCCTACTGATAGCGATGTGATCAATCTGATTTTCATATTTTCCACACGGCGACACCCAAGTTGTCTTGTGTATATTGCAATGCTGAAAGAGTGTGCCCCCGATGACGAAGTCATTTGCTAGACAGAAGCTTCCAAACCTCACTCCGTTTTCACTCATCCCACTACCAACTCCCATCTTACCCATACATGCCTCAAATCCCTCATTTGAACAGCCTCATTACTGCATTAAAGTCTCCAACACAGATCAAAACATCATGTCTAGGTACCCTTCCTTCCTACTCCTACTCTGCAAATATATATATATATATATATATATATATATATATATATATATATTTGCAGAGACTTCACTTCACCGTTAAGATATGTATGCAAACTAACCACAGGAGAAATGAAAGGAGCGACAGTGAGTATTTTCGTATATTACATCTTTAGACAGAATGAGACAGAAACGTAAAGGATAAAGGTATTTTATGCACACCCGCTGCAGGTAGTGGGACACAGAACAATGGATGATCTGAATTTTTACCTACGGTGTAACTTATGGTCACCTGCAGCAGGGAGTGGAACACAACAAAGGATGATCTGAATCTAAACATGCACGTGACAAAGGAGGAGGGAGAAGGAAGGGAGGAAAGGGGAGTGGGTGGGAGGGGGAAGGGGGAGGGGAGGAGGGGAAGGGGGAAGGGGAGAGGGGGGAGGGAGGAGGGGATAAATACTGGTGCTTAACTTAAGACCTAGAGGATTAATGCTTGGTGTGTCCCACAGGGAAGGGGAGAGGGGGGGAGGGAGGATGGGATAAATACTGGTGCTTAACTTAAGACCTACAGGATTAATGCTTGGTGTGTCCCACACAGGTGTGACTACACCACCAGGATATGACAGGGAACAATCACTTGTTAGTCTGGGGGATACTGCTTTAAAATTAATTCAGTTAACAATTTATCACACTTAAAATGACCACAGCTTATGTTTACATTCTTTTCATATGTGCCAGAAATAAGACAAGATTCTATTACATTTCTTTCATCTATGCTTTTTGATCTTGCTAGAATCTTGGAGCCTGTCCAGTCAATATGGTGATCATTGGATGCTTTGTGCTGAAATAAACCACTACTCTGTTGGGCTGTCCTTACACTGTATTTATGTTGCGAGATTCTAGTTTCCAAATCTTTTCTAGATTGTCCTATGTAAAATTTGTTACAGGTTTTACACGGGATTTTGTAGACAACGCCTGAATTACTGAAAGGGCTGTTCTTGATAAGTTTTTTTTTTTTTTTAATAGTGTTCTCATATATGAATACTACTTGTACATTGAGATTCCTCAGTATGTGAACAACATCAAGAAAATTTTCATGGAAAGGGAGGACAAGGGTTCCTTGAATGTTCTGGCGATCTGGCTTATTAGTTTTCCCTTCAAGGAATCGTTTCTTAGCTGTATTGTGGCACTGAGTTAGTATGCTTTGTGGATATTTTAGCTTCTTTCCAATACTCTGAATCATTTTTAGTTCATGATCTAAAAATTCTGGGTCTGAAATTCTATATGCTCTTAGGTACATGGATATGAACACAGATCTTTTTACATTAATATAATGGTTTGAATAGTAATGAACATATGACATAATATTTGTAGGTTGTCTGTATACCTTAGTCTTCAAAACATTTTGGTCCCTGATAACTTTTACATCCAAAAATGGCAATTCATTATCCATTTCCATCTCATGAGTAAACTTAATCGACGGAACTAACGAATTTAATTGCAGGAGAAATTCATCAATGGGAAGACTGTTAGGCCAGAAGCACAGGATATCATCAATGTATCGGAGCCAAACTATGTTTTGCTCCTTTATGGAGGTCAGTAAATGTTTCTCAAAGTATTCCATGTAAATATTTGCCAGAATTGGGGAGAGGGGATTACCCATGGCCATACCATATTTTTGTGTGTAAAATTTACCTTCAAAGTAAAATAAGAGTTCACAATGCACAATTTAATTAGCTTGATAATGTTTTCAGAGGGAATACCATCAGTGTTACTACCCAGAATGCTTGGCAGGAAAGTTAAAACATCATCAACAGGGACATTTGTGAATAATGATTTAACATCAAAGTGACTAATTTGTAGGGGTACATGACATTTAGAGATTTTAACTTTCTTACCAAATCCTTATTGTTTTGTACAAATGAATCAGAGATAGTGCCTACAACAGGGGACAACAGTGTTACAAGCCACTTGGAGAGCTTGTATGTCGTAGAGCCTACAGTTCTTACAATTGGCCTGATGGGGTTGTTTGGTTTGTGAGTTTTAATCAAGCCATACATATATGGGGCAGATGGATTTTGCACAGAGAACTGTTTGATCATCATCCCTTCCTCTTAGCAAAGTCTTGATTTATTTATGGAATTTTCTACTTTGTTTTTCAGTTGGATCACATTTTAGTTCACTGTAGGTGTTGGTGTCACGTAAGAGTTCACTCACTTTTTCCTTGTAGTCACATTTGTTCATGACTACTACAGCGCTGCTTTTATCAGCTGTACTTATATGCAGGGAGTCATCTATTTTCAATTTGTCTAAGGCATTCACAAATCTTTTAGGGGCAGACTTGTTATTTTTCTTAATCATTGCCCCATATAAAATGCCACGAATAATCTCACTATTTTCACTTGATTGTTTTTTCATTCGAAACAAGGACTTTCCAACCTGCACTGGGTTTACCTTCTTGCCAAAAGAAAACGATAAACCATAACCTAGGGCACATAAAGTATCCCGATCTAATTCTTTAGATGACAGGTTTATGACGCAATCTGGATTCATATGTATGTTCCAATAGCTGTTTTCAATCAGTCCTTTTAATTTCTGTTCATGTTTACGTTTCACATTAATCCCGTAAGTTGTGGCCACAAACAAATCTCCTCCATGTCGCCCTGTCCCCCGCCATTTCACTGCCCTGATCCCAGCTCATACCACCCTCTCTCATTTACCACTCCACTCAATCCCTTCGTCTCATCCTTGGCCTCAGTGGCGTATCGTCGGTGGGGGGGGGGGTGCGGCATGCGGCCATGATCCCCCCGTTTTGGAAAAAAAGTATATATATATATATATATATATATATATATATATATATATATATATATATATCATTTATTGCTATTTCCCTTTTCATGGGGGAAGCAGCCTAGGTATATATATATATATATATATATATATATATATATATATATATATATATATATATATATATAATTTCAAGGGTGATTCTAAGGTTGATTTTGAGTAAAAAATGCTATATAAACATAGGTCCCATTCTCAACCATTACCGAGGTACGTTTACTAAGCACCTTATGGCTGAATTATGAAGCTAATCATTTTTGTCTCTATTATTATTATTAATAATTGTAACTACACAATGGCTGAGAACTGATCCTATGTTGATATAGCATTAATAACTCAGATTCAGCATTAGAATCACCTCCTGAATATGCTCCACCAAGTACAGGGAAGTACAGTGACACACACACACACACACACACACACACACACACACACACACACATATATATATATATATATATATATATATATATCAAGAGTTAGTTCTGTAGGATTTCTAATTAACAGAAATCTTGCAGAAAATACAGTTAAACCCATCAGTGCATCTGACAGAGTAGCATGGATTGTAATTAGATAATGCAAAAAAGACACCCTGAAAGTAATACAAGTCTATGCACCGAAATCTCAAAGATCAGATAGAGAAACAGAAATATTTAATGATGACATCTCCCAGATTATGGAAGATGAAAAGACCACATATACTATACAATACTCACAGGAGACTTCAATGCAAAAGTTGGGATATCAAAAAATGGAAAAGCATGTAAGGGAAATTTCGGAGTGGGAGAAAAGTATGAAAGAGGAGATATGGTCATAAATTTTTTCTGAAATTTATAACATGAGAATAATGAACACACTCTTTCCCGAAAGAACTGAGAGAAAATTGACCTGGAGAAGTCCAAATGGAGAAACAAATAATGAAATCGACTTTTATAGCAGATAAGGATATGACAATCATAAATGTCACAGTTATCAACAAAGTGAATATAGGAAGTGATTATAGAATGGTGGGTTGCATAGCCAGATTCAAAGTCAGAAGTGAAAGATGATCAAAATTAAAAAAAATATGCCCAGTAAAAGTACACGAAAACAATGCAGCCTTGCAGATTAAAATAATCAACATATTTCGGGCTCAAAGTTATGCTGAATTTGACATTGATAAGTTGAATGACAGACTAACAAAAGTGCTAAGAGAATCAATGGAGGTAGTAGGGAAATTTAATACTTGAAAGCCAACAACAATTAAAAAATACACTCGTGCTCATGATATGAAGAAAGGAGATGAAGGCAAAAAACAGAAAGATGAAATAGAAAGAACGGAATTAAATAAGCTTATCAACATGAGACAGAGAGAAGATAAAAGAAAGGGAAACATGGATGAGGTCAAGGAAACCATCAAAAAAGGAAAAGTCTGAAACAGGTCACAAGTAATATGGCAATATGAAAACAACAAATAACATAACTGAAAGACAAAAATGATGAAGTCATTAAATGCAGAGATAGGATGGTGATGAGAGTTAAAGAATTTTACAAAGACCTATGCATCAAGAACAATAGTCCTAATAGTTGACTTTTCAGTGGACATAAGTGAAATACCTGAGGTAATACCAGACAAAGTCAACATTTCTCTTAAATGTATGAAAAGTGGGAAGCTCCAGGAGAAGACAGAATGATAACAGATTTATTATCGGATGCAGGAGTAGAAGTATAAAACAGGCTTGCCCATTTGTTCACTGGGTATATAAAACAGAAAAAAACTCCAAAACCATGGTTTAATGATATAGTTATTATGCTTCACAAAAAAGGTGACTCAAAAGATCTTTGTACTATCAACCCATTTGCTGATCATCAGTTATTTACAAACTCTTCACCAAAGTCCTTACGAACAGAATAACAACGATTTTGGATGAAAATCAACCCCATGAATAGGCAGGATTCTGAAGCAGGTATTAGACTACTGATTATTTGCCTACAATGAATCAGCTAATTGAGACAATTACAGAATATAGTAAACCAATGTGCTTAGATTTTGTTCTCTCCGACAAGGAGAGTATGCTTTCTCCCTTGTTTGTATGTTTGTTTGTTTGTTTGCTTTTGCAGGATTACTCAAAAGCCTAGAAATTTTTACAAAATTTGGTGGGTAGATAGCCTACGTCCCAGGAAACAATCTATTAGCTTTTGGAACCGATTCGGTTCGTATTACAGATTATGCCCTTGTTTGAGAGATGCGCTAGACTGAGTGGCTCTCTAGTTGATTATTACAAGGCTTTCGACTCAGTGGAGCACACAGCAATTTAAAAGTGCATTGTGAGAACTTGAAGTGAATGAGAAAATTGAAAAACTGCTCGAAAACATATAGCAAGAGGGAACTGCTAAGTTAAAATACACAAAGACTTGGAAAAAATTAAGTTTGAGAAGGGCGTCCATCAGGGAGATGCAGTTTCTCCAAAACTATTAACAGCATGCTAAGAAAGAATATTCAGAAAGCTGGACTGGAAGAACAAAGAACTAAACATAGACGGAGAAAAGCTAAACAATTTAAGATTTGCAGATGACATTGTACTAATTTCAGAAACAGTAGAGGCATTAACAAAAAAGTTAAATAACCTGAACAGAGGACGTCTCAGAGTAGGGTTAAATATGAACCACATTAAAACTAATGTTTAATCCAAATACATCGTCTAAGCTAAATACAATGAAGAGCATCATCAAAATAAGGGTAGAAATTCATGAAGCAGTTCAGGAGAACAATATCTCGAGGAAAATGCCAAAACTAACGAAAGACGAAGATAATGAAATAAAGAGCATCATTACAATTTGATGGAAAGCTTTCAGTAAACATTCAAACATCAAGAAAAGTAGCTTGCAAATATATATGAAACAAAAACTATATCTATCTATCTGTCTATCTATTCCCAGACGCCATAATCCGTACAGAGTGGCCACAAACAAATCGCCTCCACGTCGCCCTGTCCCCCGCCATATCACTGCCCTGCTCCCAACTCACACCCCCCTCTCTCATATACCTCTCCACTCTATCCCTCCATCTCATCATCGGCCTCCCCCTTCCTCTCCCCCCCTCCATCCCACTCACATACACTCTCCTCGTCAGTCTCTAACCTTCCATCCTCTCCACATGGCCAAACCACCTCAGTGTGTTTCTCCTAACGCTTCCTATCACATCCACATCCACATCACAACACTCCTTTATATCCTCATTTGTCAGCCTGTCTCTCCATGTGGCTCCACAGGCTCCTCTTAAATAACTCATTTCCACTGCTCTCACTCTGGAATTGAATCCTTCCAACAACGTCCAACCTTCACTTCCATACATTAGAGTTGGCATCATAATACTGTCATGTAGTAACTTTTTCACTTCCATGCTGACTTCCCTGTTTCTTATCACTGCTTTCAAGGAACCAGCAATCTTTCTTCCTTGTTGTACGCTTTCAAGCAATTCATCCTCCAAACTTCCATCCTTACTCATCACACTCCCCAAGCACTTAAACGTACTCACATTTTCCATTTCCTCACCATCAAACCTCACTGTACATTCACTGACTTCACCTCTCTCAAAGACCATCACTTTACTCTTCCTTACATTCACCTTTAGATTCCGTTTCTTACACACTCTCCCAAACTCATCCACCAAGCCTTGCAGCTCCCCTTCGTCTTCAATTAACAACACAATATCATCTGCAAACAACAGTACAGGGAGTTTCCAAACACTACCCTCTTTCATTAGGGTCACTCCAACATCCATGGCCATAATTTGTATCTCTCTTATTACCCTATCCATTTACAGATTGAACAACCACGGAGACATGACACATCCCTGTTTCAACCCGACCTTCAAATAGAAAAATCCACCCTGTTCACCATCCACACACACTGCAGCCTTAGCACCATCATACACGCTCTTCACAGCATTCAACAACTTCTCATCAACTCCATATTTTCTTAATACTTTCCACAATCCTTGTCTATCCACCCTGTCATGCTTTCTCCAAATCCCTTCTCTAGAAACTTTTCCACTAAAGATCTAAGAATGAATATTTGATCTACACAACCGCTTCCCTTCCTAAAGCCTCCCTGTTCTTCTCCAACTAATACCTCTGTTATTACCCTAACTCTGTCAGTAAGTATCCTACCATACACTTTTCCTATTACACTAAGAAGACAAATGCCCCTATGATTACCACACACTTCTTTTTCCCCTTTTCCTTTGTACAAGGGAATAATTGTACCTGACTTCCAATCCTCAGGGACTCTACCTTCCTCCCATGCCAATCTGCATATCTTCCACATCCATTCTACTACTATCTCTCCCCCATGCTTCACCATTTCACCACACACTCCATCAATTCTTGAGGCTTTCCCCAATTTGACTTTCTTCATTGCTTCCACAATTTCTGTCCTACTGATTTCTTCCTGTCTTCTCACATCCCTCCTTCTCCCAGCCATTCCCCAGCCATTTATACTCACATTACTTCCGTTCTCTATGTTCAGCATTTTCTTAACCCGCCCCGTCCCGACCACTTTTTGACCACTGGTACCCCCCAATCCCGACCATTTTTCGACCCTTTTTTTTTTGCTAAAACTTTCGCTTTTGGTGAGAAACATCGAAAATTCATAGAGAAATCGCTCACCTGAGGTTTTAAATACTCATTACAGGTAGGAGAGCCTCCTTACCTTACTGGGTTTTCTATCAGGCTGGCACCAAAGAAAACGAGTTCTATGGGAGGATAACTATTTCACACCACTCATAAACGGTATTTATTTATTTACTGTTACGAATTTATATGTAGTACAAGAGTATATTGGATTTCAAGCAGTAATATAGGCATTATAAGCATTGTTTCACTCACTAATACCTGACCTTTTTTTGCCACATTACCTGATCATCATTTCTGTTTCTTCCTCTAATGCTATGTAAATTTTGTCCTCCACATTGTCATTGATTGGGGAATCACTCTGGCCCTGAATTTCGTACCGTGGCATGACATGGCTATACTGGCCAGGTCACTGATAACAGGTGAATTGCTGAGAAAAGGGCATGCAGGGGGGGGGAGGAGGTCATGCTGGGTAAGGCATTGTCTCTGCCTGGCATCTTGTTGAGGAAGGTGTCCCGTGTATACGTACCAAAAATGACTCGCGAAAATTGAAAATTGTGGAAATTACGAACCTTGCAATTGCAGGACGTTGAAGTACGTCCTCGGGATTAGCTGTGACAAAACGTGAGGACGTGGAAGTACGTCCTCGGGACGGCGCGGGTTAAAGTGTTCTCACCATCTGCTCAACTTTTCTCCTTTCTCCACTAGTAGCCTGTAGCACCAGTCGAGCAGGGCAGTACTCCCTAGGTGGATGGAAAGCTGATGACAGGGAGTGCTGGAGCTCCCATTTCATCAGCCCTCAGGGCTAGTTCCTGACCATCCCCCTTTGCTGAACTTATTCAATGTCTCAGTTACACAGAGAGTAGGCCAGCATGCTCTCCAACACAAGTTTCTCTAACTATCTACACCAAACTACATGCACAGTACACACTACACTTCCTTTTCCAAAATTCCAAAAAATCATGGCGTCTCAACATCCAGCCTCGGACTCCCCAGGGGGGGGGGCATAAATGCCCCCACCTTCCGCCCCTCTCCCGGTGACGACTTGAGATGCCTGGTACCTCTGTTTGACTCTCCTCTTCTTCATTTCTGCAACATTCGCGGCCTTTCCTCTAACTTTTGCTCTGTTGAGCACCACCTCTTCTCCTCTAAACCTTACCTTCTTTTTCTAACTGAGACTCAGTTGTCTGAGGCAACTGACAGCAAACCCTTTTCTGTATCCTCCTACTTTCTCTATACTCATTTCAAAGCCAAAGGTGGTTGTTGTGTATATATACGCAACGGCTTACCTTGCTCTCGTGTTCCTGAACTCGATTCTTCTGAATTCTCTACACTGGCTTCGGCTTTCCTGTCATTCTCTGACTAAATATATCTGTGTTGTTTACTTATCTCCTAATTCTACTGACTATCAAAAATTCTTCGACTATCTTACTTCTACAATGGAACACATTCTGTCCATTTCTCCTTTCTCTGAAATCTCCATTCTAGGAGATTTCAATGTTCATGACAACCTTTGTCTCTCCTCTCCATTCACTGATGCACCTGGTTAACAAGCCTACATCTTTTCCATCCATAATGACCTAGAGCAGCTTGTACAGCACCCTACCCATATCCCACACTGCCTTGGAGAGAGCACCAACATACTTGACCTCTTCCTTACAACTAATCCTTCTGCTTACACTGTTAATCTTTCCTCTCCGTTGGGCTCCTCCAATCACAACCTTATCACCTTAACCTGTTCTATCACTCTGGTATGGCCTGTGGACCCTCCAGGGAAACGTTGTCTGTGGCATTTTGGAGCCGTGGATTGAGAGGCCCTCAGGCAGTTCTTCTTTGATTTTCACTGGAATGATTATTGCTTCCATGGCCGGGAGCCATCTGAGTGTGCCTTGCGCATTACAGAGGTTATTCTCTCGGGCATGGAAGCATACATTCCTTTCTCATATCCTTTGACTAATGCAAGAAAGCCTTGGTGTAATCACGCCTGTTATAATGCTGTCCGGAACAATGAGAGGGCCTACAAAAGGTACCGGAGCAAACCCACCCCTGAATCACATCATCTTTACGTTTCTGCCCGGAATCGTGCTAAGTCTGTTTTTCGCTCTGCTAAAAGTAATTTCATCCATACTAATTGCTCTCAACTCTCCAACTCGAATTATTCCCGCTCCTTCTGGCACCTTGCCAAATACCTTTCTAACAACTTTACTCCATCATCCTTCCCTCCTCTTTTCTACTCTGATGGTTCTCTAGCTGTTTCTTCTACTGATAAAGCAGATCTCTTCCCAAAGACTTTCTCCTCCAACTCCACCTTAGACGATTCCGGTGCTGTTCCTCCATCACTTCCCCCCTCTGACTTCCTCATGGCTAACATTAAAATGTCTTCAGCTGATGTATTTTCTCCCATCACTGGCCGCAATACTAACAAGGCATATGGGCCTGATGGAGTCCCTCCTGTTGTTCTGAGGAACTGTGCTTCTGTGCTTACACCCTGCCTAGGTAAACTCTTTCGCCTTTGTCTGTCAACTTGTACCTTTCCTTCTTGCTGGAAGTTTGCTTTCATTCAGCTAGTCCCAAAGAAGGGTGACCACTCCCAACCCTCCAACTATCGTCAAATTGCTTTAACGTCCTGTATTTCAAAAGTTTTTGAGTCAATTCTCAATAGAACAATTTTAAGGCATTTTTCCTATCACAACCTTATTTGTGATCAGCTGTACAGGTTCAGTCAGGGACGCTCCACTTGCGATCTTCTCACCTACCTTTCAGACTCCTGGTCATCCTCCTTTCAGGACTTTGGCCAAAGCTTTTTGTCTCATTAAGTCTCCTCCTCTTACTGACTCCCTTCAACCTCTGTCTCTTTGCCGCACTGTTGCATCTTTATCTCTTTTCTATCACTACTTTAATGGTCACTGTTCCTCTGAATTGTCTGCATGCATTCCTCCACCTCTATGACGGGCGCGTAGCACCCGTCTGGCAGCAAACTCTCATCCCTTTTCTGCCCAACTCTCTAATGCAAGAGTTAACCGTTACTCCCAGTCCTTCATTTATGCAACAGGTCAACTCTCGAACTGTCTCCCTCTGTCTGTAATTCCTGCTGCCTATGATCTCCAGTCTTTCAAACGCAGTGTGTCCAGGAATCTCGAAATAATCAGATCTTGAATTTGGCTCTCTATTGTATTTTGTTTTTCTCTTGGAGGGAACTGTTATTGCAGGCTCATGGCCTTTGGTTCCTTCTTCTTCGCATAAAAAAAAAGTCTACCATTTTTATCTTTCATTCCCCTACTAACTTCTTTGCCACCCTGTCTTACTCTCTTCACCTCTTTCCAGAACATTTTCTTACAGTCCCTCCACTTCATACACAAATTCCTTCCAAATTCCTCATCCACTCTCTTCTTTCTCTCTCTTACTAATCTTTTCACCTCTCTCTTCCTTTGTACATATAACTCTCTCTTTCGCCTCTCAACTTCTTCCACACTCCTATTTCTCGTCCATTCATTGTATGCTAACTTCTTTTGTGTCACAGCCTCTCACCTCTTCATGCCACCATGCTGTTCCTTGCACCCCCTTCCGTCTTCTCTTCACCCCACACACCACCTCACATGCTGCACATATTTCTTCTGTGAATATCCTGCACACACCTTCTACGTCCCCCATCTGCTCCAGTTCATATTTACTCAATCGTTCCTCCACTTCTCTCTTATATTCTGTCTTTTTCTCATCCTCTTATAACCTTTCTACTCTCCTTGCAACTACTCCTTCGTCCCGTCCTTCCCTTCTTCTATTTCTCCATCTTACTTGGATCTTGATTCTGGTCACCACCAAGTAGTGGTCAGAAAGTTCACTCCCCCAACCTCTATAAGCTCTTGCATCCATTACACTTTTTCGCATCTTTTCATCCACATAGGCAATCAATCATTGCCTTCCTTTCATTCAGTTCACCACCCACCCTTCTCATCATTCGCAATATATACCTGTGGGTCATTTTTTGTCTGAAGAGGCATATATATATATATATATATATATATATATATATATATATATATATATATATATATATATATATATATATATATATATATATATATATATGTGCTCCATCGGTTACCCCTTATTCTTGCTACATGACAAACTCACCTCCACTTCTGTTCTTATATAAATTCTAAAATGTCTTTAACATTACTATGCTCTCTCACCAAAGTTGACTCTTTTCTCTAACTGGAACCTACTCCCAGCATTGATCTTTCCATTAATTGATCTTCCATCGATTTTGTCAGTTTCCAGGTCTCTCAACCATACACCGTAGCATGGATAATATATTCATATTATACTTTATGTTTCATACATACTAGCAAGTTACTTTTCATGATGTCTCTGTGTATACCGAAAGCTTTCCATTCAATTGCAGTGCACCATTTTATATCGTTATCATGGTCTTTCATTAGATTTAGTGTTTGCCCCAAGTAAATGTACTCCTCATCCTCCTCAAGAATGTCTTTCTTTTTTACGAATGAACTCTCTCTGAAGTATTTGGATTAAACGTTCATATTAGTTTTTAGCCCTATTCTGAGACTTTCAATATTGAGCTAGTTTAATAACATTTCATGCAATGTCTCTGCTGTTTCAGAGATTAGGACAATATCATTTGCAAATCGTGTATGGTCCAAGTTTCTCCATCTATGTTTACTCCTTTGTTCTACCAATCTAGCTTTCTGAAATTATTTTCAAGCATGCTGTAACTGGTTTTGGTGAAACTGTGTCACCCTAATATACGACTTTCTCGATCATATCATTTTCTTTTCGAGTCTTTATGTAACTTAACTGTAGCTGCTGTAAGGCTTATGGACACTCCCAAGTAGTGGCGACTATGAAACTTTGGCCCTTCTGATTGGGAGGCGCTCAGAAAATATTTCTTTGATTTTCCTTGGAATGATTATTGTTTCCATGACCAAGAGCGCTCTCAGTGTCCCTTGCATATTTTTGAGGTTATGCTCTCGAACATGGAAGTGTCCATTCCTTTCTCTTATCCTGTGACTAATAATAATAATTAAAAAAGAATTAGTTAATCACACTTGTTCTAATGTTGTCTAAAACAAGAAGAGGACCTACAAAAGGTACCGGAGCCAACCCACCCCTGAATGTTTTTTTTTTTTTTTTCTTCCTGGAATTGTGATGTCTCCTCTTTGCTCTGCTAAAACTAATTTCCTTCGTACTAAATGCTCTGTCCTCTCCAACTCAAACTCTTCCTGCTTCTTCTGGCATCTTGCCAAAAACCTCTCCAAGAGGTTTACCTCATCATTCTTCCCTACTCTTTTCCACTGTGGTGGCTCTGTAGCTATTTCTTCTAAAGATAATGCAGAACTCTTCACTGATACTTTCTCCTCCAATTCCACTTTAGACGATTCTGGTGCTGTTCTTCCATCTCTTACCCTCCCCTCTCCCTCCGACTTCCTCATGGCTGATATTAAAATTTCTTCAACTGATGTATTTCTGCCATCACTAGCTTCAGTACTAACAAGGCACATCGGTCTAATGGGGTCCCTCTTGTTCTCCTCAAGCAATGTGCTTCTGTGTTTACGTCCTGCTTAGGTAAATGTTTTGCTTTTGTTTGTCAACTTGTACCTTTTCTTGTTATTGGAAGTTTGCTCTTATTCAGCCTATCCCAAAGAAGGTGACCATTCCCAGCCGTCTGACCATTGTCCAATTAATTTAACATCCTGTATTTCAAAAGTTTTTGAATCAGCCAGGGTTGCACCATCGGCGAACTTCTCACCTACCTTTCAGACTACTGGTCATCCTCCAATCAGGACATTGACCAAAGCATTGCCATTGCACCTGACATAACAAATGCTTTCGATCGAGTCTGGCTAATCTTCCAAACTGGACACTAACGATTTTCATCATTCTATCTGTGCCTTCATCTCTGGCTTTCCTTGTGGTTGGTTTATAGATGCTATTGTAGACGGCCACCATTCTTCTACAGATATCCATAGCGGTGTTCTTCAGGGCTCTGTCCTATCACCAACTCCCTTCAATTCTTGAATAACCTTCTGAGCTGAACATTTAACCCTATCCACTCATATGCTGGTCACTCTACCTTTCACCTTTCCTTTCGCTTCCTGCGTTGTCCATCTCAGCAATTACTTCAACAGACAAGGGATGGGGCTGTGGCACACCTAATGTCTGACTTGGCTCATATTTCTGATGGGGAAAAGGTAATCTTGTTCTTAATTCATTCTTCGATCCATCTAAATCATCTGCAGGAGTATCCTTCATTTTTTAACAATATGCACATCAATCCTGCATCATCTTTAAACATACCTGGGGTTTCATTCTCCCGGGACTTATGTTGGAGAGAACATATTACCTCTCTTGTAAAATCTGCTCCGAAGAGGTTAGGTGTGCTAAGCCGACCCCATATTTAATTACCCCCTGCCTTATTTGCCCCTATGTTGCGTACAACTCTCTTGTGTGGGGAGGCTCCCACATACGTTCTTTCCAACAAGGCGGCGTCATAGGCTTTTCTTTTTATTAACTCTCCTCCTCTTACTGACTCCCTTAAATTCTGTCTCTTCACTACACTGTCGCATCTTTATGTGCCTCTTAACTTACTGATACATGTGTAGCAGCCGTCAGGTAATAAACTAGCATCCCTTTACTACCCACTGCCCAGCTTTCTAATGCATGAGTTAACTTTTTCTCCCAGTCACTCATGTATGCAACAAGTCAAATCTGAAACTGTCTTCCTCATTCTGTATTTCCGACTGAGTATAAGCTCCATTCTTTCAAAGGCAATGTGTCCAGGCATCTTGAAATGAATGGATCATGAATTTGGCTCTCTGTTATCTTGGTTTCGTTTTTTTCTTGAGGGAACAATCATGTGGGCTCGTGGCCTTTGGTTCCTTCTTCTTTGCATAAAAAATTCACTCTTTCCTATGTTTTTGAGTAATTTTACAATGTTTGTGAGAATTTCTTGTTTATGGAATGAATTTATGATTATTCTTTGTTCCACTGAAATGAAAGCCTTTTTATAATCAACCATACCCAAGCACAGCGGTATATTATATTCCGTAATTTTCACAAATTGCTGAATTATTGTGTGTAAATGATGAGCAGTCGTATAACCGCTTCGGAATCCTGCCCGCTCACGAAGTTAGTAGTCTTCCAAACTTGCCAATAATTGGTCTGTAAGGACTTTAATGAAGTGTTTGTAAATAAGTGACAATAAGCTAATAAGTCAATAGTTACTAAGACATTTTGAGTTGCCTGTCTTGTATACCAAAATAACTATTGCATTACACCTTGCATTGGGACTTTTCATTTTCTCTATTCACTGGGTAACTGAGCTAGACTGCGTTAAGCTTCTACTCCTGCATCGAGATGTAAATGCGCTTCTATTCCATCTTGGTGCCCTCCCTCTTTTCATAGCTTTAAGATAAATGTTTTACTCTGACTAATTTTACCTCTGCAGTTTCAGTTATATAATCTGGAGAGTTACGGACAGTATCTTTACTATTTTCTTTAATGCATAGTTGTTTTTTTTTGTGTGTGTGTAAAATTCCTCTGCTCTCTTCACCGTCTTCTCTCGTCTGGTGACTCCAAAATCATTTTCCTTCTGGGATATAATTTGTTGCTTTCCCGGGGTCAGTTTGTCTCTGACGTGTTTCAGACTATTTCTTCTTTTGATGGTTTCCTTGACTTGATCCATTATCCTCTCTTGTCTTCTTCTGTCTTTCTCATGCTGATAATCTTATTTAACCCCTGTCTGCTGGGTAACGTTATACATGTCACAATCGGGCTGCTACAGGGCCGTCGGGTAGCGGCTATACAGTGTTTTCCCGCCACCGTTTGAACTGGCCGCCATTCCATCTCGCCACCAAAGGGTAGGGAGGAAGTCCCTCTCTACCAAACAGGCAAGAGTTAGTCTCTTCCTTGCCGTTGCCAGGTGTAAAATGCTTTCTTCAGGTTCGTCTTTGTCTGATTCCGTCTGCACTGCATGTAGCCAATTGCATCATCCACCCCTGCCATGCCTCTTTCCAAGGATACTAGAAAAGGGCTCAGGATAGTGCCATAAAGCATTCCTTGGATGCAACAGTGTCTCATTATTCTAGTAGTGGAGTAAGTTGTCACGCTGAGAGCAAAGCAATCGTGGGCCCCGCTCACAGATGCACGAATACGTCATGCTCCCAAGCTGCTCCCACCGCAAAAAAATAATTCTCTTCCCCACGTCATTACTCATCAATGCAAAGACCTAGACCCCTGGAGATACTCTCATGCGCAAGACGAAGAGATGCTGAGTAAAGTGTTTTTTAATTCTTTTCCCTAAGTGCTACAGTTTC